>NC_051066.1:36360251-36662335 GCF_004664715.2 Peromyscus leucopus | reverse complement strand
AGGGCCAGCTGCGAGCTGCTGCTTTCCACCTCGACAGAAGACACTTGTCCCTGTCACTCCGCTGAGCTTCCTCTGTCAGGCCCAGAAGTAACTCAGAACAAACGGCCCACTGCGGTGCCTGTCTAGCAAACCAAAGCACACACTGACCACCAGGCTCACTCCATACCTGTGGCTCCTCTCAGCACTCTTCCCCCTACCCTACCCCCACCCGCCCCTACCCTAGACCTCTCCGGCCCAAAGGCTCAGCTTCCCTTCCCCCAGCCTCTGAGTCCTGTAAAAACCTGCTGCCATTTTGACCTCCCACTCTCTTGGTTTCCCTCCCTCTCCCTTGGCCTTCTTGGTCTTTTGTCTTCCTCTCTTCTCCTCTCTCACTTCCCCACCCCATCCCACCCCCTCTCACGGCCCTGTCTTGTCTGGACTCTTCCAGATGCCTCCGGCTGAACTCTCCCTCATATCTACAACTAAAAACCTTCTCCTCAGGCGTCCCTAGGAGCGGTCATGTGCCTCTGTGCAGAGCCGCCTACTTGTCCTAGCTTGGTTTCTGTCGCTGTGATAAAGACTTGAGTGGAGAAAGGGTTCACTCCACTTCCACCACACAGTCCATCGTGGAGGGAAGCCACGGCAGGGTGCTCGAGGCAGGAACGGAAGCAGAGACCACGGAGGAACGAGGCTTACTCACAAGCCTCCAGGCTCATACTCAACTACCCTTCTTATAAAGGCCAGCCCACCTGCCCAGGGATGGCTGGGCCCTTCTGTATCAATTAGCAATCAAGAAAATGCCCCACAGACCCATCTGATACAGACAACTCCTCAATTGAGGGCCCTTCTTCCCAGGTATGTCAAGTTAATAACCAGGATTACCCATCACACTACTGGTGAAATATTTTAGTTACTATGACGGTAGAGCATTCTATTGTATGGGTGACATGTTTCTCCTCAAGCTCTCCTTTTGAAGTGAACATTTCCCCCGATATTTTGCTAGTAAATAATGTGGTAACCATCTACGTGATATAACTGTGTGCACGTGTACAATTACTTCATTAGCATAAACTTCTAGAATTCCCGTTCCAGTGGTTCACATAAATACATCGACAGATTGCCTGCATACTTGTCCCTATTGGTCTTCCCAACACTGGAAGGCAGCTCTCCCATCCCCATCACCCTTACTAACATGAGGATTCTTGTTAATCAACATATCTTCTCATTAGTATTCAGTGAGCACTATCCATATGCCGGGTCCCACCTGAGAAGCTCTCCAGTTACTGTGGTGATTTGAAGGAGGATGCTCCCTACAGGGCTGTGTATTTGAACACTCGGTCCCTAGTGGACGATGCCGTTTGAGGAGACTTAGGAGGTGTGGCCTGATTGGAGGAAGGGTGTCACTGGAGGTGGGCTGTGAGAGTCTAAAGCCCTTTCCAACTCTTCTCTCGGCCTTGAGCTTGCAGTTCACGGATGCAAGCTCGCCCCATCCTGCTCCAGGCACCATGCCTCCACTCTGCCATCATCAACCCTCAATCCCTCGGAAATCATAAGCTAAAATACACTTTCTTCCTTGCATCGCATTGGTCATGGCATCTTACCACAGCAACAGGAAAATGACTGCCACAGTTCCTAGCACCCGCACTTACAATAGCCCTGTGGAAACAGGTGCCCCAAATACATTACACCTGTGTGACCTGTCGCACCACTCTGGGACAGTGAGGCCCAGACCCATGTGACCTACTCAAGGTCGCAAGGCTTGTCAACCATGCTGCTGGCGCGTGACCCCGGCTCAGCAGCTGCAGAACACAGGACAGCTCTACAGCTTCTCAAAAACACCCAAATCCTGCTGCACTCATTCTACTTGCTGAATCATCTTCCCACAGTAAAACCTCTGGAAGATTCTGATTCCGAAGGCAATGGAAGGCTGCTGGGCTAGAGGTCAGGAGAACGTTTGAGTCCAGCATCTTGTAGGTAACTGTTTTTCTGAATCTCCTCTTGACTGAAAACGGCCCAAAATATCTTCCATCTCTACCTTACAGCGTCTACAAAGGCTAAAATGATGATTCTTTCAAGAGTACCTGCTGAGATCTTTCTCTGTGCCCTGATTCTGAAGACAAAGAGGCCAAGCCGGCCCCAAGAATCCCGAGAGAGGAACAACAGGACCCAAATCAACCCAGCTACAATAGAAGTGGGGAGTGAGGATGGGGGGGGAGGCAGGCAAAGACCCCGACACCGGAGCACCTGGGGAATCTGTAAAACAGAGAGCCCCTAAGTCACCCAAGCTGTCTGCAACTGTGTGTCTGAAGACACACAGAGACTAGAAGGAAACCATGGCCACTGCCTTAAACCCATAATGGTATTCTTTTCTCCCCCTTCCCAAACTTTACAGAGCATCATTTAACATTTCTAATTCTTAAAATATTTTAATTGCTGCGAGCACAGATGGAGGCGTGATTAATTCTGACGGAAATAATGTATGTGAAAGGTGGGAACTCTAAACCCCCCATGAATGGTATTATTGTCAGAGCATGAAGTAACCTAGAATTATGCATAATAGCATTACAGACTGCAGCGCAGGTTATTTTTATGTTCTTCGCTTGGTTTCCGGCTCACCTGATAATGTACAACATTAATCATTTCTTTACAGTATTTCCTCTAAATCTCTAAAAAAAAAAAAAAAAACACAAATTTAGAAAAACAGTTGTACAGTACAAAAGGTCCTGTAAAGGCAAGGCTTTCTCCCGTCCCAGATTCTTGGCTTTTGGGTTGTCTTATTAAATGGTGAACTCTAGATTTATGTTTTAACCAGTGGTTTACATGTAAGTATTATTAACATTTCATTCCTGGTACTGCATCTTAATCCCTAAGCTGCGTCTTATCTCCAGCCCTGACTTCTTTTTTCCATTGTGCGTCTAAGGCCTGTGGCCAACATCCAACTTCTCGTGAACTCCACCTGGATCCCCGCAGGTATCTTTGTGTTAATTGCCCCAAACCCCTCATGCTCCCAGAGAGGAGAGTCTATCCCACCCCTGCATCCTTCTCTCCCAACTCTGGTGTCCCCCCTTCCCCATTATTTCCACTGAAATCTCAAACAGTACTCTAAACAGCTCCTGTTTCCTCTCCCTAACACCTATCAATCAACCAGTGAATTCACCCTTCCATCCTCTCCATGCTTCCCACTCCTACCCAAGTTCAAGTTTCTATCTTAACCATACAAGAGTCTCACTGGCTTCCTGGCCTCCCTTCTGCCCTTCCTACCAATCTACACGGAAGCAAATTTAACCAAGTCCCTTCCCATAAGCCATTCAGAAATCCCATCACCGAGAGAGTCACGTTTTAGTTCTTCGGCAAGGTCCGTGAGGCCCACCAATGATATCACACACCAGGCTCTCAGGGCTGCTGGCCCAGGACTGCCTTCCTCCTACCACCTACCACCGCTCTCAACCCGATGATTACAGCTCTGAATATTCCCACCCATTGCTCATACTGTCCGTTGCTTTGGCTACAACCCATCTGTGATGGTTCTTCTTAGTTGTCGATTTGATACACCTGGGAAGAAGGCTCCTTAAATGAGGAATTGTTCTTTTATCAGACTGGCCTGTGAGCATGTCTTTGGGGTATTTTTTTCTTGGTTGCGGATTGATGTAGAAGGGCCCAGCTATCACTAGGTATCACTACTAGGCAGGTAGGTTCAGTTTACAGGTCACCAGAAAGAAATGAACAAGAGTTTGCCACCAAGTTGACAGCAGAGCAGCCCATTAGCGAGGTGGACAACTGGGTGGTCATAGACGGCAGTGGTGGGAGCAGTGCCCTGGGCCACCCAAAGGAGGACATACACCTGGACAAAGAAAACAAAATGGGGGTGTCTGGCTACTACGACCTGCAGTTCATGAAGCACTGTCAATCGTTTGGCTACATCCTTGTCCTCTGACACCCACGGAGCATCTCCACGTTAGGTGTATTAATGTGAGGGCCTGGCTTTGTGAGAAAAGGTGTCCTTTGTTATGGAGAAAAGATGCTATCACCACCAAGGGGGGGGGGGGGAAGAGTAGCTGAAGGCAAGTCAGGGGAGATGGCAGTAAGTGCCCTTCCTCTGGGACCTCAATCCGAGTTCCTGCCTCATGCTCCTGCTCTCCTTCCCTCGGTGACGGCTGTAACCTGTAAAATGAAAGAAGTCCTTCCTTCCTCAGGCTGCTCTTGGCCATGGTGTTTATCACAGCAACAAAGAGGCAAACTCAGTTCTTAGTCCTTCCAAAGATGGCGTCAACACCAACTTGTCTTGAAAAATGTCGAAGAATCTGCCAAGCCCTTGGTTCTCAACCCCTGAGGGACTCACACGTGTCGGCCTTGCCCACAGATGTCAGGTTCTTCCAAAACAGAGACCACATCCATCTTCAGCCTTTGAGATCCTAGACTTTCACACTTCCCAACACCTCCTACGTGCCAACACCTATTCCAGGTGTCCTGTATCAACAGTTCCCATGAGGACAATGACCCCCTCCTACAGATGAAGAAACTGAGGCTCTAACACTAAGAAACATCTGCCAGGGCATTAAGCAGATGCTGAAAGTTGAATCCAAGTCTATGTAATGTCACAATCGTTGCTCCTTACATTTTACTGTTCCCTTGTGTATTTTGGAGCTTGGACTGTAAAGTCCTGAAGATAAGAACGAGTTCACAATTGTGGGCAATCTAAGGACAGTGTATTCCCACCAAATGTCAGTCCAAAGCAATCTAGCAATGACAGTGAAACAGAAAGAATATTATGAACAACTTTTGAAACTAGCCTCCAATCCACAAACCTGCTTTTAGCATACCCGGGCAAGGGCTTCTGGGAGGGCGGTTCAAAGTCCAAAGGGCCCACCACCTTCAGCAGCTGCTTAAGTACCCTACCTCGCTCCCACCAGCTAGCTCTCCCCATGAGCAGTCTGTCGTGTCCCAAATCTTTCTCTCCATACCCCAACTCCACAGCATTTACAGGCCCACACCACTCACTGCAACGGACCTCAGAACCAGAACCCGTAAGGATTTAAAAGTGGATCCCCCTTCTGGACAGACACAGCAATCCCTGTGAACACCTACTGGGGAACCCATGGCAGAAATGGGCAAGGACAAAGCCAGTGCCACGAGGGGTGGGGCAGGGTCGGGATTCACGGTCACTTACAAAATGGGCACAGTGGGCGAGCGTGCTGAGGCCCCCTGTGGACCGAACTAAACACGTTAAAAATAAATGAGCTCTCGGCCCCAGGCCTGGCACGCAGTGGATGCTCAACTGGCATCTTCTAAATGACTGAACGAGCAACCAAGGAAAGCTTCCACCCGCCCTCCGCCAGGCAGAATGGGAACTAAGGAGCTGGGAGCCGAGAAGCCCTGTCACTGAGACAGGAAGTTGGAGAAGGCTCCTCTCCCTCCCCAACACAAGAAAAATGAACAAGAAACTGGTCTGATCTGCAAAAGTTAACGGAAAACTTGCCGGCTGGGATAAGCGGCAAATACTACTGTGGGCAGCCAGGTACCAACAAAAGACAAAAACCAAAAAATACAGACCCCGTATCAACTCCAAGCAGCCAGAGCCACACACATCAGACATTTCCTGCCAACTCTGGAGGAGTCACGGAAGGCAGTAAGGAGCAGCAGCACACAGTCAGCCTACGCTCGCTGCTCGGCAGACTAAGCCGGCCCTTGGTGTGCCCAGAGAGGGAGACAGGCACTCAGCCTCGCCCGCCTCCCGCCATCAAGCTGAAGTCCAGGACCTCACCACACTCCAATCCCAAAAGAACCTCCAGAAGCAGCCGCACCCCAGATGCCCAGAGAGCAAGCTCCAGGAAGCCGTGCGATCTGCTCAGGTCACTGGGACCAAGGCACTGGGCTGGAACCTTACCGCAGTCGCCTGGCTTCAGAGCCTCAACTTTGGCAGAGTTGCCCATGACAAAGAGGGCAGGGACTGGATGTCACTCGGCATAAACCAATGTATGAGGGGAGGTGGCTGGACTTGGAAACTCAGATTTCAGAGAGCTGAGTGCTTTTCTGTTATTTGGGGGGAAAGAGGAGACTGAAATCAGTGACTTTTGTCCTTGTGATGGGGAACCAAATTCAGGGCCTTTCCTCCCCATCCCACAAGCACTCTAGTCTAACCCTGAGCTGCACACCTAGACTCTATAAATGTTTAGTCAGAATAACCAGGCCATTCCTGGGCAAACGCGTAACCCCAGAATATACAGCATTCCTCAGTCTCACTCTCTATTTTCCAGGGTTCCAAAAGTCCAACTTTTTTTTTCCCCAAAGACACGGTCTCACTATGTAGTCCTTGCAGGCCTGGAATGTACTCTATAGACCAAGCTGGTCTCCACCTGAGAGATCCACCTACCTCTCTGCGGAATTCAAGGCCTGTGCCACCCACACTCAGTCTTCAACCTCTTATGTGTAAGCAAGAAAAATGGGAATCTAATTCCTAGAAATCTCTTTCTGAAAGTCCACTGAAAAAGCAAGGCAAATTCTAATTTTGAGGGCTTGCTGCTCCCTAATGTTAATCCAAATAACTTTTTTAAAAGAGCAACCTTGGCAAAATTCCATATAAATGCACACAAGATCATAAAAATAAATCATTTTCCTAGGTGATTATTTTTTTTAAACCAAAAATCAACACCATATGGTTTAAGGGGCTATGAAAAATTCCTGAAATAGAAGTAGATGGGGAGATAGTTGAGTCAGGGATTGGGGGAGACCAAGGTGGTTCAGGGGTGCTTACTGGCCCCCTGCCTAGCCAAACCCAATTTCAGTGAGAGACCCTGTGTCCAAAAACAGGGTGGAAGGCTGGCAAAGTTCCTTACCAGGTAAGGGTGCTTAAAGAAGACTACAAAAGAAGCATAAACTGTGCTCCCCCCTGGAGTCTAAGCTTTCTAGAAATCAGAAGAGAAAGGGTATTTCTTCAAATTCCCAAAATGGACAGATTTCCAAAAAACAAGACTCACGGCAGCCAATCGAAGCCAGCCGTATCATCCGGAGCAAACACGGGCATACAAAAGAAAGGTTCGGCCTGGCCCTGCCCAGTCCTCTTGTGGCACTGGTGTCGTCCTGTTGATGCCCCAGCTCACGCCTCTGCCGGGCTCCGCCTTGCCCTGAGCTCCTGTCTGTCTTAGACTCCACACTGCCCAGTTCACGCGCTGCTGAGAAAGTAAACTGCACCTTGAGAACTCAGTCTGTTGAAATGGTGTTCTCAGACACCTGTCCTAAGAGGACAGTGCCATGGGGTAGCAACCTGGGTTCAAATCCTGGCTGGCCCACCTGACCCTGGGCCCGTTTCCCTTTATAAAAACCCCACAAGCTAATATGTCTTACATGCACACTAAAAGGCACTCAGCTGCCGTCAGTCCTCGCCCGACCAATAACTCCAGCCTTAAATGTCATCTCTCACCTGACCTACTTCAAAAGCCAAACAGAGTGCCCTGCCACCCATCTGTCCCCACGCCAATCTCCTTTGCTCCATACCACCGCTGCCAAGGCTCTGCTCCAAAGCACAGATCTGATGACATCACCTCCCAGCTGAAAGGCCTCTGACAGCTATCATTGCTCGAGGGAGCAAGTCCACACTTCTTAGCCTGGCATGCAAGGCCTCTGCAATCTGGCTCTCTCCTCCCAGCCACTCTACCCAAATGCCAGGCACCGTCTGTTCTAGAACAAACCCCCAAGCCTGACTTGTCGTCATGCCTCCCAGCCTCTGTTCATTGTGATCCCCTCATCCAGAAAGCACTCCCTCCCACCTGGCAAAGTCCTACACACGCTTCATCTCCTCCCTCTGCTCCCTGAAGCTGGTCCAGAACCAACAACTAACTCCTCTACCTCCTCCTCCACCACCACCTCCTCCTCTCTCCTGCAGCACTAGCTCCTTCCTGGTCACCTTCCCCTAGGGTCCTGTGTGCAACTCTCTCAGACAAAGACACAGGCCTGGTCCTTAAAAGACATGACAGCCCTCAAAAACCGCAAGAGCCAAAGACCAAGACCCAAAGACAGAAAACCCCAACACCAGGCGTAAGAAGCCCTCTTTTGAGTGGTTGGTCGGGGTTATGCAAGAGGCTACCAAAATAGTCTAAGCTATTGCTATTATTACTATTGTTACTGCCACTGGTCCCCCTCCCCCTCAGAGGTGGAAAATACACCCTTACTGCTGAAGACATTATGAACTTCAGACACGGGGCCCAGAGGCCCCTAAGCTGGGAGTGACCAGAATGCCGCCTCCCTGAGCGCTAGCTTTCATGGTACCAGAAGGCATCATGCAAGCTTCCAAAGGAGGGAAGCAACAGACAGTCCTACCACCTCTGACGCAAAGGAACCACGTACTGGCTAATTCTATGTCGACTTGACCCAAGCTGTAGTCACTAGAAAGGAGGGCCCTCAATTGATCAAACGTCTCTGGCTCTAAGCAGACAAGCCTATACAGGATTTTCTCAATTAGTGGTCAGTGGGAGTGGGCTCAGCCCACTGCAGGCCGGGCCACCGCTGGGCTGCTGATCCTGGGTACTATAAGAAAACAAGCTATGCAAGCCATGAGGAACAGGCCGGTAAGCAGCACTCCTCCATGGCCTCTGCATCAGCGCCTGCCTCCAGGTTCCCGCCCTGACTTCCTTTGGTAATAAATAAACTACGATGTGGAAGTGTAAGCCAAATAAACCGTTTCCCCCACAACTTGCTTTGGGCCCCATCTTTCATGATAGCAGTAGTAACCCTAAGCAGGACAAACCACATGAATGACCAGCAGGGCCTGATGCCACCCACCTTCAGGCATCCTCGGATCTTTGCAAAGGCATAAGCATGGTATTTGTGAGACTGGCTGACGCTGCTGTTAGTGACGGAAGAAATGGGGGCCGAGGAAGGTGACACCTCTATCAATTCCACGGCTCCGAACCCAGTCTCCATCCTTGGAGAAAGGGCATCTCTTCCATGTTGGAGAGAGCAGGCATGTTGCTCATCCCTCCTGGCCTGACTTCAGGACTGCGAAGCTGGTCAGGGGAAGAGGTCCCTCAGGCTTAAACAAAACACTCAAAATGGGAAAGACCAACAAACCTGGAAATGGGAGAAAAGGGTAAAGCCCTCAAGTGTAGCTGGACTTAGGTGTCACTGGAGTACTGAGTTCAATCTCAGAAGGAATACCACCTGGGTAGTAAGCAACGCAGACCCCTTGTCTTACTGAGCATTCTCTCCTTATACAAGCCAGGTCCAAAGTCGGTGACGGAAGAAAGACCTGGAGACAAACTGCAGAGGAGCGAATCCCGCTGGGCAAGAGCTAATCCCAGCAGACACGGTCTTTAACAAGACACCCTGTCTGTAAAGAGGACTGCTCCCCCACCACCGTCACCCACTTGGGGAGCTCTCTGGGGAAGCCTGTCCTCCTGGCGGGCAACCGCCCCACAGATAAACACATCTGCAGGACTGGAGTGAGTGTGGTATGCGGAAATGCTTCATCTAAATAAAATACTACTTACTGTTCTGAACCACAGAGCAAACCACCACCAAAGTCCCAGAAGTCAGTGAGGTTCTCACAGTCTCAGTAGGTAAATGGATTTTCAGAAAAACCAGACGGCTACTTAGCAATATTCCTATGCCAATAGTCAAAATACCCATTTTCTTCCATAAATTACCACCTAAAATTACCCTGCATGTCTCTTCAGAAGTTTTTGTACGGACATCTAATTGTTTAAATAGAAGCCAACCACCTTAGAGAGGAGCATGAAACCAAGTTCTTATTTACACTTCTATTAAAAAAAAAAAAATCCTAAAATTATCAACTCCTCCCCCACCCCTGAGCTGAGGACTGAACCCACAGAGTGAATCCTCTACTGCTGAGCTTAGATCCCTTTAAACTAATAATTCTTAGAACACTCAGAACAAGTGGCTTCATCAGTAGAGGTCCCACCAAGCCTGATGACCCGAGTTCAATCCCTGGGACCCACATGGTGGGACAGGAGAACCAATAACTGCAAGCTGCCCTCTGACCTCCACTCTTACCCCAACATGGGTGTTCTTCCCACACACATAAACATGCTCACACTAAAGAAGACGTCAGATAAATAAATTTCAGTTTTTCATCCAACAATGATAAGAAGAGAGCAGAGTCATGCCTGGGTACCTATGAGCCAAGTCTGGCAGTAAGCAGTTTAGAGGGTCTGTCTACCTTTGGTCCTGGCACGAACTCCAAGAAAGGGGCATTACTATCCTCATTTTACAAATAGGGAAACAGGTCAAGTCTCCTGTCACAGCTACACACAAAATCTAGGTTCACATGACTCCAAAGGTCATGAGCACCACTCCACCAGTAGAGAGCACTTGCCTAGTGTGTACAGTCTGCTTTGCTAACCCACACTTGAAAAAAAAAGGAGCTGGGCACAGTGGCACACACCCGTGGCACTCAAGATGCTGATCTTGAAAGGAGGAAGAAAGAAAGAGAGAGGGGGAGGGAGGGAGGGAGAGGGGGAGGGAGGGAGAGAGGGAGAGTAGGAGGGAGGGAGGGAGGGAGAGGGAGGGAGGGAGAAACAGAAAGAGAGAGAGAGAGAGAGAGAGAGAGAGAGAGAGAGAGAGAGAGAAGAGTATATATGTCTATTTGCAGAACAGTGCTACAGTTACAAAATACCTATTATGACCAAGGCACCTTACTTCACACAAGGCAAATTTGAATGTAGAAAACAGTGTCCCTGCCAGCCGAGGGATTAAATATAAGAATGTGCTGGCAAAAATTCATGAAGGTTGCCATTCATCATATAAAGCCACTTTAACATGTGGTCAAGTTAGTCTTCATTAACACACAAATTCCTTTTATTTTTTCCCAGACATAAAAGCACTCAAAAGGCTACAGAGGGAAGGGAAAAATTTAATGGCAAATTCAATTAGCAAGGTCAGCAATGCTGAGGACTTTGATTTAGACATCTGAGTTCACAAGATAATGTGTAGATAAAATTACCGCTCTGAGGACTTCCTCACGGTTTTGTTCTGAGATTGGCCCAAGCATTCCTCAGAAAAGTATCTTTATTAAAAACTGTACCTAGGGAAAAAAAAAAACTGTATCTAGGAAAAGTAAAATGGATGCATATTTCTAAACTATCGTGCGAACAAAAATGAGCCACCATGCAACAGAAGTTTATCATTAAAACTCGGGTACCTTGCCATTTTGAATTAAACCAAAAATGTTCAACACCCAAAGCACTTTACTCAAAAGACACATGCCTTCTAAGGTACAGTATACTATTCCTTCCGGTTACCCAGGCTTTTCCATAACATCTGGACCAATTCAACTGGCATCTCCTTGACATGCTAATAATAAAATCAACAGATAAATAATAAAAGTAATAAAACCCAAACAGATTCTACATCATTATTTCTTTATTTTTTAAAAAAGCTACTGCTTATGAGTTACTAAACCTAAATGTTCCCAAACCATAGGGCTGAAAAAATACACAGTCTAAAACCTTTTTTTTTTTTTCTTTTTTACTGCAAAACTTTTATCTGACTGTAGTTGTGGCTCTATTAGATTGTTTATTTTGTGGGCAGGTGTACATGCTACTGCCATGGCCTGAGAGTAGAGGTCAGAGGACACTTGCAGGAGTCAGCTCTCTCTCCACCCAGATGGGTGCTAGGAATCGAACTCTGGTCACTGGTCTTGTCAGCAGGTCTGTTGACCTGCTAAGCCATCTCACCAGGCCCCGATTATACCTTTAAAACTAGCTTCCAGTTTACAGGAAACAGGGACAAAGCAACACCACAAAGACCACCACATGAAAATGATGTCAGAATATAGGGTAATCTACAAGCTCCTTGCCGAAGATCAAGACGCACAGGGAAGCAGTAAACAGTATTTTTCTGTTCTGAAAAAGATTGAAGGAAGAATCAACACAGTGTAGAATGCGAATATTTGATTCACTCTTGGTACAAAAAAAAAATGTTAATAAATGACATCTAGGGGACAATAATACGTTGCGATTATTGTTAATTTTATGTGATAATGAAGTAGTGTTTTTTTAGTCCTTAGTTAGAAATGTACCAAAGTTGGTGAAGCAAAATTATATAACAGGATTTGCTTTAAAATATCTGACAAACTACTCAACCAGCATTGTTCTGTGGCCAAAGCATGCTTTGGAAAAAAAAAAAAAAAAAACTATTGCTCCATGCATGTGCAAAACAATGAATTCTCTATTTACCTCCTAAGGAATCTAGAATAAGACCTGAGTGTTTAAAAGTTGTGGCATTTTAAAAAACTTACCTAGTTTTGGGCTGAGAAGATTGCTCAATACTTGTCACATAAACTTGAGTACTGGAATTCAGAAAAAACAGGTAGGCTTGGTGGCCTCCTGTAATGCCATCACTCGGGACACAGAGACAGGGGACTCAGGGGCAAGCTTGCTCACTGGACTACTCTGAACTGGCAAGCTCTAGGTTCAGTGAAAGACCCTAACCAAACCAAATAGAGTGATGGAAGAAGACTGTTGTGGTTAGAATGTGAACAGCCCCCATAGGTTCATATGCTTGACTACTTGGGCCCCAGCTGGTGGAACTGTTTGTGAAGGACTAGGAGGTGTGGCCTCGGGGGAGGAAGTGTGTCCTAAGGGCAGACTTTAACTCAGTTATCTTCGGTGCATTCTTCTGCTTCCTGCTTACAGTTAGAGGTGTGAGCTCTCAGCTCTTCCTGCCACCAAGCCTTTGCTCCACCATCAAGGTCTCTAACTCTGCAACTGTAAGCTCAATTCAACCCTTCCTTTTACATGTCTCCTTGGACATGTTTTATCACAGCCATAGAAAAGAACTAATTCCACACTCAACATCACTTTCGGGCCTCTATACATATTTGCACACACAGGTACAGCCACACACATGTGAACACACACATCTGGTACACTTTCCTTAACCCAGATTTTTGCATTTATTTAACTACAGAACCCTTTTCCTCTGTGCTGCCCTTGCAGTTCCATGAAAATTAATTTTTCATGGAAGCCACTTTGGGAACTACTGTTTGTTTAGACAAATCACCTTGTGCGAAGGTTGTCTTAAGTCACATTCAAGTTAAGAACCTCAGACAAGGCAGCTAGAATGAAGTGGTGGCCAGCTGCAATCCCAGCACCGAGGAAGCAGAATAAAGCATGTGGGCAGCGAGTTTCAGACTAGCCTGGGCTGCAAAGACAGTCTCCGTGACACAAACAGATAAATAAAATCACATCTGTATGTCGACAATCTAAGAGCTACTTATTGCTTCTGTGGCCCGTGCGTCTCTAATTACGCTGTGTCTCTGATGTGTTTTGGTTTGTAAATCTCTACAGACACTAAACTCCACTGCAAACCTGCCCTCCACGAAGTTAAATTCTACCTATTCTCATCCATTTCCTCTCAATCCACAGAGGAACAATTTCAAATTCATCCAGATTGTCAAACTAAACTTTTCAGTCCCAAACTCTGTTGGGATATCTCCAAGGAACACCAAACACCTCTCTCAGGAGATTAAAATACTCCTAAAAATCAAACGTCTCCTGGGTACCACTTCAAGTTTGCCATCACTTACCTCAGAAGCCTCGAGTCCCATCTTTATGCAGACGTATCCCATGTATAAGCAGGTCCTTCCAATACTCGGCCAACTAAACTGCCAAAGCATCACCTGATCACACATCATCCCCGCTACACGGTTAAATGCTTTAGAGTCACTTCCAATTACTATCTGCAATTCTTTGAGAAAAACTACATCCCATTCTACTTAGGATATGCTATACTTTAAAATGTATGGAAATGTACTCAAAAGAAAACAGAAATGGCTAACGAAGAAATATGAGATAGAAGTCAACACCACAAGAATCAGATTTTATGCCTCCCCTGCCTATAGGAGGCCATTTATAACGTTCCAAACACTTTCGTATACACTCTGTCATTTGACCCTCAAAACTCTGGAGGAATCTGTTTTTCATCATAGCAGCACAGAGTATCTAGCAGAGCTCAACTTGAAAGCAGACAGCTTGTCAACCCTCAATTAGCCTCTCTACGTGAGGAATGTCAGCTGAGCGGTGGAAGAGTCCATCATTCCCAACAGGAATGCTCTGGCCAGTATCACAGTAGCATGCAGGACAGTCTCCCAGGATTTTGCTTGGTGGTAATTACAGATGGCTAACCATTCACAGGCAGTTAGGTCTTCCTACAGATCAGCTATACGTGGTGGCACATGGCTGCAAGCCCATCACTGAAAAGTGGGAGACAACAGGATCGGGAGTTCAAGGCTAGCTTTAGCCATTGATTGAGTTTGAGGCCCGCTTGGGCTGCATGGGACCTTGTTTTAAGAAAAAGAAAAAAATCGGGCTAATGCGACGGCTCAGCACATGAAGGCAAAAAGGGGCTTGCGGCAGGTCTGACGATCTGAGCCTGACTCCTGGAGTCCCCTTTGGGAAGGAAAGAACCAACTCCCATGGCTGGTCCCCTGATCTCCATATACACACAGCGGCATGTGCATAACACACACACACACACACACACACACACACACACACACACACACACACACAAATGTATTTTTTAAAACTACCAAAAGACCTTTGTCTATCTAACCCACTAGGTAACTGCCTAGGAGTGTCCAATGATGTTTCTGTACCACCATCCAATGGAGCCTCCCACTGTTGCTCATGTTACTATTCCCACAGAAAAGCAGCACACTGTGTAACTAAGTACTTTTAAGAACAGACTAAAGACCTTTGAGCAATCAAACCATAATAGGACAAACACTTCATATATATTAGAATGGAAAATTCTAATATATATGTTGGAAAAAATAGCAATCACTAGTGTTGTATTCATCTCAAAAAGCAAACAAAGAATGTCAGATTCACAGAGGGAAGGTAGTGTGGGTATTGGGTGCAGTCATTTTACTGTGGTAATATTACACATTGTATACTTATGACAACTAATAGTGTGAACCAAGAAGATACTTGATCTTTATTTTCAATACACACACACATACATACATACATATACACACATACACACATACACACACACACACACACACACAGAATCCCCTGTCTCTGTGTCCCAAGTGATGGATTACAGGAGGCCACCATGCCTACCTGGTTTTTCTGAACTCCAGTACTCAAGGTATGAAGGATGAGAACTTATCACAAAGCCGGGGTGGTGGTGTGCGTCAGGAAAAGCCTAAAGATTAGATTGTAAGAAAAACGGAAGGCATGTTTTGAACACCTGTGTTGCAAGTGTTGCATCAGTTTGTAAGACAAGCATCTGAGGCAGCCAGCAGTTTGGTTCTTGAACGATCTCTGAATCACATTCAGTTCCCTGGGCGAGCAGGTCAGGACCCTGTCACAAGACAGGTGGAAGGGAAAAAAACAAAACAAAACCCAGTCACAATATTTTCTCTGGCAACAAATGAGATGTGGCGATCAGGGGACAGTGAAGTATTCCAAACAGGTGACGTCAGTCAAAAGACAACAGGGCACAGAATATCAGTGTTTCAACCAGGCCTCGGAGAGGAGGCCTATCAGTACATGGAAAGGGACGCTCACATATTTCTGGAAGGGAAAGTGGACTGTGGTGAACACATGGATGAAAATCACGTGAGGCAGGGAGCAACAACAATCATACCTGATGGCATTATATTTCTGAGTGACCAGACAAAAGAAAAGACAGAGAACGGATGATTCTTCTTTGATCATTGTTTGAAACAGTCTCCTTTCCAAATCATGTATAGTCTATAGTTTAAAGATATAGATTAAAACCTTCTATATAAAAATATTTAAAAATGGATTCTTGGCCTATCTCTTATTTCAAAGAAGGAGCAAATAATTTTTTTAAGTGACTAAGGCAAGGCAAGACCCCTACCATCAAAAAGCTTATACCCCATCAGGGCAGGGCAAATAGGTGAACAACTTAATTATAAAAGGCAAAAGGAGAAAAACATCTTAAGAAATGCACAGGCACAGACGGGCGGCAGCAGTGGTGGCACATGCCCTCAGTCCCAGCACTCGGGAGGCAGAGCCAGGCGGATCTCTGTGAGTTTGAGGCCTGTTTGGTCTAAAAGCAAGATCCGGGACACCAAAACTACAGAGAAACCCTGTCTTGAAAAACCAAAAAAGAAGGAGGAGGAGGAGGAGGAGGAGGAGGAGGAGGAGGAGGAAGAAGAGGAAGAGGAAGAGGAAGAGGAAGAGGAAGGAAGGAAGGAAGGAAGGAAGGAAGGAAGGAAGGAAGGAAGGAAGGAAGGAAGGAAGGCACAGACACGTGCCAGGAAGATAAAGGGGGCGGGGTCACTGAAATGTGGGAACAGAGAGGGAAATCTTCATGAGAAATCAGTTTCTGAGTTCCTTTGAGCTGTGTCTTAAGGGTGATGCAATTTTCAGTTTGGAGAAGAAAGAGGAAGAGCCTTATCAAAGTCCAAAGGCAGAGGCAGGTGAATGTCTCTGAGTTCAAGGCTAGCCTGGTCTACAGATCGAGTTCCAGAACAGCCAGGGCTGTATAGAAAAACTTTGTCTTGAAAAAGCACAACAAAAGTTGAAAATAAAAAAATAAAAAAAATCACACACCAGAATTAACCAGACCCAAAGTCTATACATCTCAATGAACTTTTCTTTTGTGGGGGAGGGAGGCAGGTCTTTGAGACAAGGTCTCTCTATACAGCCCTGGCTGTCCTGGAACTCACTATGTAGACCAGGTTGGCCTCAAACTCATAGAAATCTGTGTGTCTCTGCCTCTCGAGTGCTGGGATAAAATTGTGCCGCACCACACACAACACAATGAACTTCTGTACAGTCAGAGCGACCATTCGGAGCGGAAGCTGTGGAGCTCACACTGGATTTTAGACTTTCACTATCCAATATATTTTTGTGCACTTAAGCCACCAAAAACAATCTATGACAGAGTTAGAACTAGAAAACCAACTGACTTTGTACCCTCTTTCCTAACCTGTGCCTATTACCTGCAATCAGTCCTTCCTCACCCAATACTTAGCCTTTCTTGTTCCCTTTTCTACATGTTTTACTGTGTCCACATGTACATTTATTTATATATGTGCATATAATAGTGACTAGATTCCACATATGAAGAATATAACATATGGCTTTTCCCAAGAATCTAATGAAACTTACGATTCAATCAATATTTTAGTTTATTTTTATTAATAATATAAGTTGTTAGGCAAATCTTGTGCCAACCTATCAAAACTCCTAACCACTTTGTAGTAAGTTGTTTTGTTGTTGTTGTTGTTGTTGTTGTTGTTTGTTGCTTTTCCTTTCTTTCTTTTAGACAGGGTTTCTCTGTGTAGCCCTGGCTATCCTGGAACTTAACTCTGTAGACCAGGCTGGCCTTGAACTCACAGAGATCTGTGGTAATATACTGTGTACCCTAATAAAATTTGTCTGAAGATCAGGGGACAGAACAAGCCACTAGACTAAACATAGAGGCCAGGCAGTGGTGGCAAACACCTTTAATCCTAGCACCTGGGAGGGAGACAGAGATCCATCTGGATCTCTGTGAGTTCAAAACCACCCTGGACTACATGAGATTGACTCAGTCTAGAAGAGAAACAGAGCCAGGCAATGGTGGCACACACCTTTAATTCCAACACTTGAGATCTCATGCCTTTGCTTGGGAAGCACACACACCTTTAATTCCAGGAAGTTCAGCTAGGCAGAGAAAAGTATATAAATAAGGGGTGAGAAGACAGGAATTAAGGGCTTTTCAGCGGAAGCGTCCCTTTTGACTAGAGGCCTTTTGGCTACAAAGCCTTTCAGGCTGAGGAGTTGGTGAGGTAAGAGGTGGTGGCTGTGGCTTGTTCCTTTGCTTTTCTTATCTTTTTACTTCAATATCTGGTTCCAGATTTTTTTTTATTAAAAGACAATTTAGATTTCGTACAACAGAGATCCACCTGCCCATGCCTCCCGAGTGCTGGGATTGAAGGCGTGGGCCACCATCACCCAGTTTTGTGATAACTTCTCATCCTTCATACCTTCTCACTCTCTTTATTCCAACTGTGTGCCGTTAGCATTTTCCCACACTTTCTTTGCAAGAACCTTTTAAAGTTGCTTCCCATTTTGTGGGAGCCAGTTTAATTAAAAATAGATAATATACACCATAAATCTATGTAAATGGATAGGGTTCATCTAAGGCAGAGGTTCTCAGCCTGTGAGTTATAACCCCTTTGGCAGGAGTTGCATATCAGATATCCTGCATATCAAATATTTACACTATGATTCATAACAGGGGCAAAATTACAGTTATGAAGGAGCAATGAAAATAATGTTATGGTTGGGGGTCACCACAGCATGAGGTACTACTGTATAAAGAAGGGTCACAGCGTTAGGAAGGTTGAGAACCACGGCTCTAAGGCAAGAACAGCAGTGAGGTTACCACAGTCAACTCCACTAGGTTGTAAAACGCTCCTCACACAACCCAAGTGACACGTACTGAGCAGCTCTGTACCCAGTATGTACCCATATATAAACGTTAGGAAAACTCTTTGGTTTTCCCCTCGGAAAAGCTCTGGTATTTCCTTCTCTCCCTTACTGGATAGTCTGGCACATTCTGCTTTGGTAATCACTGTCTTAAGCAATAATAAGAATTCTTTTCCTCAGAGAGGTTCTAAGTCATGGTAGCTCTAAGGCTGGTTAATTCAGCAGCTGAGAAGAAGCCACTGTGGTTTTGGGTACTGTCAACCTTTGCATGGTGTGAGACCACCCCAAGCTTCAGGTGATGCTGAAGATAGGCAAGTCCCAATTGGTGTCACAAACCTGCTCATTAATCAGCCACTGACAGCAGGTGCAGTTATACTAAAATTATCCTGATGCAAGATTCTCTCCCTGGGGCAGGAGACACACCCAGCTTACCCGTGAATATGTGGACAATTAAAAAGTCATCAAAAGCAGAATTGTGGCCCTGCAGTGGGTGGGGCGGTGGTGGCTATGCTCTTAATCCCAGCGCTGGGGAGGCAGAGGCAGGCGGATCTCTGAGTTCAAGGCCAGCCCTTGTCTATGGAATGAGTTCGAGAATGTCCAGGGCTACACCAGAAATAAAATAAACAAACAAGGCAGAATCATGGTAGGAAGTCATGTTGTGAGTTTTTAACAGCAATGCCCCCCACCACCACCCCACGCCCTGCACTCAAGCCAGTGAATCATGGATGAGCCTCACTCAGCCTAGGCAGAACAACCATCCAACTAAGGCTAGTTCTCATTCTAAATAAATGAACAGTGGTGGTTGGTCTATTTCACAAGAAGCAAGGGAGGCCAGGATACAGTTGCGGGGGGGGGGGGGGGGGGGGGGGGCGGGACACGGGACGGGACGGACAGGACGGCCAGATAATGAGAGAAGAACTACTCTTTCATCTCCATGGATTTTTTTAAAATTCACACATCTGGGTTCACATCAGCAAGTACTCAATAAACGTTAATAATAGATGTTATGAATCTCAATGAATTTAGAGCAAAGCCTGGCAGTGAGAGGGGATCATACTACACTATATGGGCATCATGACCCATCCTAAGTTTTTAGAAGTTAATTCAATATCCCTGCAGAATGTGGACAAGCCTATGCTTTCCAGACTACAGGAACGTACATTATAAAGACATTAAGAATGTTCAGTCTTTTGAAATTTGGGCCAGCCAAGACCACCTCTAGAAATCTATGCTGTGCTGGCCAGCTGTTTTTGTTTTCTTATTCTCCATCTCTCCCCCACAAGAACCTCCTCTGTGGGACACTGTCCCATCTTGTGGGTTTAATGGGGCCTGCCAACTGGAACTCTTCTTTGGCCAATTCGGGTCCTTTCACATTGTTCTCAGGTTGGCACGAACAGAAAGAGGCAGCTTTCTGATGATAGGAGGTTTTGGAGCTACTGGGAGCCAAAAGCTGAACTAGGCCACGGTGACTTTCATACATGCATCCTATCTGAGGGAAAGGGCTCCAATAGTCTCAGGGAGATTTCGGTCCAAAGACATCAAAGGTCAAAGTGGATTATCTGGTGATGGTAACACATGCAATGGATTTAGAAACCAGTCATTAAAACAGGGCCAAAGAATGCTCAACACAGAGGATGCATGTATGACAAGAACAAGTGTATCACATGATCATATACTGACTCTAAACTGTGCAGGTACAATATATGCGTTTTTATGTGTATATCTTCCACATCTTCAAAACTGTATGTCACGTACTATACCATTTTGCTTCAGTCCATTCTTTGTGCGAAAAGGCCGACGCACAGTTACCTGTTTCTTCCACGCTCTCCACCCTTCCGAGGTGTGTGGCCCTAGGCTTGCTGGGTGAGGCAAGGAAGGCGCTGAGTCATGGTGGTTCTGTGTTAGTTAAATGGCTGAGCATTGTGAGTTCACGTCTATTTACAATGAAATAGTGGCTGGGAGACTTTGGGACTGATAAATCCTCTCATGCTCATGGCAAAACCCATGCCGAAACCCATGGTCTATGTCCTGTCTCGGCAACGTTTTTCTTCCCTTGGACATTTCTTTCTATGGGGTGCTTCTTTCTAGAACATTCTCCTCCATCACCCACACTCACAGAAGCCCCTTAAAGACACTCTACAGAGACAACTGACCAGCAAGACAGCAAACAAAACCAGAATTCCTTTTACTAACCTCCAGATAATGCTTCTAAGGGCCTTCGTCATGGAAATCCTCTTCTGGTACACTGACCGCCTTCCGACTTTACTAGAAAATACTGGGTGGCAGCGTTCCCTTCCACTTTCACTTCCGAGGAAAGAACAACCGTCTCAGATTTACCAGTCAGTGAACAGGTACTGACACATCTGTTTAAATGGGTTTAAACCCCATTTCTTAATATTTTGCAAAGATATTCCTCCAAAAGTTAAGTTTTAAAAGCTGACTATGAAGCTACAAGCTGTGTCGTATACCTGTAATCTCAGCACACAGAAGCCCCGGGCAGGGGGAGCACAAGTTTGAAGCCAGACTGGGCTACTCAGTCAGGACCTTCTGTCACAACCAACCAATAAATAAATGCCTTATATGGACAAATTGCTCCATCATAAAAGGGCTTATATGGAGCCACTGAGATGGCAATGGGCCAAAGGGCTTGATGTACAAGACGAACAACCTGAGTTCAATCCCCAGAACCACAGCGGAAGAAAGAACTAATGCCAGAAGTTGTCCTCTGAGCTCCACACACACAGCATGGCATGTGCACCCACGCTTGCACACCCACAGATCAAATAATAAATGAAACAAAAGCTGTAAAGTAAAAAAGCTGGCATCTGCTGGGGGGGGGGGTGGCGGCGCTGGCGCACGCCTTTGATCTTGAGAGGCAGAGGCAGGCGGATCTCTAATTAGTTTGAGACCAGCCTGGTCTACATAGTGAATTCCAGGACATTCAGGGCAACAAAGAGAAACCCTGTCTCAAAAAACCAAAACAAACAAAAAAAGCTAGTATCCTAGCATATGATTTCATTTTGAATCTGTTCAAGTTCATAAACAAATGGTGTGGTTCAGTGGTATATGTGTTTAGCATGTCAGAACATCTAGATTTGATTCTCAGTATTACCAAAAATCCTGACCAGCTTCCAGACTGAGGGTCCAGTTACACTTAGTACTCCCAAACAGGCAGGCAGGAACACAGTAGATCACGAGTGAAAACAGGTCACTGCACACTCCTACTTCACCATTTAACCACAAGGAAAGACTTCCATGCCATGGAAAGTGCTACAAAATCCATCTATGTACTCCACAGGAAGGGTAGTGAATCCAAGAAAGGGATATTCAGCCAGGCTTTATACTTAGTCTGACAGGAGCCAAGATGAAAGGCAAAGAGTGTGTTCATCTTTGTTTTTAAAAAGACGTAGATCTGAGGAGGGATCTCCTCAAGAATGCTATCACCGATACACATCTGGAATATAAATCACTGAGGCCTACTTGATTTAAAAAAAAAAAAAAGAAAGAAAAGAAAAGAAATTGAAAGTAAACAAATGATTAGTCAGAGAGAGGTATGTGACTTTCTGAAACTCTCCTAGGGAGAAATATTCAGTTATCATTATTAGAGAACTGTTTTTAATCCTTCATATCAGAGCAGAGATAAAGCCCTGGGGTTCTCGAACCAAAATAACCATAAATGAAACACTGTGAGAAACTGCCACATGTTCTGTCTGTCAGGCCTTAGTGAATTCACAGGTGACGTCCATGAATGAAGGTAGAGGGAGAGAATGGACAAGGTCCTGCTGGGCTCAAGTTCAGCTCCATCACAGGTGATATCAGGCAAACCGACCTGACTTCCTGGGGCCCTGGTTGACTCAACTGAGAGGTTTGGGGATAAAATATGTATTGTAGCTCTTTATGATTGCTGTCACACGGTTCTGCTATTACACAAAATTCCTAGATTTCCCCAACTCTTGTAGTCACAAAGTTGCAATGTGATTCCATTCTGGGGATAATCCGTTAGAAAACAAAACCCCAGAAAGGCTGAAGAGCCCTAGAGAGCAGATGCTTCTGTAAGCTGGAGGAGAGGTAGTTTTACAACTACAATAAGCATTTAAAAGACAGTTCAGAGTCAAGCTTGGTGGTGCACACCTTTAATCCCAGGACTCGGGAGGCAGAGGCAGGAGGATCTCTGTTAGTTTGAGGGAAGCCTGGTCTACATACTGAGTTCCAGGGCAGCAAGGACTGTAGTGAGACCCCATCTCAAAATAGCAAACAAACAAAAAATAGTTAAGCAAAAGACCATTCTAGAGACTTAACACAATTCCCCAGTCTGTGTGATATATGTGTGTAAACTAAAAGTTCCACAATAAAAATAAAATAAAGTTTGTTCTCCACACCCCCCACACCCCACCAACAAGGCCTCATGTATGTTGGACAAGAATAAACCCATTTTTCTAACTAGGAAATTCTCAGCCTAACAGAAACAAAATCTTTACTATTGAGTTTTAAGTGCCTGGTCGAAACAGACCCAGCTACCTCCCAGCTATTCTGGCAAGCCTCATTATAATATGGATTATAGCTTCACTAGCCCAGGGACAGGGCTTTTAATGTTCTCTGGGAGATAAAGAATTAATCAGCAACCCAGAAAAGAAGTTGTCTAAAAATGGATGATTTAGTCAAAGTAATTCCATTGTCTCTAAAATTGTGCCCTCAATCACCCAGCATCAAAACCCCACTATGGCATCAAATAAATTTTATGTGGTTAAAGAGACAAAATGTTCTTCTGGCTGTTATGGGAAGCAAAAAAAAGGGCTGACTGACTATGAATCAGTTATGTTTTAGCTCCACAACGAACATGAATTATGATAATTTAGACATTCTGGTGGTTGAACCAAAAAAGCAGGAAAATCAATACTTTCGAGTTCCAGCAAAAGTTTGCGGCACCAGGAACATGGAAGTGACCTTACATTTATTTCTGGACTTCCCTGCCTCCACAAAAATTAATGACACTGTTTCCCATCCCTTGCTGACGAATCACAGTAGTTGGGAAGCCAGGACGCGTCCACTTGGCAGGTAGGAAGAAATCTCTAGGAAGGGACTGAGTAACGTCAGACGCCAAACTTTCTTTACTAGGCATACTCTTTGTAAAAGCACCAAGATCTATTTATGATGCTTTCTGACTGACACCCACAAGCATTCTGGCTGACACAAACTTTGCAGATTGTAGGGAAGTCCCTGTGAGCTCTTTTAAGTAGCCCAGATGAGCAAAACACTCAGAACGCCACCATAATGAGCACCTCACAGGCGCTCATAAATTCTTTCATTCCCAGCAATCAAGAAGCAGCTGTTAAAATCCAGGAATCTTCCTAGTAGCAGATCTGAAATACCTCCGGGCTGCCCGGAGAAACTTCACAACTGCTTTCTTCTCTTCCTCCCTCCCCCATCCCAGGAGTGCCAGCCTGGCAGGATAAGGACGACCCAGGAAGGGGGGATTGGGGTGAAGGGGAGTAGCGGATCTAGTGAAAGCAGAGACGCAGGCTCCCTTCTTTTTCACCACAAAGAAAAATCAACTCCCCCGGCCAGCCAACCAGGTTTCTCCTTCCGTCCCCCAGCACACTAACTTCGGCAGTCTGATGAGTCTGGCATTTCCAGAGTTCGCGACCTCGGCCGCCCCGAGCCCTTTCCTAAAAGATTTTGAACCAAGGAGCCAACAGCGTCTGAACTCCTTTCCAGGTTAAGACTCAGCTTGCCTTTACCTTTTAACCCGCCAGGACGCTACTTCTGGGGTCAAGTTCAAGATGAAGGTGCCCTCCTCACCTCCCTGAGTTCACTCCGCAGGAAACTGTAATACTGAGACGAGTCCCACTACTCCAGGCACAAGGATCCGGGGCTCCCAAGCAGGAGCCTGGGCAGCCTGCAGAAGACTGTCACAGCCCGGCGTCCCCCGCCCTCGGCCGCGGCGCCGCGTTTCTACCTGGCCACGGCCGCATTTCCTCCCGGAGCCTTTACACAATAAGTAAGTTTTGGGAACGCCAGTCCAGAGATCTTGCTGTCTGCAAACACGCTACACAATGCCCAGGGCTTCCTTCCCCGCCAGCCGTTCCGGAAAGAACCGCGCCGAGCCCGGGGGGCCCCCCTACACACCCAAAAGTCCTCCAGGAAGAACCTGAATCCTATCATAATGCTTCCAAAAGTAATCACTCATCGCCCAAGGGCAAGGGGACTCGCAAACTTGACACGACCCTCCACTTAGCTGGCACGAAAAGAAAAATCTTCAAGGTCTAATCCCAAGCCATCACCCCACCGCCGCCGCCACCACCACCAAGGAAAGAAATTCGCGTGCATATGCGAGTCGCAGCCTGCAGGAGCGAAGCACACAATCTCAAGCCCACAGCGGGCGAGACGATTTTCCCAGCTGAAGTTCGCTCGGCAACTTCGCGACCCGCGCAGCGCGACACTCGAGACCCCGCGGTGCCATGCGCCCCTCCCGCATGTCTCCCCCACCCCCACCCCAGGTGCCCTGCGCAGCCCAGGCCCTGTCTAGCCAAGGGACGGAGGAGGCGGACGAGGGGCGGCTGGGAAAGTCTTGCGAGCCGCGTGATCCCGGTGTCCCCCCCGGCCCGGCTCTGCTGCAACCCGTTCCTCCCGGTGCGCAGGAAACGGCCTGCACCGACTCCCCGGCAGCGCCTAGCCCGAGGCCGGGAGCACCGGGCATGTCCGCCCGCGCCTCTTCCCGGAAAGCTCCCGCTGTGCCCGGCCGAGGAGGAGGGGGGACGTCCCGAAACTTTCCCACCAGCCTGGCTCTGGTTTCCCGGGCTGCAACCCGGGACCCTTCCTCCCCGGCCATCCCGGGCAACTGAGCCGGCTGCGGACGCCCGGAGGCCCGCAGCGGGCGCCCGGACAGCTGGAGTTACCTGCTAGGAAAGTTTCCAGCTCTCGACGCCGTTCCCACCGCGGGGGCCGGGTCTCAGGGCGCGGCGGGCTGGGCGCTCGGCGGCTGCGGCGGCTCCTGCGGCTCCCGAGCCGGGCTCCCGCAGCTGCCACCGCGGAGGCAGCGCTCGGGCCCGTCCCCCCGCCTCGCTCGGCCCACACCGGGACCTCATTGGCAGCGCGAGTCCCCGCCCTTGCGCGTGTTCCGGAAGGCACCTTCGCTGTGCGCGCCCGCTGGGGCTACGCCTCCCGCGCCCCTCCCGACTGGAAGCTGCCGGGGCTCGGGGACCCGCTGGGGCGCGGCACGCGAACTTTCCGCCCGGCGCCTCCGCTCCTCCTCTCCCAGCCCGTTCCCTGCGGGAGGCCAAGCTTCCTTTGAGAAGGCTGCTCCCCTGGGGCTCCCTCCGCCTGGACGCCTGTGGGACAGGACCAGAAGTGTGATTAGTCGCCCCCCACCCCGCTTTTGTTTTTTCCCCAGCCGCTTTTAAAAATCAGTAAAGTGGCCCGGCCTTCGGTCTACACTGCTCTCTAAAAGCATTGGAGGAGGACATATGAGAGCAATTAGCCAAGCTGGAGTTTCCGCGGATGCCTTAGGGTGGCTTTGTTGGTTTTTCTTCCCCTCGCTTAACTATACACAAACAAACACATTTTTTTTTTCTGGTTCCAAAGTGAGCTAAGAGAGATGGACAGTGCATCTCGCTCACTGCACCTTTTTCTTTCGCAAAAATGAATTCGGAGGGGGGGTGGTGCTCGGGGATCAGTGACTGTCCAGGGTCGAGGGTCCACCGCCTCCTTGAAGTCTGTGGCTGGGGATGCGGTCTGGGCTGAGTCCACTGGCCAGCCAAGTATAGCTTCTTGTCAGGAGGAGGAGTCCTGGAGGGGAACAGACAAAGATGCTATTATTAAGCAGGCTGGTGGCAGTAAATTAAACTCCCTAGTTCCCAAAATGTTTTGTTATTCCCAACAGACAGAAGTCCAAGAATGGCCTAGGGATCTGGGAGACCTGGGTCCTCCAGAAACCTCCCAGCCATCCAGACAGACCATTTACATGTAGAAGGCTCAGCCCCACTCTATTCCCAAAGTCCTTTGGACCCCCTTTCTTTGCAGAAGGATCAAGTAGAAATTCCAAATGGAATAGGGCGCAGACCGTCCGTGTGCATAGAGGGAAGAATACAGAAGTTGCTATAAATGGGTTTATTGGCAACCCCTAACCTTTACTGTGGCAAACCCGCCTTTAAAGACAACTGTGTTTTAAACAAGTTTCCCTGTAAAAACTTCAGCCTCACGTAGAGCTTCCCAATATAAAGATAGCAGCCGGAATGGTGTTCGTATTTAAAGTTCCTGTGAAAAGCGACAGGAAGCAAAGGCCACTCAATAAAATAAAAGATGACTGAAATGTGCTGGGTATTTCTCACTCATACATTCAAAGGCCTGATTATCACTGTATTTATATTAAGCAGCAAAAGTATCTCAGGCTTCCCTCCAGCAAAGCATGACATGAATATTCAAAGCAAGTAAGAGCGTAACAGGGGAAGCCGGGAAGTTATGGACAGCCCCTCCCCGCTCTCAAGAGAGCCTGGCTGTCGAAAACCAGGGTGATATTTGATTAACTTCTCTTGAAATACAGGGTGTGAAAGTTACCAATCTTTCAACCACAGATAACAAAGACAGCAACAATAAGACACTGAACCAAACAAAAGACAAACACTCAAAGGTCAGTCCAGTCTGGAATCCTAAGATGTGTGAGAAACTCCTCCTAAAGAAATAAACAGGTACAGCTTCCTCCTGCTCAGGCTTGTCTGCAGTGGGCAAAATGAGTAGGTGATGGAGGAAATCCATAATTTTTTTGCGCATTCTTCTTGGACTATCCTCAGCTCTCTTTCCAAACTTGAATGAAATTGCTTAAAGAACTATGAAGACCATCAAATTTCTTCCTCTTTACCCTCAAACTTGACTTAAGTAGCAAAATCACAGAAAGTAAATATGCTAATTTCCTGCATCATCTTTATTTCGGGTTGAAAAGGGTTTGGTTTTATAGTTTCAGAAGTCAAGGATGCTGACCAAGTAATCTCATCATTGCCTAGCTCGGGGTGCTTAGCATCTACCCAGGCAGAGAGCTAGCAATCTGAAATCGGTACACAGAAGGGCCCTGTTTCCCCTCCTTCTTGTAGTGTTTATATAATCCGCACTACAAGTTATTAAGCACAACCCGATCTCCTGCTTTAAACGATTACCATTATATACAGAATATTGTACTAAGAGCTGCAAAGCTGTCTTAACCTGTGAGTGAAAAATGATACATGTTGCAAAAGCCAAGCTCAAACATACAACAGAGTAAAGAAAAAAAAAATCATGGGTGAGAATAAAAAAGGGGGTGGGGGCACGTTGAGATCTGTTGTGTAAGGACAACCACGGTCTCTTCTAAGATTTCCTAAGGAGTGTCTTCTTGAGCTGGCCCCTGCACTCAGGAGAGATGGCCCGTCTACCCCTCACCACAGGCAAGGGTGGACTGACCCTGCGGGCATGCATGTAGGGCAGCTGACTCCTCTCTGTCGCCAGAGGACAGTGGCCCCAGTGGCACAGACTGACCAGCTTGGCTGCCACCCAGGCCTACAGTCGGGCCTTGGGTTGACCCATCCTAGCATTTACTCTCTTTAGGACCCGCTGGAGCTTGTGAAAGAACTTGTGGAAAGATGCCCACAAGATCTCCCAGATTATAGAAGGCCATAGGATACCCCAGAGGAGTTCTGGTGAGGATCCAGTGGTGATGGTGTACCAGAAACCAGAGGCCAGACTCATTGCAATGAGCACTTGCCAGTAAAGCTGATGGGACAAAGGTACATCATATGGCACACCAAGGCCTCCAATGCCAGCCACCAGGACGAATGAAGAGGTGCTGGAGAGGCCAGAAAGATGGAGAAGCAAGGAGGTTTTTCTGTTGTTGGTTTGGTTGGGTTTGGTTTGGTTTGGGGGGTTGTTTTTGTTTTCTTGCTTGCTTACTTTGTTTTGTTTCCTTATGTGGAGGGCACAGCAGGGATGAAGGGAGGATATGGGGAGACCGGGAGGTGAGCAGAATTGGGGTGCATGATGTGAAACTCCCAAAGAGTCAATAAAGAAGTTAAATTTAAAAAAAGTCTCTTCTTAATATGTAAAGAATTATCTGAACACAAGTTCAAACGGTGAATTTCCATGCTTTAAAAACAATCTGCTTTTCCCTTAAAAATGATAGAAGGTACTTTTAGTTAGTTGTTAGGCAACTTTGTATTTTCCGGGGCAACAGAGGCTCAAGAATCACCACTTGCTTTTCTTGGGGCTCTCCACTCACCCAGTTTTAAACGTTCCCTAATTCCTTGTCTGTTTATAACAAGTGGAAAGAAATAAGAGGGAACCGTAGATGGCACAGATATTATGTACCACACACATTCCTCACATATATATGTGATATGCTGGGTTCCATTTGTAAATTTTCTGTCACCTTGCCAACAATATAGCTTTTCTCGGCAGACCGAAAGAAAACAGCAACTATTAAACTGGTTATGTTACGGTACAGTTTACTGCCCAGGGCAAGAGACTGAGGAGGCCTGGGAAAAGAATGTGCCTTGTGAGTGCTGGTGCATTTCTCTGCCTTGGTCAGATTCCTAAGTAGTTCTATTTTAAATCAAACCTAAATTAGGGCCATAGCCAGTGTCTGTTATGGGATGTGTAGTGTAGCGCACATAGTAAGAAGTAAAGAGTTTATGTTTAAAATTTAAATGCCAGATGAAATTTTAAAAATTAACAAGACAAGGTAAGAAATCCAAACTGAGGCACACACTTCTTCTTTGAGGGTCATTTAATAGTTCCAGAGTTCATTCTTCTCCTTTGGTTCGTTCATTCTTCCTCTGCTTTTGAACATTTTTTGGAAATCGCTTGGGAAAAACAATGGAATGAAGTACCCCTATACAGTCCCTGCATGTGCAATGATCTGTAGTCACATGTTTGCTAACGCCATGGGCCGATGGGCTAATGGCAGACATTCATCCAGGGATTCAGAAATCCATTGCTGTGCGGTTAGCCAGGCTGTCAAAGGAGTCACATGACGTATAAACCGCTCGCAGGTCTAGTGCACGGCCTGCCAGTATTGTAAGAACTCATCCCACAGAGGGTAGGCAGTGAATTATTTAAACTGAAGGGAAATCCAGTTCGGGAAGAAAGTAGGAGAAACAGATTCAGATAGACTCAGGGTTCACATTGCGTTACGAGATATGGGAACAGACCTGGAAGGATGTCTCAGCTGGTAGAGATGCCTGCCGCCAAGCCTAATGACCTGAGCTGGATCCCTGGGACCAACAGAGTAGGAGGTGAGAACCACCTCCCAAAAGCTGGTCTCCGGAAATGAATAAACCAATACATGTAATAAAACCTTATTTATTTATTTATTTTGATTTTTCTCTGTGCAGCTTTGGTGCCTTTCCTAGAACTCACTCTGTAGCCCAGGCTGGCCTCGAACTCACAAAGATCCACCTGCCTCTGCCTCTGCCTCCTGCGTGCTGGGATTAAAGGCGTGTGTCACCACTGCCTGGAGTAATAAAACTTTTTAAAGACCCTGGGACCAGCTGAAGTCCTGGAGTAATAAAACTTTTTAAAGACCCTGGGACCAGCTGAAGTCCTGGGAAGGTCTGGCTTAGGGTAACAGGCAGCGTGACCAGTTGTGTTGCTATTGTTGCTTCAGCTGCTGTACAATCTAAACTGGCCTGGAACTTCAGATCCTCCTGCCTCAGCCTCCCCAGGGCGGGAGTTACAGGAGCACACACTAGCTGCCTAATATTTTAAAAATAGATTTATTCAATGTGGAGGGGTGGTGTATGCCTCCCAGCACTTAGGAGGCAGAGCCAGGTGGATCTCTGTGAGTTAGTTCGAGGCCAGCCTGGGCTACAGAGTGAGATCCGGGACCAGCCTCAAAGCTACACAGAAACCCTATCTCGAAAAACCAAACCAAAAAAAAAAAAAAAAAAAAATTCAAATCTTCTGATTGTGAAATGATCTGAAGATGGAAACAAAATTTTCCTTTTTCAGAAAAGGTGAGGTAATGCAATTGGGTACTAATCCAACTACCATATGCTGAATCTACTTATAATAATACAAAAGTAGCCTGTTGATTTGGAGAATATACAAGGTATATTTTACAGTCTCCTCCTTAGAAACATGGCTTCCCTTTTTTCACCAAGCTTTGTAAGAAAAGGCACTGAAATCAGAGTTGTGACATCTAGGCTGCTGCTCTGACTTTTGCACTGTTTGTGATTTCGGGCAATCCATCTAGTCTTTTTGGCATGGGGTCCTGGGCTACAAAATAAGAAGAATATAGAATCCCTGCCTCACAGATCTGTTAGAAGAATAAACAAGATAAGGTTTGTAAAAACTTGATAAGTTGGAAAGTAGTCTGTAAAGGTTCATGTTTAGTTAATAGACAAGATGTTTTTCCTCTCTTGTTCCCAGGACCAGTGTGCTTGGAATAATCAGAACAATCCAGAATGCCCACATCTCCACTCTGAGGAAGAGTGACTTAATGATGATTCAGTAGTAGATAATGACACCAATTAAGTTCTCAGGGTCTCATCTGGGGGTAAATTGGCAGTTCTTGTCTTAAACAGAAGCACACAGGAACCGTTTACAGAGATATGAGTTCTTCCCATGTTAGTATTATAGAGGAGAGATTATAGTACACATCCTATATTGATATACCTCATTTTATGCACATCAATGTACAGATTGCTTGTTTGTTTTGAGACAGGGTTTCATCATGTAGTCCTGACTGGCCTTGAACCCCCTATGCAGAACAGACTGGCCTCCAGTTCACAAAAAGCCACCTGTCTCTACCTCCCAAGTGCTGGGGTTAAAGGTATTATCACACCCAGCCTGGAAATTAATTTTTTGTTTATTTGTTTGTTTTCTTTTTGAGACAGGCTCTCACTGTGTAGTTCTGGCTGTCCTAGAACTCACTATGTAGACCAGGCTGGTCTTGAACTCACAGAGACCTGCCTTTACTGGGATTAAAGGCATGTGCCAACATACCTGGCCTTGGCTTGGAAATTCTTAACAAAATAATATATTAATGTAAAGGAAATGTTTCCTTTAAGAAACCATGAAAAATGTTGCAAGAGCCATTATTATCTTATTTATACTAATCAATGACTGTCCCTTTGGTCCTATAAAATAGTGAGCCTAAATGCTAGTGAGATGATGAACCTGAACCTCTACAAAGAGTTTTGTAAGAGCAATTGTTAAGCAAAGCTGCTTTGCATCTGAACATAGTGCTGTGCACTCATCATACCAGCTCTTGGAAGGCTAAGTCAGCAGAATAGCCATGTTTGAGGCCAGCCTGGGACTTTAACTGCCTTGCAAAATTGGGCACAGTAGCATATAATGTCACACCAGCACTGGAGGTTAATCCAAGAGAACTGAGATTTGAAGTCAAACCTGGACTACAGAGGAAGAGCTTGTTCCAAAAGGAAGAAAGGAAAGCAGAAGGCAGGAAGGGGCGGGGCATAAATATAGCATGTTCTGACAAACTGGAAACTCTCATGATCAGTTTGCAGTTTCCACCTTGACAGTCACACAACCCAACCTTGAAATGGATGAAGGCTGCTGGTATTATTGGGGAAGATAATCAATTTGATAGAACTGAAGAGTTTTGACTATAAGAAGACAATGTAGTATAAAGGCAGTAGCAACTCATGCTAAAAGGAAAGTATATAAAACAGGATTCCTACTCTGAGAAAGCCATTTTGAGCTAGTATCCACATTTTAGTAATTATTATTAACATAAAACAGTAAAACAGTAGAAGAAATGAAATCATTTAACACTTAAAATTTAACTCTTAGAAGGTCTTTCTGTCTATGCAGCAGTCTAGTAAAGATCTAAACACCTTAGAACTGAGACAAACTGTCAAAACATTAACTCTTGTCTTCCCTGTGTGTGTCATGTCTGTGTCAATGGCTGTAGCAGGAGTCATGTGTGCCTAATAGAAAATAGACACTCTGTAAATATCAGGAGATATTAAACTACGAGGCTTCATTAAAGAGGTCACCCTTACCTAGGGCATCTGCCCTGAAAACCAGCTGCTTCGTAAAAATAGATTTGACTACTTACCCCTATCTCAAACCCTGTTACCTTTCAATGATTTCCAAGGTCTTCCTAAACCAGCTTCTGTGCTCACAACTAATCTATTGCTTCTTACTCTTCTAGCTTTTCAGTGAGCTTTGAAAAGATTACCTGAAGGGAAAGAGATTACTAATACAATTACCACAAAAACCAGTTAAAACAAGGTGTCAGTGACCCAAAATAAGACAGCAATCGCTGAGTGTTGAAATTAGATGGTATGCCCTCTGCCTCTTCATCTCCCTTTCAATTTTCCATGTTCCTTCCTACCCCTGGGAATCTACCCAGGTTTAGAGGCCTAAATCTTGTTGACCAAAGAATCCATGGAAGGAAATCTAATCTGGAAAGCTGTGTTTAAAGTATTGTTCAAAATCAGGTAACATGCAGAGAATTAGAACACCCGTGTATCACTCCTGGGGATATGAAATGATATCACTTCTCTGAAAACACAGCTTGAGAGTTCCTTAAAAATAAATAAACTAACTAAACATGCAACTACCATAGAACCCAGCAATTATACTTGTGGGCGTTTATCCCAGAGAAATGAGGACTGGAGTTCATAGGAAATGCCCATAACAGCTTTATTCATAATATAGACGACAGCTGGAACAATCCATGCCTATTAGAGGATAAATGGCCAAATAAATTAATACATGAGTACTACTACTCAGCAGTAAAAAAGAATGAAATATTGTTGCATACAACTTGTATTTATCTCTAGGGAATTATATTGAATAGAAAAAAACAAAACAAAACACCAAGTTGGGTGTGGTGGGTCATTCTCAGGACTAGGAAGTCTGAGCAGGAAGATCAAGGGTATGATACCAGCATGGGCTACATGGTGAGTTGTAGTTGATTGTTTTCTCCAGTCCTGCCCAGGCCTGTAGTCAGTCACTCAGACCCTAATAAACACAGAGAGGCTCATATTATTTTTAAACTGTATGGCCTAATGGCTCAGGATTCTCACTAGCTAGCTCTTACATCTTAAATGAACCCATTTCTATAAATCTATACTTTGCCATGTGGCTTGTGGCTTACTGGTACTTTACATCTTGCTTCTTCTGGCAGCAGCTGGTAGCGTCTCTCAGCTCTGCCTTTCTCCTTCCTCTCTCTCTCTAGTTGGAATGTCCCATCTAACCTTATTCTGCCTCACCATTGGCCAAACAGCTTTATTTATCAACCAATCAGAGCAGCATATATTCCCAGCATACAGAATGATACTCCACAGCAGTGAGTTGAGTTGGAGATCAGCTTGGGTTACTTAGTGAGACCTTGTCTCAAAAAAAAAAAACAAAAAAACAAACAGCCGGGTGGTGGTGGCGCACGCCTTTAATCCCAGCACTGGGGAGGCAGAGCCAGGCGGATCTCTGTGAGTTAGAGGCCAGCCTGGACTACCAAGTGAGTCCCAGGAAAGGCACAAAGCTACACAGAGAAACCCTGTCTTGAAAAACCAAAAAAAAAAAAAAAAGAAACAACAACAACAAAAAAAAAACCCACAACAGCCAAGCAGTAGTGGCATACACCTTTAATCCTAGTACTTGGAAGGCAGAGGCAGATGGATCTCTGTGAGTTCCAGGCCAGCCTGGTCTACAAATCAAGTTCCAGGACAACCAAGACTGTTATATAGAGAAACCCTATCTTGTAAAACAAAAACAAAAAACAAAACAAACCATACACACACACACACACACACACACACACACACACACACACACACACACACACGAGGGAAGGAGGAAGGCAGGTGAATCCAAAATACTACAGAATCCATTTAAATAATCTCCTGGAGCTGACAGACTTCTAGAAAGGAAAAACAGCTCAGTGGTTGAGGACTGTATAAGAACAGCCAAAGGAAGGGTGTTTCTAATACAATGGTTCTCAGCCTCCCTAACGCTGTGACCTTTTAATAAATTTCCTCGTGTTGTGGTGACCCCCAACCATAAAGTTATTTTCATTGCTACTTCATAATTTTCCTACTGTTGTTGAATCATAATGTAAATATCTGTGGTTTCCCATGTGTAGCTGGAGTGGCTCCAGTCCTGCCTGGCCCACAGTCAGGACAAATCTCTCTCACCCGCCAGTCCCGTGGCTACTCAGACCCAACCAAGTACACACAGAGACTTATATTACTTATAAACTGTATGGCCGTGGCAGGCTTCTTGCTAAGTATTCTTATATCTTAAATTAACCCATTTCTATTAATCTATAAGTTGCCACATGGCTCATGGCTTACCACTATCTTACATCTCATTTTTCATGGCAGCGGCTGGCAGCATCTCTCTTCCTCAGCCTTCCACTTCCCAGAATTCTCTTCTCTGCTTGTCCCGCCTACACTTCTTGCCTGGCTACTGGCCAATCAACATTTTACTTATACAGAGAGATATCCACAGCACTTCTCCTTTTCTTTTTTTTTCAAAAAGGAAGGTTTTAACTTTCACATAAAATTACATATAACAAAACAGTTATCAAGCAAGAATTACAGTTACAACATCTAGTCTATTTATAATATCTAGTCTATTTGTATTTGACAAAATTAAAGAAGATATCCTGTCTATCCTATATTTGTGAGTCTGAGGTTTATATCTAACTTAATCTTTTATCATAACTAAGGAAATTATAACTATCTAGTCTTCAACTACATCAAAGACCCCAGAAGGATACACTATTACCTGAGAAACGGGAGAAGGACGCAAGCAACTTTTGGGAGTCTTGCTAGAGTAGACAGAGACAGCTGGCAGCCTGGACAGTCACCTAAATGTTTCTTTGTAAAGTTGGGGCATCTGTCTTCAGCCCACAGGCCTAGAGTCTCTCAGTCACTTCTCTCTGCTTTTTTCTTCTTTTTTATTTGTTTTGGAGATTCCTAGTTAGTTTCAGACACTGCAGAGAAACCTCGGGCAACTATCTAGACAGCTGGCTATTTCTGTTAACTCACATTTTTTTGAAAGCTGCTTGCATGCACTTCTGTTTTTATTTTGTTATGTAATATTATTTCCTTCTTGGGTCTCTGAGGGAGTTGAAGATTAGATATTATAGGTGAGGACTAGATAATTATAGTTGAAGACTAAATAGTTATAATTTCCTTAATTATGATAAAAGATAAGTTAGATATGAAACCCTAGACTCACAAATATAGGATAGACAGGATATCTTCTTCAATTTTGCCAAATACAAATAGACTAGATATTATAAATAGACTAGATGTTGTAACTGTAATTCTTGCTTGATAACTGTTTTGTTATATGTAATTTTACTATGTGAAAGTTAAAACCTTCCTTTTTGAAAAAAAAAAGAAAAGTGGAAGTGCTGTGGGATGTTCTCTATGCTGTGACTGTGTTGTTCTGATTGACTAATAAATAAAATGCTGATTGGTCAGTAGCCAGATAGGAAGTATAGGCAGGACAAGCAGAGAAGAGAATTCTGGGAAGTGGAAGGCTGAGTCAGGAGATGCTACCAGCCACCACCACTATGACAAGCAACATGTAAAGATACCGGTAAGCCACAAGTCATGTGACAAGGTATAGATTTATAGAAATGGGTTAATTTAAGATGTAAGAACTAGACAGCTAGAAGACTGAGCCATTAGGCCAAACAGTTTAAATAATATAAGAGTCTGTGTGTTTATTTTATAAGTAGGCTACGGTACTGCCAGGGCTTGGTGGGAGCTGGAGAGAAACTCTCCAGCTACACCCATGGTCTTAGGTGATCCTTGTGAAAGGTCATTTCACCAGCAAAGGGGTCGTGACTCACAGGTTGAGAACCACTAATCTAATATGTGACAAGAAGAGTCCTCACAGTGACAGAAATGTATCTGGATTGTAGAACTGTCGATATCCTGATAATAGTTTACTATATATTTGTATGATTATTTGGCATAGGTAAATAAATAGTGCAGGAGATGACTATATTATATAACTATATGTATATTGTTAATCTTTTCAAAGTTCATTGTGTTTATTATTATTAGCGTGTGTGACATATGTGCGGGGTAGAGGGTTGCACAAATACCACGGTGCTGGTGTAGAGGTCAGAAGACAACTTTGTGGAGTCAGTTTTCTCCTTCCACCTTTACAGGGATTTGAACTCAGGTCCTCAGACTGGCAATGCAAGCACCTCTACCCAATGAGCCATCTCACCAGCCTAATAACAATCTTAAAATAAAAAAGTTTAATTTTTCCAAAAAGGCTGAACTAAGAATGTAACTAGACACACACACGCACACACACAAGAATGTAGCCAGACACACACACACACACACACACACACGTATGTATCATCATTTAGAATAATAAATATATCAATAAGAAGCCAAGACTGACTGATCCAGATACTAATTAAAACACATCTAACCTGCCATGGTAGTACATGTCTATAATACCAGCACTTATGAGGCAGAGGCAGGAGACTGCTACAAGTTTGGGACTAGCCTGGTCTGCATAGCAAATTCCAGGTCATCCAGGACTACATAGTGAAACACTGTCTCCAAATACCATTAATAAACTAATTAATGAATTAACTAATTAAAATACAACATCTCAATGTCCCAAGAGAAGAGTAGTTTATTCACAATATAGTGCAGATTTTAAGAGCTAAGTTCCACAAGGACAGAGAACACGTTGCTTGATGGAATATCCATAAATTGTGTGTCAATGGCAGTTATCATCAGCTAGTGAACCACTCCAAACACAGTGTCGTTATATGATATCGGATGTTTTACTCACAAAGCTGAGGTGGGCTGGGTCAGTCAAGCAGTATTCACTGAGGGCTCTTCCTGCAGTTGTATTCAGAACACAGCTAGGGTTGGGGGCTGGGAAGAGCCAAGCAACTGGGAGCAAGAGAGCTGGGGCTTTGGGACATCTCTAGCTGTCTCATATTTTCTCCACATGGTGGTCCCAGCATACCAAACCTCTCACATGGCAGCAGGAGGCTCCTGGAATGAGTTCCCAGGGCAACAGCAAGAGCAGCATCCCTTTCAAATCTAACTCAGATGGCACACAGCATCTTTCAACTCTCTTGTTGAGAGTTGGTGTCATCAAAAGGCCTGGGACTTTGCAGACATGTTTGATCCACAGCATAGCTCTCCCTTTCCTGCCAGGAGTCTTTGGAAAGGTGACTTATGTTTTTCTGCATCCTGAGGTGAATTGTGCTGTCTTGAAGGTAAGTGTCTTTAGTGGGAAAATATTTATCAGGGTAGAGTGTGAGTATGAGTTTAGAGGCAAGGTAATAGAGACAAACACCAAACTGCTCTGAGTGTTTGGAGAGGAGTGTAGCAGGCTTTCTTTTGGGTCACCAACCAGCTCCCAAATCATGACACAGAGACTTTTTATTAGCTATGAATGCTCAGCCTTAGCTTATGCTTGTCCTGCTAGCTCTAATAACTTAATTTAACCTGTTTCTCTTCATCTATGTTTTGCCTCAGGGCTTTTTACCTTTCTTTCATTCTGTATGTCCTACTCTGTGGCTGTCTCCAGGCACCTCCCTTTCTTTCTCCCTCCTTCTCTCTCTTTTGAGCCTAGAGATTCCTCCTCCTACTTATTCTTTCTGCCCGCCAGCCCCACCTATCCCTCTTCTACCTAGCTATTGGCCATTCAGATTTTTATTAGATCAGTCAGGTGCCTTAGGCAAACAAAGCAACACATCTTTACATGTTAAACAAATGCAGCATAAACAAATGTAACACACCTTTACATAGTTAAAGTAATATTCTGCAACATAAACAAATGTAACACATCTTTACACAGTTAAAGCAATATTCTACAACAGAGGGGTTTGTGTTTGCTTCCGAGGAAAGGCTCTATATTGTAGGAGGCTCTGACTAAAAACTTTTCACTCCAAGGCTTTCTCTGCAGTGGTGGAGCTAAAGGACACTCTACAAATGAAATCACCGGCCATTTAGAGCAAACTTGCTTCTAGCAACATGTCACTTCTGCGTAGCCCAGTGCCTTCTTCCAATCTCCGAAACATTTTGAATGACAATGATTTTAATTACTTTGCAATGTAGTAGATAACAAATGGTAGTAGAACAAGTATTACAGTTATTGAACAAACGTTTAACTTTATGCATCTTAATAAAAATGACTACTTATCACTTGATATACCAGTCTCCCAGGACAGCCTAAGAAAACTCAGCTCTAGTGAGCTTAGCTAGGAACAGAGTGATACTAGTTCACTTAAGTGGCAAGGCCATAGGTAAGGCAAGCTTAAAAAGAGGATGGATAATTCATGGGGATGGAGAGACGGCTCAATGGTTAAGAGCACCAACTACTTTTCCAAAGAATCAGGGTTCAATTCCCAGCACCAACATGGCAGCCCACAACTGTTGTAATTTCAGTTCCAGGGTGTAGTGGGTAGCCATTCCAGCTTTGATCTGGAAGTTACAACCCCCATTGAGGCTTCAGCAACTGTCACGCCTACAAGGCGGGGCCAAGGGAGACCCCAGATCTGGATGGGCCAGCGCTCTCTCTGTTCCTAGACCCTAGACGGTGGAGGTTGACCGAGCAGAGCTCCAGAGAACACCGCTGAACTGCGATACACCTTTCCCAGACCCCACGACCTACCTATCCCTTCATTTGTAAGTTACCCACTAAATAAATCTTCCTTTTAACTACGTGGAGTGGCCTTAATAATTTCACCAATACCAGGGAATGCAACATCTTCACACAGACATACATGCATGCAAAAAAGAAAACACGGGCTGGAGAGATGGCTCAGAGGTTAAGAGCACTGACTGTTCTTCCAGAGGTCCTGAGTTCAATTCCCAGCAACCACATGGTGGCTCACAACCATCTGTAATGAGATCTGGCGCCCTCTTCTGTGTACATATTAAATAAATAAATCTTTAAAAAAAAAAAAGAAAGAAAACACTAATGTACATATAAAATAAAAATAAATTAATTTAAAAAACAAGCAGACAGGATGATCCTGTTTAGCAGTTTAGCAAGGTCATCTGGATCCATCTGATAAAAATGTCATCTTTTATCCTCTGTAAATATGTATTACGTTGACTTCATCCTTCATCCTGACACTGGTTCACCCTGGGAATTCGATGATGTTGCCACTGTAACCAGGGCACATAGGGAAACATCACATCTGCCCCCAAATCTGAGCCCTGAAATCACTTCACCTGGACAATCTGTCATCTACTGTCTAATTCTAAGGCAGTAACAGTGTAGGACAAAGTGGGAGTATGTGTGGAGTGTGCTGGCTGGACTGATTCAGTCCTAGCCTGTTCCTGGTATGTAGGGATTGGTTGATTGGTACTAAGGCAAGTGGGCTACAACAGGAAAGGGAAAATTCTCCAAGAAGTATCTGATAAGGTAGAGTAAACCAACAAATATGTACAACTGGGAAAAGTGGATTACAGGTGGAATTTTTTTTAACACTGTAGAGGGAAATTAAGAAATCTTAGGGGCTGGAGAGAGGGCTCAGAGCTTAAGAGCAATGGCTGCTCTTCCGAAGGTCCTGAGTTCAGTTCCCAGCAATGGCTAACAACCATCTATAATGAGATCTGGTGCCCTCTTTTGTCGAGCAGGCAGAATACTGTATACATAATAAATAAATCTTAAAAAAAATTAAAAAGAAAAAAGAAATCTTAGACAAGTGGAGAGTGGTAGCACATGCCTTTAATCCCAGCACTCAGGAGGCAGAGACAGGAGGATCTCTGTGGGTTCGAGGCCAGCCTGGTTTACATAGTGAGTTCCAGGACAACCAGGACTGTATAAAGAGACCCTGTCTCAAAACAAATCAATCTTCGACAGTTTTTTTTTTTTTTAGGTTTTTATTTATATTCACTCTATGTGTATGGGTGTTGTGACTGTATCTATGTCTGTGTACCATGTGTGTGCTGGAGGTACACATGATTTGTGTGCCACCACTTGAGTGCTGGGAACTGAACCCCAGTCTTCGGGAAGAGCATCCACTGCTCTTAACCACTCGACCATCTCTCCAGCCCCAACAGTTATTTATTTATTTCTTTTAGCAACAGTACTAGAAAAACAGGTCCGCAGTCACTGATATAACAGGAAACAACAGAAAGGAAAAGAGGAAAGATCACAGGGAGATGTAAAATGAAAATGACCAAAGGGAGCAGCAAAGCTGACTTTCAGGCTCTTCGGCTCACTCAGAAGTTACTGGAATTCTGTTGTCTGTTTCTCCCTGAACATGAGTGGCGCAGACGTCTAACTAAAATATTTATTAGAGCCATCTGCAAACAGAACAGAGAAGAACAGAGCAACTGATAACAAACTCCTTTTTCAAAAGGTGGACAGGGAGCCGGGCATGGTGGGTGGTACATGCCTACAATCCCAGCACTCTAGAAGCAGAAGCCTGAGGACTGCTGCAAGTTTGAGACAGCCTTGGCTACATAGTGAGTTCTGGGCCAGCCAGAGCTACCTGGTGAGAATCTTTCTTAAAATAAACGAACAAAAACAGGAGAGGAAGAAATAAAGGAAGAAAAGAAAGAATGAAAGAAGGAAGGAAGGAAGGAAGGAAGGAAGGAAGGAAGGAAGGAAGGAAGGAAGGAAGGAAGAAAGATCTGCTTAGGATTTTCAAAGAGAAAGCATTTGATATGGAAAACCATATTGTTGGACCAGCTAAAAATCAGACAGGGAGAGGTAGCTGGCTCTGAGACTAGGAAGGAAAGAGAGCCAGGAAGCAGGTGGCCAGGAAGCAGGTGGTAGGAGGGAAAGGCGGGGTAAATCCTACAGTAGCACAGAACTGCATTTCTTTCTTGTCTCTGGGAGCACCTAAAAGGATGCTGGGAATACCAGAGAGGAGGTATCCAGAAATGATGTCTCCTCTGGAGAAGTGACATTGTCAAGAGGAAGGGAAGTGTGGCATGCCCTCCTTCCCTTTCTAATTTTCTGTTGGCACCTTTTACTGACCGTACTTGATGTGAAGCCTGCCGGGGAGTGAATCCTGGGAGATGTAGTTTGCAGGCCCTGAGCCCCAGGGTTAAGAAGGAGAATATAGTAGGGTAGGTATGGAGCTAAGAGACACAGATAAACCACGGGTACATCCGGTGATACTGAAAAGCAAGTGTATTTTCACACTGCTGTTGACACTAAGTCCAAACAAGCCAACAGTAAGAAGTAAGTGACTTTTTATAATGTTGACACGGGCATAGCCCTTTGGAGGACATAATTCTTCAGAATAACCCAAAGGCAGAAAAGAAAGCATTTAAATAAAAAACTGCTGGAAGTAGCATCATTCCTAACAACAAAACCATGAAAGCAGCCCGCATGCCCCACAAACAAGAGAGGATGACGCAGACCACGGCAGATCAGTGTAACAGAATACAGCTGAAAGAAACCCCCTCCAACACATGTTTCCAATAAGTCTGGAAATGTCTACATGAAACAAGGTTAAGTGAAAAAAGTTGAACCCCGAACTGTTTGTCTACCCCACTAATTACACCTGTGTGAAATGTACCGCTGTATATTAAGAAAGATCTGGGGCGACAGAATGATGTCACCAGGTCGGGGCGTCATGTTACTTAGGCTTGTCTTCTGGAAAGTTGCTTAAGTTCTTAATTAGAAGAGAAAAGTAAATGAGTTTTTAATTTTATTTTAGATGCCAAAACAGCTGAAGCTTGTGTGTTTCACATTAAGCGGCTCTGAAGAGAAAAGAAAAACAACACGCACTCACATGGACGCACTCTGCAACCTGGCTGACCGCTCCTGCCTAGCACTTTTTACAGCCCTGGCATTAATCACCGCCGTGGCCTCAGGCCAGTGTCCAATTGGTCTAGAGATTTTATTTTACAACCTGAGAACCGTGGCTGGCTCCCAGGGCCTCTGCTTCCCTGCCTCCAGCCAGGCCTTTCTTCTTGTTCCTGTACTTCATGTATTTTACTACAGGCCCAGGAGCTGTTAAAGTCAACGAAAACAGTGAATGGAGATAACAGGGTGACCCCAGATCTTTGTACATATTCACTCACGGCTTCAGCACCGGCTGATTCTCCTCACGAAGAGTCGACAGCGCCTCCTGTCCTGTCGGGAACACACCCTGATCCCAGAGGCCAGGAGGGACATACCGTCTGCCCGCCCCTCCCCCATCTAGGTCCATTCGCAGATCTTTGATGTGCCCAGCTTCCTGGACTCATGAACTCTGCCTCACAAGCCAGCTAATCCAGATGCATGTCACAGCTGCCTAAGAACGACTGGAGTGTGTGGTTTCAGCAGGGAAGGAATGACCGCCTAACGGCCTCCCACGGGGGCCGGCTGGCAGATTGCCCAAGAGACCTTGGCCATGCCCTGGGCTGGCTCTCTGTGCAATGGATTAGGCAGTCGTCGGAGGCTTAAAGGAGCAAGGCCTCCAGACCTGACCCAGTTTCTGTCTTCGACTTTTGTCATTACAGGAGAACCATTGTCCAAAGGAGGTCCAACTTCCAGTTCTACAGCCTGGCACGTATGTGGCCCTGTCCTAGGTAAGCCTTGGCACCTCAGTTTTTAATGCACACAGTGGGAACATAGCCGTAAATGCTTCCCAGGTTTATAGCAAAAAAATAAATATCTGAGACTAGGGTGCTTACAATCCCCTGGAAGACACTGCTAACTGTCCACCTGTTCTGCCCTTCCATGTCAGGTACAGAAGGAGCATTTTGCTTTCCTTTGCAGTGGTCAAGTGACCAGCTCAAAACTACTGCCCCCTTCTGCAAAACAACAGCAAAAAGCTTTGATCCCAGCACTCAGGAGGCTGAGGCTGGGGGAGCTCTGTGATTGAGTTCAGGGCCACCAGGGCTACAAAATGAAACCTGATCTCAAAAGAAAAAAGAAATAAATAAAAAAAAATGAAAACAAAACAAACAAAAACCCAGCAGCAGCAGCAGCAACAACTACAAAATGCCACCCTTCGCACCCAGTAGGCTTCCGCTCAGCTGTCGCGTCCAGTGCCTCCACAGCGAGAGGCGTCCGGGAAAGCAGTAGACTCTCAGATGGGGACACTCAGCCAGCATGTCTCCCGTCCATTGTTCTCCTTCACAGTGAACTGCCCACCTCCAGACATCTGCCAGTTTTTAAGGACGAGTCTCTTACTGTAGCCCAAGGCCGACCTAGAACTCTCCACCCTGCCTAACCCTCCAGGTCCTGAGATGACAGGCATGCTCTGCCACGCGGGCTCCTAGACTTCTTACCTAAGGAAAAGGAACTCTACCTAACTCAGCCTTTGTGCACCGGCTCCGTCACCCACAACTGAGTGCAGTCCCAATCTGAACACTTAGCATGCCCCTGCAATAAGAACACCTAGGAAAGATTGCCTTCTATTTTTTCCAGAAAGTCTCTTTAATGATATCTTGACCTCAGGACGTAACGATGTCAACAGTCACTACAGTGAGCCAAGAAGAGGTTCCTAGTTACTGTTCTGAAATTTAGTTATGGTAAGGTCTGCAAAAAGTTACTGATAATTAACTAGGACTGGTAAACATTCTCGTTATTCTCAGACATTAGTTGTAAACATTCACTGAAAAGGAACTGGGCAAGAGCCGTGAGTGGTGGCACACTCCTGTAAGCCCAGCACTTGGGAGCTGGAGGAGGTTGGTTGAAGAGTTCAAGGCTCACCTCAGCTGCAAAGGGAATTCAAGACCAGCCTGAGCTACGTGAGACTCTGTCTCAAATCCCCTGCTTCTACCTGCCCACCCCCCAACAAGGAAAAAAAATAGAACTGGTATTACAAGAGGGGAGGGAATAAGGCACTTAAATATTTTAGCTAACATGATCTTTATTTCCCAAATTAAACTTTATTTTCAGGAAAGCAATGATCATTTCCAAGAGATGCTTTCTTATTTTTATCTACAAACATACTGAGTTATTTTCTCTGGTATTCGGGAACATTTTAATACATTAAAAAGTAAGACTGGCAGTGGGAGGGGGAGGATATGTCCTTCTCCCAAGAGAAGAACCAAAGTTAAAAAAAAAAAAAAAAAGACGTTGGGAGGTTTCTCGATGCTTTCCCAAGGGTTAGTCTGTGACACCCAAAGCAGTTTACTCTTGTACACTTGGCTTTCCAGCAGGAGAAAAACAACATGGCGTTAGTCATGCGGAAGGAGGAACAGCACCCAACTCTCAGTGACTGGAGATGAAATTGTTTCTTGTTCATTCCACCGGTGCCTTGGCAGCCAGGTGGTACACACTCCTCATGGTAACTACCAAACCCAAGCCAAGGGAGCCGTCTCCATCTTGAATGAGGCCTGTCATCAGGGCCAAGGGGAAATCGGGTCTTAAAGGTTCTGCAGTTTAAGTGTATGATGCTTTGGTTGTCTTCATATTTAGCAGGACCCAGCTGCATGGTGCCAGCAACCATAACTGGGCCATAAAGTGAAATCCTCCCGTGTGGCGGAAAGGGGGCGCCAGAGAGAGTGGGTGAGTGACCCTAATATCCTGAGCCATGGTCCTTCCTAGCCTGTGTTCCCCCATTCTCACAACAAAGTCTAGCACTATTTAGCGTCACTTCCCAGATGAGCAGACCAAACAATTTGAAAGGCATTCTCTCTAATATGAGTATTGATTTCACTTTCTTCAGATTTCCTAAATACTTTCCGAGTATAATTTGTTCAGTTGCCCACAGCCTCAAACCCTTGGGAGTAGGGTAGAGCAGAGGAACGGAAGGTGGAGAAAGGGCCTTATTAAATAAGAAATCCAAGCTGGGAGTGGGGGTGCCTGTTCGTTACCCCTACACTTGGGAGATAGAGGCAGGAGGATCTTGAGTTCAGGGCAAGCCTCAAGCTACAGAGTTCCAGGCTAACCTGGGCTATCTGAGAACCTGTATCAAAATAAAAACAAATAAGAAGAGAAATACCTAAATACATAAATTCTTCTCTCCCTAGGGCCAAAGGGGCCCCTCTTCCTTGTATAGTATAAGGAAGTTACCAAGTAAACTAACCTGGCCGAGGCTGCAAAGCTAGCCACCAGAACACAAAGAAAAAGCGGACTAAGGCAGGATTTTGGAGAACGGGGCACTCGAGGTGCCAACTGGGTCAGGCAGACAGCGCCATGAAATTGAGAGGCGACACTGTTCTATTTCTGGCCCTCACAGGCCTTCGAGGGATCCACTTCCGAAGCCTCCCGTCAACCAGGGTGATGGCCAGTTGTGTGAAAGAGCTCTCTTGGCTGCGCCTCGATTTTCACCGTCCACCCCTCAGCAGTGTTTGCAGTTTTGAGGAATCCACTTCACGTCGTGTGTGTGTGTGTGTGTGTGTGTGTGTGTGTGCGCGCGCGCGCAATCACTAGCTTCCGGTATGGACATTCTGGAGGGAACTGGCATTTGGGAGTGAAATATGCACCAAAGCACCACAGAGCCTGATTGGCTTTAGAAATCTCTGGCAGAGCTTGGTTGAGAACCATTGACCTGCTTCTGCCAGGGATGTAATTTAAGAATGACCCCTTAAGCCTATGAAATGGGTTTTCCACCAGGACTTACTACAATTATTACAGAGTCAAACAGCGAGACCACATATTCAGCTAACGTTGGAAATGTTGATGTAACTGGATTTAGCTTTCTCTAAGTATATTCTAAGACAAATTAGAAAAATGAAGAAATAAAATGCTATTTTTAAAGAAAATTGTACCTAAAGATTCTTACAATGTAATGTTCCATGCAAAGGGCGCCTTTCAGACTTCTACTGAACTACTGGTGCCGTGTACACACACAGCAGCATCTACATGAGAGCAACATTGCATGTGGCCGGATCAAGGTACTGCCTCGCCTCTGATTAAGTCTAATAGAGCAATATTTGTGTGAGTCATAAATTATTATTTTTCCACTGCTTCTCATTTTTTTGTTTTATAATACTTTGTGTGTGCGCATGTGCATGGATTGAACCGAAAGACTCAAGCATGCTAGACATGCATTCTACCACTGAGCATGCATACTGCCCCCAGATTCGCTGATGAAATGCATTTTAGAACTAAAAAGAGCATTGTAAATGAGTTCAGGTATTTGTTTATATAATTTTGTATTCCTATAGACCTTTAAAGATGAAAATCACTGTTGAAGATGATTATCAAAGACTCCAATAATCAGTTGGGCACAGAAGTCAAAACTCAACTCTAAGAGGAATGTCCTAGAGTTGAGGGTCAATCCCTTCTTTTAATAGCTAAAATTGAAGTCACCTGGATAAATAGAGCCAGAAGAAGACAGGGAAAATCTGAACTCTGCAACCTCGAGTATTGAAAGGAAGAAACCGAAGAAGTTATTCCAGCTTATCTTTGGTGTTTTCCTGCTTTTGCATCTCAGGGAAGGCTAAGGTGGCAGTCCATTCTAAACACTCATCCATTTACATTAGCAGCTTTTTCTGTGGGGGACTTAAGTGCATATTTGAAGCATTCCAGCCGAGAAACAAGAAAGACATCACAGGGCCAAATCAATCCACGCAAGCGGGGCGCTGTCCAAACCAGCTTATTCCAGATTTATTTCATCCCATTTGCCCCCCATAATCCAAAGGGACCATAAAATAGACCATAGCTGAAAGCCTGGTTTTCACAGTCAAAACAGAGTAGGCCTTGACTGGTTTCTGGGAAAGTCCTAGTGCCTTTTTTATGTTACAAAGGGGAGTGAGGGAAGGATATCGGGAGAACTGTTTGACTAACAGGTTGTATAAGTAAGTGTGTCAAATAGGTGTCGGGTTCCTGTCTCAACGCCCTTAAGTCTGAATACCGAGAATGAATTCACTACTTGGGTGGTTAGCCAGAATGACCGTGACTGGAATGGCTCCCAGCACCCCATCTCGGGCTGGTGATGTAACTCAAGGAGAACAATTACTTCAACTTTTCAGACAGCTGGTCTCTGTCTAGATTCCTTTGTCTTAGCCTAATATTCCGTCTTTAATGATTTCTCCCTCCCCCCCCTCCATGCCCCTTCCTCCCCTGATGGTATCATTACATACAGAAAATTGCAGATGTTTCATTTATATACCAGGCAAGATTAATATTTACTCTAAACAAAATCTGGCTGGTGCATAAAATCCATCTAACAGCGCATACAATACTCAGAGAAGTCTGGGCTTTTAGCTTCAGTAAGAGCTAAAGAATGTTTTTAAGTGGGGGGCAGGGAAAAATGATGGGAATTTTTGTTTCAGGATGCAGACATCAGCCCCCTGGTACCATTAGCTCAACAGGAATTAAATGTAACCATGAGTAGGGGAAGTCATTAAGCTAATGGTATTTTTCTAGGAAGTCCTTACTATACAGCCTATTTGTTGGGTTTGCCCAAGGAGGACAGAGGAAACAATTGGTTAAACAGCAGAAATGATGGGAGGGGAGGCAAACCCTGAAACCCTGGCATTCTGGTGGGTACACCCAAAGGAAGGCTACGGAGGCCGTGAGAAAGCAGTTTCGGTTAGCATCATGGCTGGTGCCATTACCACTGAGCAGAACCACAAGCTGAATGACTGATTCTCTAAGTGGGGGGAGAAGAAGTCAAAGGGGGTTCTTCGTCCTTCGTGAACATAAACATAAATGTTTGTGGAACAGAGAGAAATGCCCTTCTGGGGCTTCCTCCTCTGTAGTCAGGGATGACTGAGTAATATCCAGCCAGAAAAATATAATAGTGATTGATGACTGGCAATATATCATGTTTTATTTCACTAGAAACAGACATATTTTTGGCCTAGTTCTCTACATATGCAGTCTCCATAACTAGTGTTTTTTTCCTCCTCCCTCACTCCCTTCCTTTCTCCCTCTCTCTTTCTCGTTCTTTATTTTACTTTTTTGAGACCAAGTTTTACTGTGCAACCAAGGCTGGACTTGTGACCTCTGGTCTCTACCTCTGAGTACTGGGGTTACAGGCAGGCCCTCCCACACCTGGCTGGAGAGTGTCTCACAATTTTTTTTTTTTTGGTTTTCTGAGACAGGGTTTCTCTGTGTAGCTTTGCGCCTTTCCTGGAACTCACTTGGTAGCCCATGCTGGCCTCGAACTCACAGAGATCCACCTGGCTCTGCCTCCCGAGTGCTGGGATTAAAGGCATGCGCCACCACCGCCCACACAAATTTTTAAGAGCTGTGTATTATTCTTCTGCAAATGATCAACTAATACTTTTTCTTAAAGCTTGCCTTCGTATCTTTTAAAGATTAATTACCAGCATGTGTACGTGGTGTGTGTGCACACGTTTGAATGTGTGTGGGTGCATGCACATGTGTAGGCCAGAAGTCCAGTGTCTTCGTGCATGTAGAGGCCAGAAGTCCGGCGTCTTCCTCCATTGTTTTCTCTTCCTGAACTTGGAGTGCGCAGATTTGGCTAGCATAGATGGTCTAGATCATTGGCTTGCCCCGGAATTCCCTTCTCGATGCCTCCTGAAGGCAGTGATGACAGGCTGTCTAATATGTCCAGGATTGTGTGGATGAAAATGACGTGTCCTCACACTTTCACCAGAAGTGCTTTATCTACTAAGCCATCTCCCAGGCCCCTGTCCTTTAACCTAATTGCTGGTTTGTTTGTGTTTTTCAAGACAGGGTTTCTCAGTATAGCCCTGGCTGTCCAGGAACTCGCTCTGTAAACCAGACTGGCCTCGAACTCATGGAGATCTGCCTGCCTCTGCCTCCAGAGTGCTGGAATTAAAGGCATATGCCACTTTTTTTTTTATTTAAAAATTACAAATGCTGGACTGGGATCATAACTCAGTGGTAGAGTATTTGTTCAGCATATGTGAGGCCTTGGGTTTGATCCCCAGCATACACACGTTTCTCCATACACACATATACCAACAAAATTTAAAAATCAAAATTCTTCCACTATCTTTTCTCCCATTCATACTGATTTGATAGCTATTATTGTATTTAAAAATTAGCCCCAAAATTCAGTGGCTGAAACCAACAATATTTCCCATGGTTTCTGTGGATAAGGAATCCAGAGTGGCGATGAGGAATCTTATCTTGGTGATTCTTGCACAGAGGCTCTCACAGGTGGCAGTCACCTACTGGCTTGACAGGTGTGGTAGTTTGGGGAGGCCCACAAAGGTTTCCTAGTGAGATCTGAGCTTGCTTTACCCAGCAGAGCTGCATTAGAAGATTGTTTGACTATGTGTTTGGTTTCTAGGTGATTGACTGAGCTAGGGGGTGGTCTTTTGCTCCACCCCTTGGCATTCCTATAAACAGTCTTTTAGAAGAGACTGAAGGGGCTGGTGGATAATGATTCAGGCCCTCCTGAGGCTGTCCTGTGTTTCTATCTGTTTCTCTCCCCTCTATCCTTCTATCTAAATCTCTTATCCCTTTCTCCTTAAGCATACCCTGGGGTAAAATGTGAGCGATGGTCTTCCAGCTGATCCCCTACAGTAGTTTGAATGTCATTGACTCCTATAATCTCATAGGGAGTGGCACTCTTAGGAGGGGCAGCTTGGTTGGAGTGGTCAAGGTCTTGTTGGAGGAAGTGTATCACTGTAAGGGTGGGCTTTGAGGTTTCCTATGCTCAGAATACTACCCAGTATCTCAATCAACTTCCTGTTGCCTGCAAGATGTAAGACTCTCAGCTATTACTCCAGCAGCACATCTACCTGCATGCCACCATGCTCCCCATCATGATAATGGACTGAACCTCTGAAACCGTAAGTGAGCCACCCCAGTGAAATGTTTCCTTTATACAAGTTGCTGTGGTCATGATGTCTCTTCACAGCAATACAAACCGTAACTAAGACAACAGGGATGGGAGACTACTCACTGCTGAAATGACTTAGGCTCCTGGCAAGTGATTGCTGTTGTTGACAGGAGGAGATGGAAGCTGGCGCCCCTGGAGAAAGCGATCCAAAGACAAAACCAGGAGGAAGCCAACAACAGTCTTTAATGACCTAACCCTGAAAGTCATGTTCACATTCTCTGTACAGACCTCTCAATTCTCACTTCAGTGAGAGGAAAATTAGGCCATACCCAAAGGAGTCCTGAAGTCCTTGTGGATGTATTTTTAAGTTGTCACAGGCTGAGACTCAGTGGGAGAGTAAGCATTTAACTTCATTGGGGGCCTAGAGTTTCAACCCAAGTGCCGGAAACTCCAAGTGACTGGCTAGAGTTGTATGGCAGAGTGCTTGTCCAGCGCACACAGGGACCTGTGGCGGTTTTCACAAGCAGGGGCTGTTTCCTTAACTCCTCCTCCTCCTCCTCACCCTGCAAGAGAAATGAAGGCAGACCTCTTTGTGAGACTTCCGGAGGGAAGCTCCAGGCCTGTGTGCATCGCTCTTCTACCGAGTCGGCGCCACGTGCCGGGCTCCAGTGTGGAGGTTGCCAGTGACGGAAGTAGCGGGGACCCCGCTGGTAGTCTGGCATTCTGGATGAAGAAAGGGGTGGGAGAGTGATGATGAAGCTGAGAAAGAACAGATGGGCCTTAAAAAAAATTAAGTGTTCTCTACAGCTAACATTTTTTATTCCGAAGATGATATTTTTTTTCCTTTTTAAAAAGTACACTTTATTGTAAAATATTAGCACACAGACGTTTAAAAATGTGTAACTCAACGAGTTAGTTATAAGGCCTATAGCTTTGTAGCTACTACTACAGTCAATAAGGAAAGCATTGGTGGCTCCCTTCTGGATCAGAAACACCATTCATTTCAATGGTAACCATAGCTTGACCTTTTAATAATCACGTCCTTGCTCTTTTAGCATTTTCTATCTAAAATGTGCATCCTAAACTACTACACTTACTTGTTTCAGGACTCCCTACAAATGGGAAGACCCAATGCAAATGTATATCAGCTTATCTGGGAGGCTGCTACTGCTGCTGGACATCTTGTTGGTTCTCTTTTCAAGGCCATCCTGAACATGCTCTTAGGCACATTCTTACACTTGACTCTTACACCTGGGGTGTGTGTGTGTGTTCACATTTTTAGGGTACAGTACTAGAGATGTTGGGTAGCAGAATCTTAAGTTGCCTGTAGAGTGTTTCCCAAGTGGATTCCACACATACATTGCCATGGGAAGTCGAGGGGATTTCTCCTGGCTTCATATCTAAGAGAAGACATTTTGGCTGGGTATGGTAGCATGAATGTATAGTCCCAGCTACTGGGAAGGCTAAGGCAGGAATTTGAGGTCAGCCTGATGAAACTAGTGTGATTCCAGCACTTGAAAAAATAAATAAGATGGGCGCTGGTGACACATACCTTTAATCCCAGCATGCAGAAGGTAGAAGCAGGTGGATCTCTGAGTTCAAGACCAGCCTGGCCTACAGAATGAGTTCCAGGAGAGCCAGGGTTACACAGACAAACCCTGTCTCAATAAATAAATAAAAAGATAAGCAAACAAACAAACAAGTGGATTCTTCATTTTAAGACTAAGATGCTTTTATATGAAAAAAGGCCCTTTAAAAACAAAATGAAAAAATCTGGGCATGATGGCACACACCTGTAATCCCATCTTGAGAGGCAGAAGTAGCAGGATTCGCCTTAAGTTTGAGGCCAGTCTGAACTACATAGCAAGACTGTCTTAAGTGACACAAAGTAAGATGGAAAGGAGAGGGGCAGAGGGACAAATGGTTCTTTTTGTGTATTGTCATATGGCAAAATAAATTGCTCCATTTAGAAACTTCTGATTTTCCCCTGAAATCTATCCGACCACAACATTTCAAATGCTGAAAGTCACCGTCCCACAGAATGTGCTGTGGATTATCCTTTCTCTGTTACTCGAACGCACTGAGTCTGTTAAAGGATCTCAGGAATTTATTCAGATATAAAGTGGGGATAATGCATTCACGGATACAGAACGAAATAAACATCTGCGTGTATCCAGCTGTCATTATCCTCCGTTCTGCCCAAGGGTGATGGGAACCCACTATTCGGTCTCCGACCACCCAAGCGAGAGCAGGAGCACCCCCTCCTTAATTTTAACCCATCCTGTACCTAGAAAGGACCATGCCCATTGGGCCAGATAGCCCAAAGGTCATTGATTAAAAGGAAATTCTCACATTTCTCTTCTGTTTTGCTGTTGGTTTTTTGTTTGTTTGATTTTTTTTGTTTGTTTGTTTTTCCAGATAGGATTTCTCTGTGTAGCTTTGAAGCCTGTCCTGGAACTTGCTTTGTAGACCAGGATGGCCTTGAACTCAAAGAGATCCGCCTGCCTCTGCCTCCCAAGTGCTGGGATTAAAGGTGTGCATTACCACTGCCTGCTTCTTTTCTGTTTTGATGTGGGAAAAAAACATAGTATATAGAAGAGCTAGCCTCTAATTCAGGCTAACCCCTAATGAATCAGCCTCCCTCCTTCCCTCCCTCCCTTTCTCTTTTCTCACCCTTCACCAGGGTCTGTTAGCCCAGGCTGGCCTCAGACTTGCTATATAGACAAAATTGGATTCCCAATCTCTCTCTCTCTCTCTCTCTCTCTCTCTCTCTCTCTCTCTCACACACACACACACACACACACACACACACACACACACTCTCTCTCTCTCTCTCTCTCACACACACACACACACACACACACACACACTTCTACCTCCCAATGTTAGAATTATAGGAATGTACTTAGCAGAGTCGAGCAGTGGAATCGTGCTAGGCCCATAGCATTACAGGATTGTTCTACCACATCTGGCTCTGAACCCCCTCCTGGTATTTATGTGTTTGTATAGAGTTTTCCTATATTGGATAAGAGCCGGTATTGTGACTTACAGTAGTGTCAATATATGAATTCTAACAACAGGTCATAACGATAGTCCTGTGTCAGTACTGCTCTTTTGTCCCAGTCACTCTGAGGAAAGTCAGCTAGCATGCCCATGAAGCCTAATGAACAGCTTACACAAAAAAGAAAGCAGTAATCAGGCCACATTGGGTGCAGAATCTCTGTCTCAGTCAAATATTCAGATGACGTCAGTTCCCCAGTCTTTGAGATCTCCAGCTAAGAACCCCGGAAATCATAGAGACAAGCTGCCTTCTCTGGCCCAATCCCTGACTCAAAGAAACTATAGTGCATGGTTATGTTGTTTTACGCCACAATATTTGGGGGGTTGGGGAACTTGTTATACAAGGATTGACAGTCGACACAACACAATGGTCACCTAGAATGCATTCATACCTGAATATGTGAATTGCTGAACAGCATTGCATAGTAAAGCTCCAGTAGACCCATTCTGGGTTTTCTGAACTAGAGATTTAAGAAGCCTCTAGATTTAACTACAGGCTTGGAAGAAGTGGAAGTCATAGAGGAACACAGTTAAGTGGATACCATAGAAACGCAATCATCAAAACCTAGACTAAGGAGACGCTACAGTCCAAGTGGCCCAGTTTCTCCAACTGATTAACTGAAGGGGAAGAGCTAAGAGGGAGACCTATTAAGAGACACTTACGAGGTATAGTAGGTTTGCCTTAAGTATCACCCGCCCTCTCCTGTGGGACAATCACTCTTTCCCACCTGTGCTGACCTCCGCTTCTGCCATGAGATTTGCTTTGAGCAGTAAACTGTGAGCAGGTGTGAGGGTAGCCACTTCTGAGCAGAAGCTTTCCAAGTCATTGTGTGTTCCAACCACTCCTCATCACCATCTGCCAGGAAGTGGGTCGTCCCGAAGAGGGACTGTTTCTTTAGCCAAGAGTGAAGAGGATGTGGAGGTGACTCACAATGGAAACTCACGTGAGCAGGAAGTCAACCCAGGCTGTTGGAGGCCTGATTTCAGAGTTTTCTGCCACCACAGCATAACATAATGTACTCTGAGTCACACAAGTCATATTGCAAACTCAACATTAGGAACCTTACTAGAATCCTGATGTAGGAGACAATTGGAGGAACTGGATACTGGATCGGGTCCTAGTGTCTTTCTCTGCTCAAACACCGACCAAAAGCAACTTGGAGCTCACATCATCTAGGGAAGCCAGGAAAGAAGCTTGAGGCAGGAACTGAAGCAGAGACCATCGAAGGACGGCTGCTCAGTGGCTTGCTTCCCTTGGCTTGCTCAACTACCTTTCTTACAGCCCAGGCCCGCCTGCCTAGGGATGGGACCACCCACAGGGGACTAGGCCCTCCTCCATCAATTAGCAATCTTAAGAAAATAGCCAACAGACATGGGAACAGGTCAATCTGATTGAGGCAATTCCTCAGTTGAGGTTCCCATTTCTCAGGTGTGTCAAGTTGACAGCTAGAGCTAATTCTAACAGATGGTGGTTGAGAAATTGCTATTTATTTTTGGGTGTGTTTTGTACATTTAGATTGATTTATTTTGTGTGTGTGTGTGTGTGTGTGTGTGTGTGTGTGCATGTGGTACTAGGAACTGAACCTAAGGCCTTGGTGCATGCTAGGCAAGTACTCTACTATTAACTCAAATTCCTAGTTGTTGTTGTTGTTGTTTTTAATGATGTGCAGGAAGAACAAAGCTTTTATAGTGTGAATACATACTGCAGGGGGAAAGGGACGAGGTGGGAACATAGATGAAAGAAGACTAACTGCGAAGTGTTCGCTTCAGAGCCGGGTGGTGGGTACATGCCGGTTTATCAGTCTTCTGCTTTAGTTGATAGGTGGGCGCTTTCACAATGAGTGCTCCTCTTATAGTTTCCTACTCAAGCTTATTGGCCGGAGCCCCTCGGTGCTCCCTGTGTGTAAGGCATTGCACTGATGTTGAAATCGGGGCCTTGCTCCAGCCCAGTGTCACACATCAGCTGTCCCGAATATTTACCTGTATTATGATTCATAACAGTAGCAAAATGACAGTTATGAAGTAGCCACGGAATCATTTTATGGTTGGGGGTCACCACCACACGAGGAGCTGTGTGTCCAAGGGTCACAGCCTTAGGAAGGTTGCGGACCACTGCTCTGGCTCCTCCAGGCCTGAGCACGAGTTTGCGGCGATGCCGGGAATGGGAATGGTGCGTCCTCTTGAAATGACAATAGACTTGTTTTCCCCTGTTCCCCTCTGCTGCTGCAAAGTGCTCTGGTCCATTCCTAGTGAAGCTCCTGTGCGTGCTAAGAATAGAGTTTCCCATTAGGGCAGTCGGCAGAGTGCCTGGGCCCAAGTTCTCTTGCAAGGACCATATCGAAGACAGTGACAGACACGAGGACAGAGCCAGTACATCATATCCTGGGCTAACAGGAAGAGGCAGCAGAGCTTGAGCAGATGCTGCATCCAGGGATTGTGCACCAGGGGTGGGGTGCTGGGAAACAGCTTAGGCAGATACTGCAGGGGAGAAAGGTTTGCTGGAGTTACTTGGTTATCAGCTCAGGTAGAAGCCCTGCTCACCTTGTCTAGAGGACTCAAGGAAAGAAACCATTTCTCTTATTCCATCCTCCAAACCTAGGGTGGTCCTCTGGGAAAAGGAAGAAAGATGGTGTTTGGAGAGTCAGCGTGTACCCCCCACGCAGTGTACAGGGACGGAGGTGACAGAGCACGTCAACTCTTCTAACATCGATTTTTTTGTCTTTAGGACTGAAGTTTAAAGCTGGCTGTAGTAACCCAGGCTAGGGGCGCACACCTTTCCCCCACAGGAATAGGGAGGCAGAAGCAGGAGGAGCTTCAGTTTTCGGACCATCCTGAGCTACATAGCAAGATGCTCCCTCAACATTAAATAAATAACTAGCTAAAATAAAAATCAGGAGGACTCAGCAAGGTAGGAATTTCACAGGAAGAAGTGGACAGAAATGCTCATGGTTGTACCTTCCCAGTACTTGCTGTTCCTTCATAATCCCAAGAGGTCTTTAGTTTTCTTAACGGCAGAAGAAAAAGTAACGGTGAAATTCTTTGGCCTGCACTTTCAATGCCACATCGTAGAGTTCAAACTAGACCCAGGCTCCCTTTAACGAATGCCCTTCTCTCTGTCTCCTCCCTCCTGCCCCCTCCTCCCGCTGACTTAACCAAACCAATGCACCATCAAGGGCACTAAAAATAAATATCTATATTTTCTTCTGATATTTTGCCTGCTGTGACCTACTTTTAGTTGATTTCAAAAGCAAAGGACTGAGGTGTGTCCTCAATAAACAGGCCTGTGATCTCTGTCTCAGTGTTGGCCACATAGGTTTTGTCCCCCAAGCCAGAGATTTGTGTCCCAGAGCCAGCCAAGAGGACACAGTTGCTCCTGTCACGGCATTGATATTTCAATTCTGAAATTCCATTTATTTCATCAAAAATCTACTCCTGGGAGGACGATTTCCTGCAGCTACTCCTGATATTGATGGGCTCTAGTTATGCCGGTTCTGATATGCCTGAGTCACATGCAGTTACTTCCAGCACACCCACACGTCTGGAAGCACATTTTCTTTCAGTGATTATAAAACCAAGAGCTGTGAAGGTTCCTTGCAAACAGCATTTATCAGCTGATGTTTTAATTATTCATGTTTAATGAAGTCCCTATAAATCTCCTTAAAACTTAGTGTCAAGGGCTGGAGATGCAGCTCAGTTGGTGAGGCAATGGCTTAGGGGGCAGCAAGCCCTCAGTTCATCTCCAGCACCATATGGACTAGGCATGGCGGCGCCCGTCTGTATTCCCAGCACTCAATAGATCAAGGCCGTCCTCTGCTACTGTATAAGTTATTTCTAGTGCGTCGTTTAGTTTAGAGCTCTGGGGGGTTAGAATCCATGATGACGGGGCTAAGGCATGGGGGCGGGAAGATTGAAAGCTCACATCTGAATCCACAGGCAAGGAGGCAGAGAACCCACGGGGAATGGCAGGGGTATTCCACAACCTCAAGCCTGCCTGCCCCCCAGTGACACACCTCCTTTAACAAGACCCCTAATCCTTCCCAAACATTTCCACCCACCAGAGACCAAGTGTTCAAACATAGGAGCCCATGGGGGCCATTCTCTTTCAAACCACCACAGTTCACACAGGGCTTGAGGCTAATGTAGGCTACTGAGGTCCCTGTCTCAACAAAGTCAATAAAAGCTGTCCGCTGAAATAAATAAATAAATAAAAATATGAGGTTGTGATAGTTTCACCAGCATCAAGAAATTATTATAATTTAAATACCTCAGCTTGAGCAGTAAAATACATGTATCTGCTTGAAAAGTTAGTTTTTTGATATTCACCCCAGGAATTCTTAATTAACATTTGAAGTGTTCTACCGGGAATTCACACACCAAGGAGTGGGTTGTTAGCATTTCATCTCTCTAATGGGGACCTTGGACCTGGAATCTGCGGCTGTTCCAGCTCCTTCAACTATTCCTGTCTGAATGTAATTGGGGAATTTACAGTTTAGAGGAAGTTGGCTGTCGCTGTTTACTGAAGTGCTTGGTGCTGAGGTCTGTTTCCTGCATGGACACCTTACTCTTCCAAGGACTGGAGTCACTTTAGGGAGAGCTCAGGACCACACTCTGCGTCTCAGTGTTTGCTTGGTCCTGTGCCTGCCACTCTGTGCAGGAGGCAGTCCCCTGATCCATGGGATCCTATTTTAGGACACTGTGGTGTCTAGTTTGAGTGACTATTTCTTGCGAGGTTCTAATTGGAGCCTACAAGCTTACAAGATCTTACAAGGATGATTGGCTTGATTCTTGCCCTTGTTCACTAATCAGTACAGTTGGTGGCAGGATGAGCTTTCATGGTCTCATCACAAAGCAGCCTTGGTCTGGACCTAGGTTCAGGTCTTGAATTGTCAGAGGTCCTAAGACATCGTCAACTGGACACCACTCAGTTGGCTTTGTACCACTTAACATTTTGTTTACAAATAGTTACCATGAAGTATATTTAATGAACAATAAATAAATAGGATAAAAGAACCAAAATAAAAAAAAAAAACCAATAACCCTACATATAATGGTGAAGCTCAGGAAGAACTTATAGGCAGAAATATGTATTAGAATATTGTTATAATAGTAGTAGAACGTACTAATTACATATGGTCTGACACCTGGGGCCATGGTGACATCTGAGCCCAGGCTGCTGCCGAAGAGCATGTCTGGATCCACGGTCCTACCACAGCCAGGGTCTGTGTTTGAGGTCCATGGCCCAAGTTGCCACCAAAGGCCACACAGGTGCCCAGGGTCTAGAGCACAACCTGTGACCATGCTGATGTCTGTGCCACCAACTGGGCCTTGTGGATCTGAGTGGCCTGTGCTGCCACCTGAGGCCACGATGACATCCAGGACCCATGTCTGTGTCCTTGGCCTTACAGCAGCCAGGGTCTGAGTTGATGTCCATGGCTCCTGTTACCAACGAGGGCTGCGCAGAGGCCCAGGGTCTGACCAGCCATCCCAGACCATGCTGTTGCTGAGGGCCATACTGATCTGGGTGGCCTGTGCTGCCATAGAGGCCATGGTGATGTCTGGGCCTGAGCTGCTGCCAAGGGCCATGTCTGGGTCCATGGTTCTGCTGCAGCTGGGGTCTGTGTTGATGTTCATGGCCTGTGTTATAGGAACCGTGTGTGTGTTGAAATTGTGGGGCTGTGCTGAGCTGGCCTGCCCTTCACTGGACTGGGCACTGCAGCAGGAGAGTTACATCCCCTATACGTGCACTCAGGAGAGATGGCCCCACCCTTCACTGTGGGTGTGAGGGAGTTAGCCCTGATGGCGTGGGCCTAGGACAACTAGCTCCAAACCACACCTGAGGAGGGTGCTCCCAGATGCCCAGACTGACAAGCTCAGCGACCACCCAGACTCACAGCCTGGGTCTTGGGTTGGCCCACCCTGGCATCTACCCCGTTGATGACCTGCTGGAGTGGATGAAGGGACTGACTGGTCCTGCGGAAAGATAGCCACAGGATCTCCATGACTCAGGGCAACAGCAGGACGTCCGAGAGGAGTTTTGGTGAGGGTCCAGTGATGGCGGTGTGCCAGAGGCCTTGGACCACACCAAAGACTCACTGCAACCGACATTTGTGGGTGGGACTGATTGGACCAAAGGGTACAGCGAGTGACACACCACAGCTCCCTGTGCCACTTGGACCAATGAAGATGTGCTGGAGCGCCTGGAAAGACTGAGGAGCAAAGGGTTGGTTGGTTTGCTTTGCTTTGTTTTTAATTTTTTTGGTGGGGTCCTTTTGGGGAAGGGACGCTGCAGTGGTGAGGGGCAGATTTGGAGGGATGAGGAGGTGAGTGGGGTTAGGGAGCATGATGTGAAATTCCCAAAGAATCAATAAAGAATTAAGTTATAAAAAATTACATATGCCTTACTGTTTAAGATCACAACTCTATGAAGACATAACATCTCCATCTCACTGAGGAGGAAACAGAGGCATGAAATATAACCTGTCCCAGTTCATACAGATCTGGCAACTGGAGAAACAATTTTTTTTTTTTTTTTTTTTTTGAGACAGGGTTTCTTTGTGTAGACTTGGTTGTCCTAGAACTAGCTCTTCAGACCAGGCTGGCCTCGAATTTACAAAGAGCTGTCTGCCTCTGCCTCCCAAGTGCTGGGATTAAAGGCGTGTACTATCACCGCCCAGCAGCAGCAATTGTTTCAATCTAGGCTGTCTGGTTGGGACGCAGGCTTTACCTGTTTTAGATTATCAGAGTTTCCTTTCTGGCAAAATATCAAAGCCCAGGAGCCATTCATTAGTACCCAGGGTTAAAGAAGACTGAATTTGCTTTGAGTGCTCTGATGGCTATTCTTGGTTGTCAACTTGACTACATCTGGAATTAACTAAAATCCAATTGACTGGGCATGCCTGTGAGGAATTTTTTCTTAATTAAATCATTTGAAGTGGGAAGACCTACTTCTAATCCAGATCTTTGAGATAGGAAGGTAAACATTTAATCCAGACCCACCTTTAATTTGGGCCGTACCTTCTGCTGGCAGCCTGTGTGCAGGCCATGGATGAAGGGAGCTCAGAGGCTCTCCCTCGTTGCCTGCTTACTCTGACTTTCACTAGGAAGTCCATTCCCCCACTGTCATTAGAGCCTGCTTCTTTGGAATTCCATCATATACTGCAGACTAACTGAGACATCCAGCCTTGTGGACTAAACAGTTATTGGATTCTTGGACCATCCATTCATAGGCAGCCATTGTTGGATTAGCTGGACCACAGCCTGTAAGTCGTTCTAACAAATCCCCTTTCTCTCTATATAGAGAGGTATTCCTTCTATAAGTTCTGTTATTCTAGAGAACCCTGACTAATACAAGGACCCAGAGGAAAACCAAGGAGTTTTGAAGTTTTTCTTGGCATCCAAAAAGGCCCTTACCAACAAGAAATTTTTCTGTCAGGCATCATTGGGGCAGCAGGCTTCTGTGATGAATTAAAAATATAGACCTGCCACTTGCTTGATGGTGTGTAAAAGAGTTTTTCGAGAGGCAGCAAAGCTACCAAGTTTTAGGAAGCTTTAGAGAGAAAGGCGGGCAGCTTGCCTCTTTCTTTCCATGTTAATTGTCCCTAATTTCTCCCTGTGATGCTCACCATGAAGTTACCGACCAAAGCTGCAGCTAAATGTTTGTTTTTCTGCGGTCCTCTCAGCCTTCAGCCAGGGCCAGAGCTGGAAGAAGCCCACTGTTAGCACCACAGAACTACTCGGGGGGAGGTCACTAACACAGTCGATCCAGCACAGTGGCTTCCAAGCAGTTTGTTATCCAGCCTGAAAACATGGACACTTGTCTAGCTCTACCTTGTGAGCAGGGTGAGAAGACACAGGGTAGGGGAGAAGCTCTGTGAAGGTAGCGGGGACCACCTTTGAGCTGTCCTCTAAGCATGGATGTGAGAAGTGGCCATCTAGGCCAAGAGAAAGGCGCGGGCAGAGGCGGGGCTGAAAGTGAGCCGTGTGTTCCCGGAAGTGCAGGTGGAAGAACAGCCAGGCCAAGGGAAGAGACCGTCCGAATTCCCTAAAGGGTGTTTAGACGACAGACACTCAGAGGATACTGCCACTCAGTCTGATGACAAGCGTGCACTAGTCAGCGCTCTAGTTGTGTTGATTGGTTGATTGATTAGCTGGTTAGTATGGTGTGTGTGTGTGTGTGCGTGTGTGTGTCTACTGTATATTTTTAAATGGGATCTCTGGACTATATGTTATGTAAAGCAGGAACCATAACGTCTTGGGGGTCGAAAGAAACTAATGAAATGTCAGGTGTGTTGGTACACGCCTTTAATCTCAGCACTCAGGAGACAGAGGCAAGCAGATCTCTGTGGGTTTGAAGCCAGCCTGGCTTACATAGTGAGTTCCACCCAGCATAACCAGGGTTACATAGTGAGACCCTGCCTCCAAACAAAAACAAGGCGTAAAGAGAAAGAGTAATGAAGTAGGATCTTTTTGAAGGCATCGACTGTGCCCTGGGCATTTACATGTTAACAAAGACTTCAGATAATTTTTCTCCACAGTAGTGTGGCAGTCACGTCCTATTAACCAGGGAGACATGGGGTCGATCCTGTTTTCAAGTTTGTGGGTCAGGTGAAGTTTGCAAAAACCAAGAAGTAATTATCTTGTAGAAATAAGGAGAGTTTCACACCGGGCGGTAGTGGTGAGTGCCTTTAATCCCAGCACTCGGGAGGCAGAGGCAGGCGGATCTCTGTGAGTTCGAGGCCAGCGTGGGCTACCAAGTGAGTTCCAGGAAAGGCACAAAGCTACACAGAGAAACATTGTCTCAAAAAACAAACAAACAACAACAACAAAAAAACAACCTTGATTGTGTTGTCATGTGGCATTGTGGGTAATGGGTGGTTTAAGGAAATATTTTGTAGTATAGCTATCTTACTCTATAATTTAAAAGTAATTTTCTCAAGTTCTAAATAACTAGGTTAATGTTGCAAAGAAGTCAAGTTGCATAAGAACCAGGAAGAGATCATTGACTTTGGCAAGTGGGAGACTGTTGGAGAGATTTGGACAGGATGAGGAACAGAGTGGAAGCCAAATGACAGTGGTTGGATTCAGTGGATTGGAAGGAAGGAGCAAGAACTAGTACCGTAGTCTGGCAGTTAAGGCAAAATTTAAAACAGTTATTATTCTTGCTATTACTGATTATGAGGTAACCGTCACTCATAAAAGCCGGGGAATACAGAATACTAGGGGCAGCAGAACAGGGTTGGAGGAACAGCTCAGTGGTTAAGAGTACTTGCTGCTCTTGCAGAGTACCCGAATTCAGTTCCTAGCACCACATAGTAGTTCACAACCATCTGTCATCCCATTTCTCGGGTATCCAACACCCTCTTCTGACCTCCATGGGTACAGGCATACTCATGGTACGCATACACACAAGCAAGCAAAACACTCATACACATAAAATAAAACAAATAAAACAAAATTTTCAAAATCTAAAAATTTTGGAAACGAAAGTAATAGAATAATAAGTACTCGCTCACAATCTTACCAAAGCCAAACTATGCTGTTTGGCACATTTGTTGAGTGACCATTTCCCCTGAGTGCTTTGAAGTAAAGCGTTCTGTTGCTTGAATCCTAATTGGTCTTATAATAAAACCCCGGAGCCAGATATTGGGGTAAATCCTGAAAGATCAGAGGAAACAAGTCACAGCCGCTTCTCACCTCGCCAACTGCTCAGCCTGAAAGACGTGATCCTGTCTCCATGAATCCTCAGACGGAATGCTTCTGAGTCCTCAGTCAAAAAGACTGAGTTCCTGTCTCCTCCAGCCTTATGTGCCTTTCTCTGCCTAGCGATATCGCTTCCTGTCTCAACCTTCCTCGTGCTGGGATTAAAGGTGTGTGACTCCCAAATACTAGTAGCAAAGGCATGAGATCTCAAGTGCTGGGTTTAAAGGTGTGTGCCACCACTGCCTGGCTCTGTTTCTCTTTTAGACTGGATTAATCGTGTGTACTGTAGGGTGGCTTTGAACTCACAGAGATCCAGATGGATCTCTGCCTCCCGAGTGCTATATTTGTTAAGTGTACAAACAAAATATTACCACAGTGATCAGGTAAGAACCATTCACATTCTGCTCAGTCATGGAAACTGAGGCTCAGAAGACAAAGTGAGTCTCCTAGGCACCAAAACAAAGTGTTTGTTTCCACCGCACCCTGCAGCTTCCTGGAGCTTTGACCAGCATGTCCCAGCGATTCCTTTTACCTCATAGCAGAAGTGATCAGCCAAGGGCTTAATTGTGTGCCCTATCATGTTCTGAACAGGTTTCAGCCAGTGTCTAGAATTTCATTCTACCTACCTATTTACATATTTCTTAGGCCTGGACTGCGTGAACGCAGACCTGAGCCTCATTCATCTTGTCAGTCTCAGATCCAAGCATAGAATTTGCCAGATGCTTGGAATGAAGGATGTTCTTGCAGAAGAAAAGGTAACAGGAATGTTTAGGTACAGTACTGATACAGTTTTCATCCCCATTCCCTGCCTCTTTGTGTTTCTAGAAATGAGTAGGATTTTCTAGGCCCTGACTGTCACCATGTAAGAACAACACAGGAATACAGATGTCCTGTTTAGGGCTAAGCATTCTGCAGCCTCTTGTTCTTGGCACCTTGACCAGTTGCGGGTCTGTGCTAACAATCAACATCTACTACATAAGGAAGTTTCCAATGAGGGCTGAGGGATGTGCTAATCTGATGTGCTAATCTATGGGTATAACACTAAGGCAGGAGGAGTCAGTTTAATATTATGTCCATTTAGGAGAATAAGATTAGTGGGTTCTCCCCTAGTGTGTATAACCTGTCTAGCTGCAGTTTCTACATCACCCCCATCCCCAATCACAAGGCTCAGAGATCATGATGGAAGAGGTGGCAGGAAGACTGTAAGAGCCCCAGGCTGCAGGTGACTATAAAGAAACTGTTTTCTGGATACAACAAGGCAGTTGTAACAGCATGCACAAGACCTATGCAAGCTAAAGCCAGCCAAAATCCCGCATGGAGAGGGAGATAGGTATGGCTGTGGGAGACCAGCTCCCACATTTATTTACCCCAGGGACTCTTGAGGAGTGAGGAATAAGAGACTTAGATAGAAATAGAGGGGAGGGGCTGGAGACATGGCTCAGTGGTTAAGAGCCCTGGCTGCTCTTCCAGAGGACTGGAGTTCAATTCCCAGCACCCACATGGCAGCTCACAACTGTCTGTAACTCCAGTTCCAGGGGATCTGACACCTTCACACCAATTCATATAAATAAATAAGTTAAATTAAAAAAAAAAAGAAATAGAGGGGAGAGAAACAGATAGAAACACAGGATAGCCTCTGGTGGGCCTGGATCCTTATCCACCGGCCCAGAACCTTATTCAGAAGGGCTTTTTCTAACAATGCCAACGGGAGGGGCAAAAGACTTCCCCCTGCTAGATAGAGCCAAGTGTAGACCCTCACAACACCTGGTACCCAGGCCTGTGGTCCAATCATCCTCTTATGCAGTCCTGCTGGGTAAACCACCAGGAAAGCCAGTGGGCTCCCACATATGACGTTCTGAGTCCTAGCTGAGGACATATTGGCAATTGATAGCTGCTGAAAGACAGAGAGACAGTTTTAAGCGTGTGGTTCCTGGTAGGCCAACCATACTCCAGTGGATGACCACAGAGCCAAGAGCACCACAAACTTGTACTTAATGGGTTAAAAAAAAGTGGCGGGGGGAGATGACGACATAGAGTTGGGTGGTAGGAAAGGGTAGTGGATTTAGGAGGAATTGGGGAAGGGGTGAACATGATCAAAATATATTATACAAAAGTCTCAAAGAACTTAAAAAAAAATCCACAATAGAACAAAAACCAAATGCCTGGTCTTTGACTTTGAGACATTTGGTGAAAGATGGTTTTAGGACTGGTTGAAGGCAGCATCACCTGCTCATCACTGACTCTCTGTTGGAGGGGCAGAGTGAGGAAGGAAAAAGAGCCAGGCAAGTGGATGAGGCTGGACCCGGATGAGGCTGGACCTTGATCCTGCTCAAACATTCAGAGTTTATTGAATTGAAAATACCAGAACTGCACCAGCCTCGGAAGGGTAAAGCAGAGCAGGGACAAAATGGCTTTACAGAAGGTCTAGACATCATTGTTAGAAATTCACACACACACACACACACACACACACACACACACACACACACACACACGCTGGCCTGGGGTGGTGCTCGCCTTTAATCCCGGCACTTGGGAGGCAGAGGCAGGTGGATCTTTGTGAGTTTGAGGCCAGCCTGGTCTACAGAATGAGTTTCAGGATTGCCAGGGCTACAAACAGAAAGACGCTGTCCTGAAAACAAAACAAAAAATAAATTTATCTCCAATCATGAACACAACGTTCAGTGTTCTAGTGGCCACATTAAAGAAAGTAAAAGAAGTGAAAATAATTTGAATTACACATTTACTGTGAGTGTGTGTGTGTGAGTGTGTGTGTGTGTGTGTGTGTGAGTGTGTGTGAGTGAGAGTGAGTGTGTGCGCGTAAACTCGTGTGTGCATGGGCATGGGTACACAGATGCAGGGCACAGGTATATATGGGTCAGAAGACAATTTCAGGCATTAGTCTTCAGGTCTCTCTCACCTTTTCTTTGAGACCTGGTCTCTTATTGCCATGAACTTTGTTGTGTAGGCCAGGCTCCTGGGTTGAGAGCTTCCAGGGATCGGCCTGTCTCATCATCACGGACTTACAGGCACATGTCACCATACCCAGCTTTTTTGTTTTGTTTTTTGAGACAGAGTTTCTCTGTGTAGCTCTGGCTGTCCCGAAACTCACTCTGTAGACCACACTGGCCTTGAACCCAGAGATCTGCCTGCCTTTGCCTCCCGGGTACTGGGATTAAAGGCATGTGCCACCACTCTCCAGATTTTTATGTGGGTTCTGGTGACCCGACTCAGGTCCTCATGTTTTTCAGGCAAGTGCTTTACTTTGTGAGCTCTCTCCCTTCCTCCCAATACATTTGATGTAATCAATATATCCCACATATCATTTCAGCATGTAATCAACAAAAATTACAATTAGCATACCTAGCTTTCTTTTATCTCATTATTATTTTATTATTTGTTTATTTCATGTGTTTCACCAGCACACATGTCTGTGTGGGGGTGTCAGATCCTCTGGAACTGGAATTACAGACAGCTAAGAGCTGCCATGTAGGTGCTGGGAAATGAACCCGGGTCCTCTGGAAGAGCAGCCAGTTCTCTTAACCACTGAGCCATCTCTCCAACCCCTAATTTTTCAGTTTTTGAGTCAGGGTCTTGATAGGTAAACCAGACTGGCCTCTAATTTAAGGTCTTCCTGCTCCTGCATGCCAAAGTGCTGGGATTTACAGGCAGGTGCTACTATGCCTAGCTAAGCTTTTCAGTCTTTGTATCAAGTCTCAAAATCTGGAATTCATTTCATCGTCATGAAATATCTCAATTTAGGCCAAGTCATAGCTCTGTTATTTTGAATGCGTGTCTCAGAGGGTTGTATTAGACAGTGCAGGTCTTGATAGAATAGTCTTACAGAATTCTTAGCCCATAGCCAAGATCTATCTACCTACCTACCTACCTACCACCCATCCACCCATTCACCTATCTATCTATCTATCTATCTATCTATCTATCTATCTATCTATCTATCTATGATTTGTGTGTGTGTGTGTATGTGTGTGTACAGTATATTCAAGAGTATCACAGGCACAGCCCCAGGAGGCAGAGGGCCTAAGGAGGCCTTGTTTTATGATAAGGGGAAAGAGCATTGACCTGCATGGGTTGAGAGGGGAGAGGGCCATTTGGATGTCCAGTGGTCACCACAGAGAGGTGGCGAACTGGAGAATCATGACTTATCTGACCGCGCACAGCCACACTCTGGCTGTCCTTGAACTTGTGGTCCTCCTGTCACCACCTCTCCAGCACATCCTAGCAGCGTGTGCCACCACAACTGGCACACCTGCACACACTGTAAACCCCTAGGAATGTGGCCATCACCCTGGGGAAGGGTGAACTTCAAACTCAATCCGGTTACAATTAAGTCTCCACACTCAGCGGGAAGACAACTAGGGCTCAAAATAGAAACTAATTTCTCTGTAGGAAGATGGAGGTGTGCGGATTTTGTATTTTGTGTGCTGAGATTCAAGCACACTGCCAAAATAACTAAGGGCTATGGATGAATTTGCTATTATGAGCCCTGGAGCCTGGATTGCTTGGGGGTTGGTTTGTTTGAATTTGTTTGCCCCCTGCTCTTCCCGGCCTCCCGCTCCCTGCCCCCGGCTCCCTGCCCCCACTCATCCCTGTCGACTAGCAGAAAGTGACTTAAACAATTGTGGATTTTCAAAAGATCCATGGCAGGTTAGGGGTGTAGCTCAGGGGCAGATGTATGCTGAGTGTGCAAGGGCCTGGGTTCAAGTCGTACCACAAAAGAAAACCATATCAACCAATACTTTTTAGTGAAGAGAGGAGTAAAAGTCGACTTTCTTCTGCCCAAAGACACTCGAGGGGCAAGCGGCCAAGTACAGAACACCGACACACTGTAGTGTTGGAGCTTAAATCTGTATTCTGATTGGTTCTTAGATGGCTGTTCGTTTGTATGGAATTGTGGACAAATAATCTCACCTCTTAGCCATGAAAATAAAAAAAAATGTAAGGAGTAAAATAACAAGCTATTCATAAGTGAATGTTCCTGGTAGCATTTTTTATATGGCAGCCAATTAGCAATCGACAGGTGAACGGATAAATAAAATATGGTCTACCCAGAGAATAAGTTACAGTCCGTGCAGGACAAGGAATGCTGTAGTGATTTATGGCACAGCATGGCTAAGCCAAGAAAAAGTTATGCCGAGTGAATGAAGCTACTCAGAAGGTCCTCTCTAAGAACAATGGGAGATTCTGTTTATACCTGATGTCCAGAATAGTAAATCTAAGACAGAGTCAGGAAGATTAGTAGTTCTCTGGGGAAGAGGTGGGATGTGGGGACTAAGAGCTGGAGAGTTTAAGTTTTCTTTTAAAGGTGAAAACATTATAAAATTCATGGTGCTAATGCTCGCACATATCTGTGACAGGGAAACGTGGAATTGTATGCTTTAAAAGGCCTGTGAGTTTACACTTCAACTGCACTGTTCTTAAAAAATTAAGAGTAAAGAGTTATAATTTTGTGTAGAAAATCTAAGTAAACAAAGAAACCCAAAACAAAAACAAACAAACAAACAACAAACTACCCAGGAATAAATATAGGAACCTTAACAGTGGTTAAGCCTGAATACTGGCTATGTGAGGCTATGCTATACTAATTTCTTCTTTGTAGATTTAATTTTTTAAATAAAAAAAAAAGACTATTTCTAGGCCCTGGTAAGACATTTAAGGAGCTTAGAAGTTGCCACTATGTTATAAAAGTAACCAGGCATGATAGCACACACCTTTAATCCCAGCACTTGGAAGGCAGAGATGGGAGGATTTTTGTGAGTTCAAGGCTAGCCTGGTCAACAGGGTGAGTTCCAGGACACGCAGAACCACATAGTGAGATACTGTCAAAAAGGAAAATAAACAGACAAAAACCACTTTATACACATTTGGTAGCTCACGCTTGCAATGATGGGAGATAGAGGCAGGGGAGCAGGAGTCCATGGCCAGCCTCAGCTACATAAAACTGTCAAGAAAAAGGAAGGAAGGAAGAAAGGAGAAAGAAATGGAAAGAAAGGGAGAAAATGAAACAATAAAGCAACAGGCCAACTCTCCTTAGATCCACGAGAGAAATGAAGTGGCAGGGTCACTGTAACCCCCAAACTGGAGCAACAGATAGGTAAGTACTGAGGGACAGAGGGCAGGGAGGGATAGGAGACAGAGACAGGAGATAGAGGATGAGGGAGAAGGGGAAGGGACAAGGAAAGGGGGCAGGGATATTTGTCTGGGTGGGGGCACAAGGGACTATCTCTGGATAGAGTGGAGACAGACGTGGCCCATGGGGAAATGATGGTTTATAAAGGTAAAATGGGAAACCCTGTGTTAAGATGAGGTGTTTAATTTTAACTGGGCATGTTAATTAGGTGAGCCAAACAGGGCTTTTGATTGCTGGACTTCAAGACTTTGATAGCTGGATCATGGCAGTCAGCCTCAGGGGGAGAGATTGGCCAAATAAAGGAACAGACCTTGGTGGCCAGCTTCAGGAATGTAATCTAACAGTTTTTAGCAAGGCAGAGGGAGTGGGGAGATGGGCAAGGCCTGCCAGAGCCATGTTTGCCAGGCCGAACCTGACCAGAGTCCTTTCAAATTTACCTGGGTAGGAACCAATGAGCAGAGGCCTCCGGGAGCCAGTGCTGGGTGGAAGCGTTTACTTGTATTGTTCTATTATTAAATGAAACTCAGGAGTCAGATATGGGGTAAAAACCTGATTGATCAGAGAAGCAGTGGAGAAGTGACCAGTGACCTCCTTTCTCTCTCCTTTTCTGATCCAAAAAAGGCCCATGAGTCTTTCTAAACCCCTCCATACTACTTCCTGTGTCTCTCTGTATCTATCCTGGGTCCTCCAAAAATTCTATGGCTAATTTGGTCAAGCCAATCATTCCGCCCTCTGATTCAAGGTAAACTTTATTGTCTCTGAGTATCAGTGCGAACAAGTATCTTGCAACATTTCCTCTTTTTGTCTAAATAAAAAGGGAAGGTTTTAACTCTAACATAGTAATCTAACTATGTACAATTAGAACAATTATCAGGTATTGTCTAAATAAAAAGGAAAGGTTTTAACTTTAACACCAGGTGACTTGAGCATGACCTGAAGTCTAAGTGATGATTTACTAAGCTCAGTAACAGCGAATCTGAGAGCTCAAGTCCCAGGCTCAGTCACAGGGAGGCCCCACACAGTTGTAAACCTTCCTGCAGGAGCACAGAAGGTTCTCATGGTGAGGATGGGAGAAAACTCTCTTCAGAGTCCAACAGGAGGAAGAGAAAGGAAATACCGAGAGGTACCAGAGCATTCTGTGCTTCCTAACAAGGCCTGTCCAGAGGAGAAACCCATTACCAGAGCCTCATCTGCTGGGTTTATCAGTACCATACCTACCTGTGGGAGAAGGAAAACCTCACTCCAGCTCCCTTCAGTTTCCCACGGAGGAGAAGGGGGCACAGGACTCCAGTCCTCTCCAAGCATGGTGTCTTCCCAAGGGAGTGATGGGGAATGTGGAACGCAAGAGATGCCCACAGCTCATGGATACAGGCCACCAAAGGATGAAAGAGACTCCCTGCTCCTCCACCTTCACACTAACTTCCTTACATCACAGCTGCCTTCTTACTAGAAGACATACTAAATGCTAGAAGGCACACTAAAAGGCACACAGCTTAAAGAGACAGGGCGGCATCAGAACCAGAGCCAGATGTGCCAGGAGTACTGGGATTGTTAGGTGACGATTTTGTAAGGCATGATATCTGATAAAGGACTATGATAAAGTTGACCACATGCAAGAACAGACGGGCAGAAGAGGTCAAGAGCTGGGGATTCTAAGAGAGAATAAAAAAGAAGTGTTGGAGATCAAAAACAGCAGGGAAAGAAAGTAAAGAATGCCTCCGTGGGCATTGACAGATTGACAGAGCAAATGGAGGACTTGAGGACGTGGAAGCGGAAACTTCCGAATGGACAAGTGAGGACTCCAGGACAGAAGGAAGCTAGAACCACGGGATAACTACCCAGGGTATAATTACCTGTAAGGGGATCGCCCAAAGAGGACAGGGGACAACAGAGAAATATTTAAAGCAATAGTGACCAACCATTTCTCCAAATTAATGCCAGACACCAAACCTCAGAGCCAGGAAGCTTAACACCAAACAGGATTAATACTTCAAAACAAAACAAAAAAAACCTTGGGGTTAGCAAGCTGGTTCAGTGGGTAAGGACACCTGCTGCCAAGCCTGGTGAGCCAAGTTTGATCCCCAGGACCCATGTGGTAGGAGAGAACTAACTCCTGCATGTTGACTTCTGACTTCCACTTGTATGGTGTGCTGCATGTGCATTGGCCCCTCCCATGTGCACACACAAAAATAAGCAATGTCATAAAAAATAAAATAACTATATATAATTTTGGGAAATCAAAGATTTTAGAAAAATAGATAAGGAAGCCGGAAGCATCCCCCTGTAGAGACAAATGGTAATAAACAGATCTGGGCATTCACTTCAGCAGCACACTCACATGTACTAAAATTGGAACAATATGGAGAAGATGATCGTGTTTTTTCTGTAAGGATGGCACAAACAGTTTTTGGGGGGAAGTAGAAGAGGAATTAGGTGAGAGGAGGAAGGGTGGAAGCCGCCGTGAGAGGGAGACTAGATGGAGTAAGGGCAAGGTGAATGTGGTCAAATACATCATAGATGTGAATGAAAATGTCACAACGAAACTCATTATCATGTGTTTCTAGCATATACCAGTGTGGTGTTTGGGTGTAATTGGCCCCCATAATCTCATAGAGAGTGGCACTATCAGGAGGTGTGACTTGGTTGGGGTGGGTGTGGCCTTGTCAGAGGAAATGTGTCACTGTGGGAGCAGGCTTTGAGGTTTCCTATGCTAAGGATACCGCCCAGTGTCTCAGTTGACTTCCTGTGGCCTGCAAGATGTAGGACGCTCAGCTACTTCTCCAGCATGTCTTCCTGCATGCCGACATGCTTCTCATCAAGATAAACTTTTCAGTCTTTGTATCAAGTCTCAAAATCTGGAATTCATTTCATAGTCATGAAACATCTCAATTTGGGCCAAGTCAAAGTTCTGTTATTTAGTGTGTGTGTGTGTGTGTGTGTGTGTGTGTGTGTGTGTGTGCGTGCGTGCGTGCGTGCGTGCGTGCGTGCGTGCGTGTGTGTGTGTGTGTGTGTGTGTGCGTGTGTGTGTGTGTTGGGAGTTCTGTGGAGACACTTGCTGCTTGATTTTTCTGTAGCTTAAAGTTGTTCTGAAAATAGAGAGTATTAATCATTTTAAGGAGGGTGGTGTTTCCAATGTAACACTTTAAGTATTAATTTCAGAAAGCATATATCTTTGCTGTTACTACTTAAAAATTAAATAGAGGAATAAAAACCAATTAATTTCCTTTCTTTTGGGGGGACTGGTAGATAGGTCATTTCTATAGTTATTAATAGACTTTCTGGATAACATTCTCATAATAAATGGAGACTAGACCTCTGGAAGCATTTGATAGCAATGATCGTGCATCTTTCCAGGCTACCACATAGGTTCAGGGAGCCCTGCCTGGAACTGGCAGGGTCATCAAGAAATGCAGAGACAGAGTTGGAGAAATGGCTCAGAAGTAAGGGCACTTGTTTTTGCCGAGGACCAGGTTCAGTTCCCAGCACCCACATGGTGGCTCACTACCATCTGTAGCTTCAGTTCCCCTGACCTGTTACCCTCTTTTGACCTCCATAGCCATGAGGCATATAAGTGGTGTACATATATACATGCAGGCAGAACATACACACACATTTAAAAAAAAAAATCTTTTTACAGAGAATAGAGATGGATATCCCAGCTACATTTCTTTACTTTTCTGTTGCTGAGAGAAAACACCATGGCCAAGGCAATTTATAGAAGAGGGAGTTAGCACGGGCCTACAGTTTCAGAGGGTTGGTGTCCAAAATGGCAGCCATGTCATGGCAGCAGGATGTCATGGCAGCAGGTAGCAGGCATGGCCGCTGGAGCTGGAAGCTGAGAGAGCTCACCTGTTGCTGGAGGGCTTCTCTCCAGGTTTCCCAAGCCCCGCAGTCCCACAATCCACGTATAAAATAATCACTCAGATGCTTATATCACTTATAAACTGTATGGCCGTGGCAGGCTTCTTGCTAACTGTTCTTTTATCTTAAATTAACCCATTTTTATAAATCTATACCTTGCCACGTGGCTGGTGGCTTACCAGAGTCTTTACATGCTGCTTGTCCTGGCGGTGGCTGCAGTGTCTCTCTCCCTTCAGCCCTCCGCTTCCCATAATTCTCCTCTCTCCTTGTCCCACCTACTTCCTGCCTGGCCACCTACTTCCTGCCTGGTCACTGGCCATCAGTGTTTTATTTATATAGAACGATATCCACAGCACTCACCCTTTGAACAGCAAGCGGGAAGGAGAAGAGAGAACCAGAAATGATGTGTGGCTTGCAACCTCAAAGCCAGCCCCACCAAGTGACACAATTCCTTCAGGAAGGCCATGCCTCCTAAACCTACCCAAACAGTGCCGCCAACTGGGGACCAAGTATTCGTACATCTGAGCCTATGTGGGACATTTCCAGTTATACCACCACACCAGAAAACAAGTTTTTTTTTTGTTTTTTTTACAAATATTTACCTTGTAGAAGTATTGTCAACCCTTCAACTCCAAAGCACTACAAAAAAGACAAATATTTTCAATCCTTTATTTAAAAAAATATATATGAAAGTATTTGCCAAAATTAAAAAAATGCATTAATTCAGCTCACACAGTAATAAAAGACAGCAGTTATACAGTACTACGTTAATGTTCTTTTCTATTAATTGACTCATCAAATCCTCATTATGATCTCCATTTTACAGCTGAGATCATTTAAATTCAGAGAGGGGGAAAGAGAAAGAGAGAGAGAGATTGAGAGAGAGAGAGAGAGAGAGAGAGAGAGAGAGAGAGAGAGAGAGAGAGAGAGAGAGAGAGAGATGCTCCATTACAGGGCGGAGCCAAGTTTCTAGAGCCCTGCCCTCAATTAGACTGAAAAGAACCGCCCCTTCCCAGAGGCTACCAGAACCTTCCAGAGCACAGGTAGTTCAAGGAAATTTTCCTCTGTCAGCTCAGCTACTTTCTACTTCCTTCTGGTCAGTGTGGTGTGGTGTGTGTTTCTCTCTGTCTTTGCATTTAATACACATGTATCTTCATATTTAGAGTAGGATTTTTGTAGACAGCATGGGTCTTGCTTTTGGATCGATCCTCACAAGTTTTGTCCTTTAATGAGTATATATAGACAATTGATATTTAAGATAGTAATTGACATGCATGCCTTTAATCCCAGCATTTGGGAGGCAGAGGCAGGAAGGTCTCTGTGAGTTCGAGACCAGCCTGGTCTACAAAGCGAGTTCCAGGACAGCCAGAGCTACACAGAGAAACCCTGTCTCGAAAAACCAAAAGAAGAAAAAAAAAAAAAAAAGATAGTAATTAACATACTTGCATTACTATCTATCATATTTGTTATGTGTTTGTTTTCCTCTGTTTCTGGCTTTTTCTTCCACACTTTTTCCTTGTTTTCAGCTAGCAGTTTTGAGAATGGCTTTAGAGGATTTTTTTTCCCCCACTCCCATGGCTCCTTCTGAGGCATAAACTGTGAAGTCCCCAGGCGCCCTGCAGAGAGGCACAGCCTGCGACATTGCCACCTGTAAGTCCGCACTGCCACAAACAAGGGGCCTCTGATTTACTAGGCTTTCCCTGCCGGCCCTCAGAGCAGTTAATCTTCTGCCCCAGGGCAGAGCTTGACAGCTCCCAAAGGTCCCGTGAAGTACTCTTTTCAAAGTAAAATTCTCAATCAAGTAAATTTGAAACAGACTTGGTCCCAATCCAGGTCCAGACTCCTTGGCCACCCCCCACTCCAGGCAGCGGTTGGCTGCACTTCCCTTCCTGGGTTGTTTTTTTTTTTAAGTCTTCTGGTACAGACATAGGTTTCCTTCAATAAAACAGTGATTTAAAAGCCTCCCTCTTCCTGTTGCACGCCTGTGCCAGGGCATAATCATTCTGTCTCCAGGGGTGTGCAGATTTCAACCCCGGCTATGTGAAGCCCCCAAGATGGGTGATATATTAGACAGACCCACCACCTGTCTGTTCTTTGATGACTTTTACCTTAAGCCAGTTAGAACTATTTTCTTTTAATTCGTCTTTTATTTCTTCACTCGAAGATGTATCTTGACTCCTACCTTGTGACTTAGTCTCCCCCCAGACATTCAGATTGTTTCTTTGCCTGGTGTCTGTGTTCCTCACCTCTGCTCGTGCTCGGTGGTGCCCTGGTGGTGGCAATGAGCAGGAGGGTCTTCTCTTTTGTGAACCCGTGCCGTCGGGTGGGTATTGCCAGAGCAGAGGGGTTGTAGGGAATGTCTAGCATCTCTACAGCTTTTATTAACAACTTCGTTAGAAGTCTATTGTGGGCACACCGTCTCTCCAAGGCCGTTTTCTCACTCAGTGCACTGGTATGGAAATTGTTAATGCTGTTCCCTCCAGACACCATAGAGTTGTGTCTTTTTTTTTTTTTTTTTTTTTTTTTTTTTTTTATAAGTGTCGCTATGTGATTTGCTCAGTCTTGTGGACTGTGTGAAGTGCCAGGTGCCCTTTCTAGGTGAAAACTTCAAAGCCCAAATGATCCCTCAGACTCACTTCCCATCCCTGGAGTTGCTATAGTGATAGTTTGAATGTAATTGGCCCCCATAATCCCATAGGGAGTGGCACTCTTAGGAGGTGTGGCCTTTTCGGGGTATGTATGGCCTTGTTGGAGGAAATGTGTCACTATGGGGGCAGGTTTGAGGTCTCCTATGCTCAAGATACTGCCCAGTGTCATAGACCACTTCCTGTTGCCTGCAACATATGGGCTCTCCGCTACTTCTCTAGCACAATATCTGCCTGCCACTGCCATGTTCCACCGTGATGATAAGAACTGAACCTCTGAAATGTAAGTGAGCCACCCCAATTAAATGTTTTCCTTTATAAGAGTTGCTATGGTCATTGTGTTCTTCATAGCAATAGAAACCCAAATTAAGACACTGTGAGGTAAATACTGAGGCAGACTCTCCATAGCCTGGGGCTGGGGTTGATTGACAGTGGCTAGGAGAGCTCCCTTGAGACCTGCAATGAATAGTGAAGGACTGATTTGTTTGTTGGTGGGTTGGTTTTTTGAAACAGGGTTTCTCCGTGAAACAGTCCTGGCTGTTCTGGAACTCACTCTGTAGACCAGGCTGGCTTTGAGCTCACAGAGATCCGCCTGCCTCTGCCTCCCGAGTGCTGGGATTAAAGGCTTGTGTCATCATGTGTGCCAGGCAAGAACTGACTTTAAAAACAAAACAAACAAACAAACAAAAACCAAAAAACAAAAGACTATTCTCTTGTGTGTGTGTGCAAATGCACACGAGTGAGCACAATGTGTGCATGTGAGTGGGGGGTGTGGAAGTCAGAGGACAACTTTTGGCAGCTCCTTCTCTCTCTTCTCTAAGAGATTGAACTCGGGTTGTCATAGTTATGTAGTAAGAACCTTACTCACTGAGCCATCTTGCTGGTTCAAAAACTCACTTTTGCTGTGTTAATCTCTGGATTGTTTGTTACTATCCATCCCTTCTCAATTGATAACATTCAGAGCAATTATAAATAATCCAGACGGGTAGTGAATATTTGTCGCAAGTACAAAAGCTTAAGTCCATCTTTTGATCTAAGGGAGCAGTTTCAGAGGAAATATGAGGTCACTTTATTCATGCAGCAAATGAATGCTGAGGACCCGCTGTATATGAGGCACTGAATTAAGGGCCCTGGGTAGCCTGTTATCCCAGCTAAGGCAGACAGATCTGGTGTTTTAGGCTAGCCTGAGCTACATATCAAGACGCTGTCTCAGAAAAAGGAAAAAACAAACAAACAGAAGAAAAACAACAACAACAACAACAAAAGACAAAAACCACGCACCAAACAGCACTGCTAGTGATAGAAACTGTACTTGATTATTAGGGCTATTTCTTAAAATTAGACACTAAAATTCCAGATAATTTAAAACAGCCAAGGACTGAAGAAGCTGAGGAGATTAGAGATTGCCTGTTACAAGCTCACACTACCTCTGAGCCTTTTCCAGCTGTAAAGTTACTGAAGGATACCGTTCCCCAAAGAAACAAACTTGGGACTCTCCTGTGGATCTAACACAAACGGATGTCAAAGACTTCACTTCATTCATTATTTACTGCGGAAACTAGAAACACACCACAATGGGTTCAGAGGAGAACCCAGAAGGATCACACTTCGATGTGAAGTAAAAGAATGTTGAGATGAATTTCCAGTTGGACCCAAAACTGTTTTTTTTCTCCCATTGGTGGTACTAGGTTGTGAGGGGTCTTTAAATGAGACGACACACCCAGAGTTCCACCTCAGCGTTGATTGGCAATCAGCAGATGAGAATCGTTTGGAGCTCTCTCAGTACGGCAAATTGAAGATTTGGAATTTACAAATTACAAAACTATAAAATAGCTCACAGTAAGTGAAAGGCTAGATTCAGATAAGGCAAAAATATGTTATAGGCAATGTTGTCTTCCACTGGAGATGTCCAGCAGAAATCTCTGCTGCCTTGTCATGAGCACACCCTGTCAGAAACGTAAACAACAGCCTGGTGGTGCACACATTTAATTCCAGCACTCAGGATTAGAGGCAGGCAGATCTCTGAGTTTGAGGCCAACCTGTTCTACAGAGCAGGCCAGCCTGTTCTACAGAGTTCCAGAACAGCCAGGATTATACAGAGAATTCCTGGGGTAGGGTGGGGGTGGGAGACATAAACAAACAGGTTTGTTCTTTCCACAAGGTCAGAATTCGGTGAATAACAAATTTACAGATACAACAGTTTAATTGGCTGCAATTTGCCAAGTAGTCCCAATTTCTTTGATAGCCAGTAAGGCAAACAGAAGTTGTTTTATTTTAATCTTAACTACTAATATTAACTTAGATTACACAGTAAATGTATCTATTCATCATCCATCCATCATTTCTTTCTGTCTCTGTGTCTCTGTCTCTGTGTCTGTCTCTGTGTCTCTGTCTCTCTGACACACACACACACACACACACACACACACACACACACACACACACACACACACGAGTTAAGAGGCCTCAGCAGAGTTCCACAAGCTTCAAAGAGGCCTGAGAGGCAGAAGCAGGAAGCTGATAGGAACTCCAAGCTCTTTGCAGTGTGCTCATATAACTAACCCTGCTGGAGATCTGCAGGAAGCTATGGAGTCAGGCTGCTGGGTCACAGGTTCAAGCCTGCCCAGGAGCCCAATTGAACCGAACAAGTGGAGGACTCTGGAGGTTGGAGAGGCAAAGGGTAAGGCCAGGTTCTGATGGACAAGTGGGCAGCTGGGTGGGTGGAATTCAAGTAGGTCATGTCCTCCTCTTTATGGGGGTCACATGATGACATTGTCCCCTTTCCTCAGTCTGGTGTATTTGGTAAGTTCTCCAGCCTGGTTTTCCTGATTTGATTTAAATTACATTTACGTGTGTGTGTGTGTGGGGGGGGGGTGACGGTCAGAAGACATTTTGCAGAAATCAATTCTTTCCTCCTTCTGCATGAGTTTTGGAGATCAGATTCAGGCCATTAGTCTTGGCACCAAGTTCCTTTCCTGCCAGCCCCTGATAAGATTTTCAGTATATCCATGTGCTTCTACAGTCCCAATTTATTTTGACAAGTTCATAGAGTGGTGCCCCTTCTATTTTTTGTAATATGTTGTTCATCACTTTGTGCCTCGTGGGTGGTGCCAGACAGATGGTGTAGACTATATATCCACTAAGGTGCAAAGTCTTTCTCCGACCCCAAGATGGAGTCAAGTGCTGCTTGTAAAACAGAATCTCTCAGTGCAGGGCACAGGGTTGAAAAGCAGTTTTAGAGAATATGGAGTCACTTAGAGCCGGGCACAGATGATTTCAACACCTTATTCTACAGCTGAAGAATTGGCTCGGTGGGTCAAGGGTTTGCCGAAAGAGTCTTTGGTTTGGATCCCCAGAGCCAGTGCAGAAGCCACAAGGTGGAAAGGAAGAACCGACACCCAAGGTTGTCCTCTGGCCATACACACGCCAGAGCACCCACTCACGGGAACGTGTGTCTGTACACAAAGATAAATATATATCTAACAACAGTTTTTAAAACTCTCCTTATAGAACTGTCAATGAGATCGTATTCTCCTATATTCCCTCCTCCTTGCGAACTGTCCAGAGAATTCAGGTGCAGCACAAAGCCTGAAGAGGTTAGGAAGCGTTTATCTAGAGTAAAGCGGAGCACTCTCAAGGGCTGAGAATGAATCGGGGCCAAAGACCACTGTGCTAACCTTCTTCCTGTTAGCCACTTTGTCCTAGTTCCTCCCTGCCTTTCTCCCTCCTTTCCTCCCTCCCTGCCTTTCTCCCTCCTTTCCTCCCTCCCTCCCACTCTCCCTCCTTCCCTCCCTCCCTCGCTGCCTCCCTCCTCACCCCTCACCCTTTGATTTTTTGAGATAGGGTCTCTCTGTGTAGTCCTGCATGTTCTAGAACTTGCTCTGTAGATCAGACTGGCCTCAAACTCAGGGATTCCCCTGTCACTGCCTCTCTTTGCTGGGATTAGATCTCTCTCTTTCTCTCCCCAAACTGGCTGTGTAGTTGAAGGTGACATTGAATTCCGGATCCTTCTGCCTTCACCTCTGACATGCTGGGTCCACAGGCTTGGACCGTCACACCTGGTTCATGTAGTGCCAGGGATTAAACCCAGGATTTCGTGCAAGCCAGGCATCTACTCTACCTGATCAATTTTCATTCCCTGCCCAGGATTGATCTTATTTCTGAAGTCTCTACAACAGACTTTAAACTTCCTTCAAGGGGTGTGCTCCTGTCCAGGTGATCTGGCCCATTCACACTAACTTCTCAGGAGAGGAAATGGTGTGTCTGGTATAGCTCTCTTCTTTACTGGGAAGCTTCAGGCTAGATAGCTATCTCATGGGTTGACAGTTATCTGTTAATGACCTTTAGGGCTACTAGAATGTCATGTCTTCACCAAGGATCAGAGCTAAAATCAAATCCCCTTCTTTTTTCATTTCTAGATTTATAAGCTATTAATTATGAGGTAAGAATCTGTTCTCAATGACCTTCAAAGCTGCTAACACCTAACTAGCAATTTAACAAAAAGAATCCCATAAATAAAAAGCCATAGCAGAAGCCCGGCCATCGCCTTTAATCCCAGCACTCAGGAGGCAGAGCCAGGCGGATCTCTGAGTTCGAGGCCAGCCTGGGCTACAGAGCAAGTTCCAGGACAAGCTCCAAAGCTACACAGAGAAACCCTGTCTCAAAAAACAAATAGCAAAAACAACAAAACAAAAAACAAACACCCCCCCCCAAAAAAAAACAAAAAAAAAGCCATAGCAGTAAATGAGTAATGCTATTGTCTCAGGGCTGGGTGATATGCTATGAGATCTTTGTTACTAGATCTAGCTGTCACTGGGTCAACTATGTTATTCTTATTCCATAGATTAAAAAACAGACTTATCTTCATCTTCCAATATTCCAACACCTAAATGAAAGTCTGACTTATTCAAAATCTTTCAACACTTTAAATAATATTTAAGATAATTTTTTTTTTTTTGAGACAGGGTTTCCCTGTGTAGTTCTGGTGCCTGTCCTGGATCTCACTCTGTAGACCAGGCTGGCCTAGAATTCACAGAGATCCACGTGGCTTTGCCTCCTGAGTGCTGGGATTAAAGGCGCGCACCACCACCGCCCAGCAAGATAACAAATTTTTTTTTTTGTTTTTGTTTTTTTTGTTTTTTGAGACAGGGTTTCTCTGTGTAGCTTTGTGCCTTTCCTGGAACTCACTTGGTAGCCCAGGCTGGCCTCGAACTCACAGAGATCCGCCTGTCTCTGCCTCTCGAGTGCTGGGACAAAATTTTATAAATATTAAAATAACAGTAATTTGACCCTGTATTTATATGTAGCTCCATGAATTATAACACATGTATTGAACCATGCAATCACAACCACAATCTGGATACAGAATTGTTCCCTCACACAAACTCTCTGCCAGAGCTTCTTCTTTGTGCTCAATGCCTGGTCCCTATACCGGCCAACCAATACATCTGATTTTTATGAGTGCTAAGTATATTGAATTGCTGATCATGTAACCTTTAAACATGTTTTAAGTGATAGATTCACAGAGAGATTAGAAAATAATACAGAGCGCTCCCAGCAGTCTTTACCAGGCACCCCAGTGAAACCAGGAAGTTAAGATTGGATGAGCCACAGGTTTCACTTAGAGGTTATCCGTTTAACAGGCACTCACTGTGGTGAGTGTGCCATTCTACATGGCTCCATCATGGTTAGATTCGGTTCCCCATCATGACCTAGGGACAGAACTGTCTTGTTAATAGTCTCCTTACTCTGCCCTTTTGTAGTCACATCTTGCAGAGTTCGACATTTGAAAATCTTTCTCTGTGTGTTTTCAGCCTCTTTAAAAAATAAATTACACTTAAACTGGGTGGCGGTGGTGCAAGCCTTTAATCCCAATACTCAGGAGGCAGAGTCCGGCAAATCTCTATGAGTTCAAGGCCAGCCTCGTCAACAGAGCGAGTTCCAGAGCCAAGGCTGTTAGAAATCCTATCTTGAAAAACTAAAAACCACCCAACCAAACAAACAGAAAAGTTATATTTATTTATTTTTTTTTATTTAGGTGTGCATGTGCATGGAGGCTTATCATGAGCTTGAGGCCAGCCTTTGGGAGTCGGTTCCCTCTTACCATGTAGGTCTGAGGGATCACACTCAGGTCCTCAGGCTTGGCAGCAAGCACTTTTGTCCATGGAGCCATCTCAGCAGCCCCAAAGCTTTCTCTCCAACTTTTAAAATGTGTGTGTGTGTGTGTGTGTGTGTGTGCCATCTGTGTATGGAGTCACACGAGTACCACTGTCCTTGTGTGGTGTCAGAGGTCAGGCGACATCTTTGTGGAGTCAGGTCACAAGAGTTCTGGGATGAAACTTAAGTTGTCACGCTTGTGTTGCAAGCCCTTGACCCACTGGACCATCTCAGCAGCTCCTCCTCTTCCTCCTTCTCCCCTCCTCCTCCCTCTTCTTTTAATTCTTTCAAAATGTTGCTGTTTTATGTGTGTGGGTATTTTGGCCTCATGTGTGTCTGTGTACCACATTCATGCCTGGTGCCCAAGGAAGCAGCCAGATGAGGGCATCAGATCTCCTGGAACTGGAGTTGTGGATAGTTATAAAGCCCCCATGTGGGTGCTGGGAATAGAACTTAGGTCTTCTGAAAGAGCAGCTACTGCTCTTAACTGATGAGCCATCTCTCCAGGCTCTGATCTCTTTTTTCTAATGAAAATATCTTAATAGAATTGTAAGTGTGCACTTATGAGTCAGTCAGTCAGTCTGTGTGTGTGTGTGTGTGTGTGTGTGTGTGTGTGTGTGTAGACTCATGTACATGCATTTGGAAGCCAGAGGAGGATCCCTCTCTACTTTATTGGCATTATAGGGTCTGGCTGAATTGGAAGCTTATTATTTTTGCTAGGCTGGCTGGCCAGCGAGCTACCAGGATTCACCTATCTCTACCACACAATGCTGGGGTTCCAGGCATGTGCACCAATGCCTGGTTTTTTACAAGGGTACTAGGGATTTGAATTCAGATTCTCTGCTTGCACAGAAAGTGCTCTTAGCTAGAGATACTGATATTTGATATTATAATATTAATACTTATTTGATATTATAATATTAATAATTGTTCTGCTAAGGATTGAACCTAAGGGTTCACACTTTGTAAACACATACTTTGCCACTGAGCTATACCCAAGTCTTAATTTATATATCTATATATGTATGTATACATATATATTTGTATATATATATACATACATATACATACATATACACATGAATGTACATATATTTATGTATATGTTTCTTGAGACAAGGTTTTTCTGTGTAGCCTTGGCTGTCCTTGAACTTACCAAGATCCACTTGCCTCTCTCTCCTGAGTGCTGGGATTAAAGGCATGTGCCACCACTGCTCCGCTTATCTTTTTACTGATATAATTATATATAGAAAATTCAACTAAAGAAACATCACATTATAGATTGTCTTGCTATCATTATTCATTTCATTGTATGAAAATGATTTTACCACATATGGAGGGATTCATTAAAACTACTTCATCGCTGGTGTTAACCATGCTACATGGCTCAGTAAATATTTGGGTATCTCCAGACACCAGGAAGGAAATAGTAGCCTGTCTCTTAAAGTGAGTTCAAACTCTCTTACAGCTAGCAAGAATTCAACCGATTGTCTTTCCTCTTCGGTGCTATTTCAAAAATAATATTTCTTTCTTTTTTTTAAGGATTTATTTATTTGTTTGTTTGTTTAATATTCACTGGTGTTTTGCCTGTATATACTCTGTGTGAGGGTATCAGATCCCCCGGAAATGGAATTACAGGCAGTTGTGAGCTGCCAAGTGGGTGCTGGGACTTGAACCTGTGTTCTTTGGAAGAGCAGCCAGTGAGTGCTCTTAACTGCTAAGTCATCTCTCCAGCTCAAAAAAGCATATTTCTTAACAAAAAGGATGATGCCATTTTAAACCTCTTACGAATAAATACCACATGGTAATAAATAAAGGGACTGTGACAATGAGATGCATTAGATTTTTAAAGAACTAAAACAGTTTCGAAGGACAATTAATTTACCAAACCTATGAAATCTCAGGTCTTCCCCTCAACCAATTAGACATTATTTTTAGGTAAGGATAACTATTGACATGTTGTCTCCAATTTGTGTCTGCTTGTTAAGAAGCCGAAATAAATTTTATTCTTAAAGCGGATTGCTGCTTCGCAATTTCCAGAATACTGTTTCGCCGCATTGATTTGCGGAGGGCTGTGCCCCTTACCGGTCTACCCATGTCTCTGTACATTGTTTCTCTTATGCTGATATTTATTATAAACATGGGGATGGGTCCCAGCCTGGCTTGAGTTACTCCTCCAGCATTCTTTGGCCAGCTAAGCCCCTGAGCATGCTGGGACTTTTCTTCTAAGTTCAGGACAGAGACACCCAGTCAGCTTCTGATGGCATGGCGCATGTGCAGAAGCTGAGTACCAATTGGTGGCAGCAAGGAGCAGTTTTCTCTCCTAACTTTACTTTTCTTCCTAGCTCTTTTAATGCGCACTCTCTTTTTCTACGGAATTAGAATTATAAGCCAAGGTAGGGACCTAGCCACCTCATTGCCGTGACTAAATGCACTCATCATCGGTGGTTCTGGGTGGATTTGCCCCGAGGTCCATCGGCTTGGCTACTAATGACAAAGTAGGGCACTGATGTAAGTGGACTGTTTTCCATTTCCTCCTCCAGATTGCTTTTTCCCTTCCCCACATAGGGTTACAGGTTTAGCAAAATAAAAATACAAGGTGAAGAGTGAGGCAGGCTTGTCTGACCATTGCCTCCCTTTTATGACCCCCGAAGGCTGTCTGTGACCTTCTACCATGGCCATGGGTCCTGCGGGCAGCGGATCTCACAGCTACTCACTCTCAGTGCCCAGTGAGTACTTTCTACGCTACAGGTAATCCCAAGACACGTCACCATTCTTTCCTGGTTTTCTTTTAACCCTGCCCCGTACTGAAAATGGTCCCATCCTTCAATTCTCCTCGATGCCTATTAGGGAAGTGCCTCTTGCTTGTCAGGTCTCTAACTGACAGAGTGGTTCTGGCTACTGGCTACTGGTACAGCATGTTTTCTAAAAATACAAATTGTAAATTGAACTACAGAGCTATCAATTTATATATTCTGTGGCTGTGTGTTTATGTAACTTCGAGGATGCTTCAGTTTAGTTTGCAAATTAGGTCACTCCTAATATCTCTGGTTGGGAGGCCTTAGAAAGGCCTCTACTCTCTCACAATGAGACATCATTTTACAGTGAAGGTATCTTTCTCTCTTCCTTTTTTTCTTCCTTTCTTTGAAACAGAGTCTTGCTTTGTAGCTGTCTGGCCTGGAAATTGCTATGCAGACCAGGCTACCTTTGCATTTGTGACAATCTTCTGGACTCTGCCTCCCTAGTGCTGAGATTACCACACCCAGTTTTACAATAAAGATTTCTATGCATTTAACATCCTCCTCCCATTCTCTTCTTTGAATATATGTAATTGCTTGATATTTATGGCATCCTAGCCACTTAATTTATTGACCTTTCAAAAATGATGTACATATGTGTATATATGTACATATATTAATTTATTTATAAATTTTCTTTTCTTGTCCTGAGATCTTATATGAATATCACAATATAACACAATTCAAGTTTAAAAGTCCCACAGTCTTTAAACATTTCAACACATTAAAAGTCCAAGTTCTCTTAAAAAATCCCAAGACTACTGACTATGGGCTTCTGTAAAATCCAGAATAAGTTATATATGTTCTTATTCTGAGAGTGAAGAACCAGGACACCTTTATAATGAGATCAAAGCAAAACCCAAATCCAACAGTGTGCATAACTCAGTGTCCGACATTTGGGACCCAGTCATGATCTTCTGACTCCAAAAGGCTGGGCAGCTCCACTTCTCTGGCCCTGACGCCCAAAGCACCCAAAGCTTTCGTCACAGGCTCGGTCAGCCTCACCCCACACTTGCTGCTCTACTTCCTGAACATTCCATTGTCCTGGCACCTCCAATATGCTGTGCTCTCCACTGCAATCGAGGCTGCACCTTCACCAGCGGCCTCTCTCAGTCTCTCTGTACGGAGACTCTGATCTTGTTACACAGTGCCAAGCCTCAGCTGCTCTCCATGACCCCTTCATGCCTTCAAAACAAGTACCATGTGGGAGACTCTTACACATTATTTGCCAAGTTCTGTTGCCAGTTTGGTGTGCAGTCTTGGCCCCTCACCAGATAGAGTGTCTATGTGCTGACTTTGAGGAAAAACTTCCCAGAAGATTTTTCCTCAATGACGCTAGTTGGCCTCTTATTAATCACAGCTGATTTTTCAGCTCCAGCTAATGAGCATCCATTATTCCAGTAAAGAAAAGGCTTCACAGATCCTTAATTCAAATATATCGCATGAATGACATTGATGGAGTTTTTAAGGAACTCTCAAACTTCCTTCAGAAACTTCACAAGCGAGGCCTCATTCTCTCAGAGCTCTTTTCTTCCAGGCTCCCACAGAAACAGCTCGTTAAACTCTGAGAACTCAGTATCTTTTCCAGATCAAGGTTCCAAACACGTCCAAAATATTCCCCCAAAACAATGTAGTTAGGTCCCATCACAGTCGGACCTTTGCAGGCTGGAAGTCTGAGGTTGGATGCTAAAATGGCCAGATCCTGGGAAGAGCCGCTTCCAGGGTGCTAACTGCCAATTCCTGTTCTTAGGAACAAGGAGAAGGCGCAATCGAGCTCTTTGGAGCCTTTTCAAGAGAGCACTAATTCCATTATGAAGGCTCTACCCTCTCATCCCAATTCTCTCTCAAGGCTCTACTGACGTTGGGGGGGACATAGCTTCCACACATGAATTTGTGGAAACTCTGAACATTCAGTTCATCATAATGTCTGACAACCAGAGAAGAGCTGTACAGTACAGCACACACTTGTTTTACAGATAGTCATCTGTAAAGAGAAAAACAACCAACCAGGTTAGAAGTTGTTTCTCTCTTCAAAGAGTCTGTTTCTGGAGCCAATTGTTATCGTCATTGTTTGTTATTATAAGTTTCATAACATTATTTGACCATTCAAATCATGCCTGAGTAGTTTTTGATTACCTCAAATATTTTTACAACTAAGAGGAATTGTGTATGGGATGATTTAAAGCACATTCATGGGGAAGATTTTCTTAATTTTTCTTTAATAAGGCTGGGCCTGAAGAAATGTCTTGAAAAGATTTTACTTACTCGTATTGTGTTTGTATGCATGATGAGTGTTTGTGAGTATGGGTGCACACATGACAGCATGCATTAGTTGTCTCCCTTCGTCTTTCCTTGAGTTCCAAGGACTGAAATCGTTAGGTTTACTCAGCAAGTTCTTCATCCACTAAAGCCACCTCACCAGCCCTGATGCTAAGAAATCTAATCTAAAGGAATATCTTGATGCTAGATTACCTAATAGTTGGCATTATATTTTTCTTCAATTCAAATCACTAGGAACATTCAGGAATATACTTTATTATATTATTTAGAGAACAAAATATTTTTATAAATATAATAGGTCCTTTTGAAACAGCCTACAGAATCAGATAATTCTGTAATTTTATTTTACTGATTTCTGTGGGTTTTCATCATATTCTCTTGATAACCATCAAAAGAAAGGGCCATGGATTAATACTTTAAAAATTAATGAATAATCAGACATATCCTTTGGAGGTATTTAAATGTACTATGTCATATCATTTCCTCTGTCTAATCAGAGATGAAGCATTAATATCCAGTGATATATATATATATATATATGCTTGAATTTCTTTAAATTACCTTTCTGTAATCAGTGGTCTTAAAATAAATGTAGTTATACATCAGACAAACTGAAGGAATACAGCACAGTGGTTCTCTAGAAATTGGAACTGGGGAGTTTTTTTTTAAGTCTGTATGTATTTTCATTTTGTTTTGTTTGGATTTTTGAGACAAAGCCTTACTGTGTAGATCAAGTTGGCCTCAAACTTGTGCTTTGCCTCAGCCTCTGAGTGCAAGGATTACAGGCATATGCCACCATACCTGTGTAGCATGAATCTTAAAAGTTCTTATTAATGAAATCAAACCTGAGGCCAGTTATTGGGGTGAACACTGGAAGATCAGAGAGCCAGAACAAGCCACAGCTACCTCACCTCACCGGATCCTCAGCTGGTCTTGCTTCTTCAGACTGGAGGCCTCTGAGTCCTCATCCAGAATGGGTCTCAGCTGAATTGCTGCTCGATAGCCTGAATCCTTAACCAGGCCAAATGCTTAACCAGCCAAGTGCTTCTAGTTTCCTGTCCTCATACCTTATATGCCTTTCTTCTTTTTACCATCACTCCCTGGGATTAAAGGCGTGAGTCACCATGCTTGGCTGTATCCTTGAACACATGGATTTCTGCCTCTGGAATGCTAGGATTAAAGGCGTGTGCTATCACTGCCTATCCTCATGTTTAATATTGTGGCTGTTCTGTCTATGACCCCAGATAAGTTTATTAGGGTGCACAATATTTCAGGGAACACAATATCACCTCATACCTGGGCCTCTAAAGTATTTTCTAATACCCTATGATTGTTATCACTTTTGAGTGGGTGCATGTGCATAGGTGTGTCTATACACATGAAGGTTAGAAGTTGACATTGAGTCTCTTTTTCAATTGTTCTCCACTGTGTTCTTTGAGACAGGGTCATTCACTGAACCTAGAACTCACCAATTGGCTAGACTAGCTTTCCAGTGATCTAACCATCTCTGCCCCCACCCATCACTGGGATTATAGACATGTGCCATCATGCCTGGCCATCATGGATGCTGAGGACTGAACTTGAGTCCTCATGGTTGTTATGAAAAGCATTTTACTGACTAAGCCATTTTCCAAGCCCTCCAACTGTTAATCAATTTTATAATCACAATACATCCATATGTGTGTGTATGTCTATATTGTCAAATTAAAGAGGGAATCATGTCAGTAGACTCTATTTGGATAGGGTTCCCCTTTCTTCTTCTGTGCTAGGAGTTGGCTGTGTATGCATCTCTAGGCACATGGGCCTCCATCTCTGAGCTCTAGCTCCAGTACCTCTTACTATATAGTTCTTTACAGTGGTTTCACCACTGTGTGGATGCTGGGGACTGACTCTGGGTCCCCTGCAAAAGCGACACATTCTCTTAATCACTGAGCCATCTCTGCAGCCCCTCCTAAGGCTGTTTTGTTTACAAGAAAACACAGATAACATCTCCATCTTTGTGCCATTTTCCTTCTGACATGAAAATCAGCTTCCTTGAGAACAGCCTTCTCTCCTACAAGGATGACTGGACTAGTTCATTGATTTCTTTCTTTCTTTCTTTCTTTTTTTTTTTTTTTTTTTTTTTGGTCTCCAGGTCAAATAACAAAGGAGTTCTCTGCCAGATGCTCTTTGGTTTTGTGTTATTCTTCCTGTCCTTCATATACAGATGTGGCTAGCATGTGTATGCAGAAGACAAAGGTTCTGTAGGTAATTTGTGGCCAAGTCAGGATAGAACTGTTGATGTTCATTTCTCCGTCCCTGCCCCAAACAGCACAGGATACAGAAAATCCTTGGAGTCTCCTTGGACAATGCTAGCTAGATCTCCCCCTGATTTCCAGCCAGTGTATTAGCACGTCTCTTCAGCTTGGCCCTCCATGGCTGTGGTTCCACATGTGTAGAGCCAACCAGTTGCAGACAAAAAATATTCAGAGAAAAAAAATCGTGCCTATAGTAATCACATTCAGATTTTTCTTGTGCTGGTCTAAAAATAATGTGGAATAACAACTATTTACTCGCTATTTACCTGTTACTTGGTATTAAGTATCAGATGATCTAGAGATGACTCAGGCATATCTAACTTGTGGTCCACAGGCTACACGTGGCTAAGAACAGCAATGAATATGGCTCAACACAAAACTGTAAGCTTGCTTGTCCTAGTTAGGGTGTCTATTGCTGTGAAGAGACACCATGACCATGGCAACTCTTCTAGAGGAAACATTTCATTGGGGTGGCTCACTTACAGTTTTGGAGGTTCAGTCCATTATCATCATGGTGAGGAGCATGGCGGCATGCAGGCAGATGTGATGCTGGAGAAGTAGCCGAAAGTCCTCCATCTTGGAGGGAACAGAAAGTGGACTGAGATACTAGGTGATATCCTGAACATAGGAAACCTCAGAGCCCACCCCCACAGTGACACACTTCCTCTAACAAGGCCATACCCACTCGAATCAAGCCACACTTCCTAATAGTGCCACTCCCCATGAGATTATGGGGGCCAATTGCATTCAAAATACCACATTAGTAAAGATGTTGTGAGACGTATTTGCATGTTTTGATATTTGGTGTTTGGTTCTGGAGTATGAGTTTTCTAGATAAAAGCCTTGTGTTGCAATGGCAGGAAGGTGGACATATCTGATCGGGGAGGATGCTTATAGATTTGCTGCAAACACTGTGACATTTTATATGAGACCTTAATACCTATGGACTTGGGGTATCTGTGGGGTTTCTGGAACCAGTGGCCCATGGACACTGAGGGACATTTTATCATTCCCAAGGCTGGATATAATGGGCCTCTTCTTATCCGTCCTCACCCCACCTCCACCCAGGTTGGTTATCTGGGGACAAAGATAGTCAGAACAACTATGTCATCTCCAAAGCATTTTGCTATTGTCCCTCCCACTTCTCTTTGAAAGTTTGAGTAGTTTCCCATTTATGAGTAAGTGTGAGTGTGAGTGTGTGTGTGTGTGTGTGTGTGTGTGTGTGTGTGTGTATGCAAGTGTGCATGTACCATGACGCTCATGCAGAGATCAAAGGACAATTTCCAAGATTTTGCTCCCTTCCTCCACCATGCAGATACCAGGGACTAAACTCAGGTCGTTAGACTTGGCAGCAAGTGATTTTACCCCAGTGTTCTGTCCTGCTAGCCCTATTAGTCAGTTTTGTCCAGGGTCAATTTATGTGCAAGAAACTGACTCTTTGAAGGTATAAAATTCTCTTTAGCAAGTTTACATCCTTTTGTACCCAAACCTTTCTCTCCTCAGAGCCCCCAACCTGATCTATGTTTTGTCCTGTAGTATAACACTTTTCACACCACAGAAATGAAAGTGCACAAGCCGGGTATGGGGGCACATACCTTTAATCCCGGCACTCAGGAGGCAAAGGCAGGTGGGTTGCCGAGGGTAGCCTGGTCTATAGAGAGAGTTCCAGGGCAGCCAGGGGTACACAGGGAAACCTTGTCTTGGAAAAAAACAAAACAAAAACAAAAGAGGAAGCACACGTGAGGAAGGCAGGTTTCCTTCTCTTAGCACAACGGATTTGAAATATAGTCATGTCACTACAAGTATCAGTGGTTTACCCCTTCTTATTGCTAAGTCGTATTGCAGTTACAACACTGCCCAAATTATCAATACAAGTTGCTAGGCATTTGGGTTGTTCACAGTTTTTGGCAACTATGGTTAGAATTGCTATAAACACTTGGGTGCAGGTCCACCCATTTTTGTGTGAGCGTTGTGCAAGGCAATCTTCATTTCTCTTGGTTACTTACACAGGTATGGGGGCTTGAGGGCCCTAGGGTAGATATGCATTAACCTTTATTAGAAGCTTAGACTTTTTCCAAAGTGGAAGTACCACTTTGTATCCTCACCAGCAGTGTATGAATTCCAGGTGCTCTGAACCCTTCTCACCATTTGACGATGTTGATTTAAAGCTTGAGCCTTTCTGTTTTCATTTGCATGACTCTAAGGACTAGTGAGGCTGGGAATCTTTCCACATGTGTACATCCCTATCTTCTCTGCGGTGATGTATGCAAACTTGTTGCCTATTGAGAAAAGGAATTGAGGGGCTGGAGAGATGATTGATCCATCAGTTAAGAGCACATGTTGCTCTTGCAGTGGACTTGGGTTCAGGTCCCTGCACCCCACATGATGCCTCGCAACCATTGATAACTCCATTTCAAGGGAATCCAATACCCTCTTCTGACCTTCCCAGGAACCAGGCACAGATGTGGTACATAGACAGACACGCAGGCAAAACACTCATACACATAAAATAAAAAATATACCTAAATTAAAAATAAAGTGTTGTCTTATTGAGTTGCCCTGCTATTGGAAATAAAAGTTCTGAATAGAACTTATAGGGATGTGGTTGAACAGCTGGAATGATTGAAAAGGCCATTCCTCATGGGGGAAATATATATACCTATGTATGTATATTAGAGCACAGTACACCCGGGATGACATCCTTGGATTTTTGTATTGTTTCCTCAGTTTCACAATGCTCTAGGTAAGGGATGAGCAGTAGTGTGTTGAACCAGTCCCCTGTTGGTGGACATTTGAGTTGTTTATAATAATTTCCTTTTCCTCCTACAGTTGGGAATCAAATCCAATCATGTCTTTTTTTTTTTTAAAAAAAAAAAAAAAAGATAAACTTACTTTTATGTTATGCATGTTCATCCCCTGATGAAGAGGAAGGACATCAGATCCCCTAGAACTGGAATTAGGGATGGTTGTGAGCCACCATGTGGATGCTTGAAAACAAACCCAGGTCCTCTGCAAGAGCAGCTAGTACGCTTAACCACTGAGCCATCTCTCCAGCTCCTGGATTTCTATGTCTTAAACCATGGTCTTCACTCATACATAGCATCCCCTGTTCATCTTGATGCTACCAGAGGGCCATGTCTAAGTCCTATTTGTGAAACTAGAAACTTGATGTGTGGGACAGGAGAGATTAGGGCTATGATGGGGAAACTCTAACCTGGGTCTTCATAATGCAGGCTCTACCCGCCAAGAAAGAGCTGTGAAGGAGCCTTCAGCTCCGCTCCCCACAGGTCTCCACTGATGGTGGCATTCTTTGAGGGGAGGATTGTTGGTTTTGTTTTGTTTTGTTTTTGAGACAGGGTCTCACTATGTAGCTCTGGCTGTCCTAGAACTCACTATGTAGACCAGACTGGCCTTGAATTCACAGAGATCCTCTTGCCTTTGCCTTTCTGAGTGCTGGGATGGATGGAAGGCGTACAGCACCACACCTCGATGGTGACATTCTAAGCGCCTCCCCATCTTCTTCCCATTTTTTTTTCCTCCATGTATTTTACAGCTGATGTCTCTTGCTTATATCCACGCCTTGGCTTCTGATCTCTATCTACAGGGAGATCTGCATTTGAGTCTAACAGTTTATGGAGTTCGCTCTTAAGTTCCTCTTTTGATCATCGTTCACCCTCAGCTAATTTGCTCAAGGAAAGAGCAAACTCCCAGGAGGAGATTAGCAAGAAGGATCCATTTGGCTCTATCAAGTGAAGTGTTTCTGAACGTGATCGTTCACTTCTCACTCGAGGGGGCGTTTAGGATGGAGCAGCGACTTCTTTGATATTTGATATTTAACAAGCTCATTCTTTTTTCTTAGTTTTAAAGAGCTAGGATGACTTTAAACACTAATTTGAAGAAACAAGTTTCAAATGTTCAAGCATAGGAAGTTAACGCTGAAAAACAGCCCACAGCTTGCCTGCCGACCAGTTCTTAATTTAACCCCCACGGACCTTTGGTATTCTACACCTTTTCACTTCAGTTTTTCAACTCTGTACACAGGCTGAATGTCGCTCAGTGGCGAGGCAGTTACCTCGCAGGAGTCAGGGCTTGGCTTTGATCCCCAGCACCAGAATAAATAAAAAATAAAAACCAACACACTCACCCACTTTGGTAACTTGTGGGTTGATTGTATTTAGGGAAAAGTGAGCTCAGAGCCCTTCGGGCACACGGCCCTGGTTCACATCTCTGGCAGGGGTCATATTCAGCCTCGCTGTCAACAGAGTCCACCATATTTTTCTTTCCACATTGTTTATTTAAAGAACCATCATGAAGAATATCCATACGCCCAAGATGTAAACTCCACACGACGGCTTCGTTCGACTTGATGAAGATGTGCGCTTGGAGTCGCCTCTTCCCTCAGGCCTCACCTCTGCCCCGAGAGAATGTCAAACCCTGAAATTTATGGGAATTCTGACCTGTGGGGCCAGGAAGTGCACGGGACTGGAAAAGGTGGATAGGAGGGAGACCGGGCCCTGGTGGGGGTGGGATGTACCTGCAGCTCTGGTTTCCAAGCACTGTTTTTAAACTGCAGAAATGGGTCATTCTGGAAACAAACGTAGCACATAAATGTCTCTTTATTTAAAGGACTTATTTTCTTCCATACCATTTTAACTGAAGAAAGAAAAGAAAAAAAAAAAACATCGATACAATCAGATGAAAACTGTAAATACAAGCTGCACATATTCAGTCAGACAAAATGTTACAGTATATGATCTCTTTGGGGCTGAAATTTCTTGCAGAATTTTTTATTTCCAAAGATCAATCTTGCCTTCCCTGCTAAGCTACAAGGCAGAAGGCTGAAAGAGGCCTCAGAATAAAGCTCTGGATTTAAAAATATTTTTAAATGGCCTCATTGAGAAAATGTTTCAAGTGAGAGTCACCCTTGAATGAATGAATGAATGAATGCTGTATCAAATTATTGAGAGACAAAGAAGAGAAGCCATTTTCTCAGAACAAATGCAGTAGCTTTGTTCGGGAGACAAATCATTCTTGCAGCCTGTTTGGAAATGTCACTTTTAAGTCAATGAGAGTTGTGTTCCGATAAGAAGGGGATGTGAGACCCTATTATACTCACGAGGATGCTATGTTTTTTGCCTCTGAATAGTTTCCACAGTGCATGAAAATTCCTGTTTTGGGGTGGGTGGGTGGGGAAGTCTCTTTTATGTCCTAAACTGTTTTCAGGTTTTACAAAGTACTTCAGTTCCCACATTTAAAGGGCAGACATGACCACACTGGAACACCAGCCAGCTACAGAAAGAAGTTCTGGCTTTTTTAGACAAGCCTTTTGAACCCTTAACATGGCGAAAACAGAATCCTTGGCTTGCCCGGTTACTTGTCTCCTGGAAGCCATCCAGGGCTTACCATTTTCTCTGGCTCTTGGTGATACCCCCCCACTGGAGCTGGGGCCGGAATGGAGATACTCAGAGCAGTGATGGTGTGGAGCACAACATGACCTCTAGGCGTTTAGAGGTCAGATGGGACACAACTCCATGGGAAACTCAAGCCGTTGCCAAGAAGTGACCCGATTGGCTGGCAGCTGTGGGATTCTGGGCCAGCAAAAGCAGTATGGCCCTCTTGACTCGGTACATCCCCCAAATTATCAGTAAGCTCGCAAGATCAATTTGCTTTGTTGAAAACAATGTTCACTGTTTTCATTGCTCAAAGAGACTACAAGCTTGGCAACAGTTCCACCCCAGCATGCCCTTCAGGTAGATCTAGTAAAACGTGAAATAATCGGGGGCATTTTTATACGAGCTAGTCATGACCTTCAAAAAGACAAATCCCCTCTAGAGAAACAGGAAGTAAGCCTGCACCGAGCCCTGCGCCCCTGCTTAGCAGAGTCACCCTTGCTTAGGGACACGCAAGAGCCTGGCAGCAGAGGGCAGCTGAGGGAGGAGCAGACACTTTGATCAGTGAAAGTCAGTCACAAAACAGACAAGGAATGATGCTTGGGACTCAGCCTCTTCGGGGAAACTTGAAGATTTTGAATGATTTGATGGAAAAGATCTACTTCCCAAAAGAGAACAAGTTTGTTAGGAGCACAAGTCATTGTTGACAAAGACAAAGCTCTCCACATAGACCCTCCCATTCTGGTGTTCAGTCAAAGCGAAACTTTAGAGCGTAGTAAGAAAGCAACCGGTCTGTGGCCAGCCCAGAAGTCAGAACCAGAAAATACATTTCATGTTGCTGTTTCTCAATGTGCCTTTAAGGTTAGCAATAGTGTGAATGTAGCTCTACATTTTTGTCACAAATCTAATGATAATAATAATAATAGTAATAATAATAATTTCATTTGTTATTGTAAAAAGTATAATACAAAGTGTATAAATTATATTTTACTGTGTGTCAGGCACTGTGCTGATTGTGTGTACATTCACGACCCAAGCATTTGCTGCAGAGTTGATCCTGTTAACTCCGTTTTATAGATGGAGAAACTGAGCCCGAGAAGTTGCCCAAATGACCAAGCTGTTTGTCTTGGAGAAGGTAGTATTTGGGTCCAGGCAGTGTATCCTCTAGTGTGTTCAGCTTTCCTTAGAGTGAACTCAGAGTATGCTCACTGTTTTAGTTAAGTAGCGGAAGATTAATTTACAGATACACAGAGGGGTCAGGGCTGGAGAGATTACTCACTGGCTAAGAGCAACTGTTGCTCTTGCAGAGGACCCAGGTTCGATTCCCAGCACACAGGGCAACTTACAACTGTCTCTAATTCCAGTTCCAGGGGACCCATCATTTTCTTCTGGCCTCCTAGGATTCCATGGTGCAGACAAAACTCTAATGCAGAGACGGGGTTGGGGTGTGTGGGGGTAGGGAATGAAAAGTAAAAGAACTTCAGGGTGGTAACAGTGCTGTTAAGGGTAGATGAAGCTTAAATCTAGGCATACTGACCCTAGACTCATAGTGCCTAATGTCTACGGCTGTCCATCACGAAGAACACACACATTTCTCAGTTTTGAGGAAAAGCACTTCATTTTCATTTTGAGTTTTTAAAATGCGAGGCCTGAAATGTTTTACCTAAAATCCGAGTTATAATCAAGCTCTGGTTGCTTACCACCTTGAGACCCCCTCAAAGCCACTGCTACCTTGGAAGCTTGGGCTTCTGATTGGTCTGTACTACCCTCTAGTGGTTGCTAGAGAGCTGTTCAATGTGCTCTCTGATGACAAAGAAAAGCATCTTCAAGAAATTCCTTTTAAACCTGCAGAGCAAGCATGTGTGATTGCATTTGTGCTTTTAATAACATTTGGCTGAGAAAAATACACAAGGATTAAAAGCTACATGGATTTGGTATCTCTTATGAATGTGCTTTTATTTTCATTCATCTCAATAGTATATATATGTCTATGCACACATGCATGTGTGTATTGTGTGCTTATCTGTAGACAGTATGTGGGGGTGCATGGCTGGATATTGAAGCTCATACATTAGGCTTTCCCTTCAAGATCCTTTGGCTAGGTCAGCAAATACCCGCGTTGGACCACTCACAGCCCAAACACTATGCTTCAGCGTTTTTGACTGAAGAGTGCATGAAGGCATTGTGGAGAACACTATCAACCCTGCAGAATCAGGGCATCAGGAGATGGCTCTCATGAAAGATGCTGGTCCACTGTTGCCAGAAAAACTAGATGGAGCAACATTTGACTTGTTGGGTCATTTCCCTCCAGCCAGAGACTCGTTGTAAAGTCAGGTCCAGTCAAGATTTATTATCACTCAGCCATTTTCCCTGATTTTTGCATAAGAAGAACTTGGAATGTTTTAAGGGAATGCAGAAGGAATTTATGAGGAACTTCCCAGAGCAGAATCTTGAGGTTGGTTTGTTTGACAGCTGCATCCCATAGTAGCATTGTGGGTAGTGTCACAACCTCAGCCTCATTGGGAAGAGAGACTTTTGTGAATTTGTTAATCTCGTCTTGACGCTTACTTTTCTTTCTTTTTCCTTTTCTTTTCTTTTCTTTTCCTTTCTTCTTCTTCTTCTTCTTCTTCTTCTTCTTCTTCTTCTTCTTCTTCTTTTTCTTCTTCTTCTTCTCCTCCTCCTCCTCCTCCTCCTCCTCCTCCTCCTCCTCCTTCTTCTTTTTGGTTTTTCGAGACAGGATTTCTCTGTGTAGCTTTGAAGCCTGTCCTGGATCTTGCTCTGTAGACCAGACTGGTCTCAAACTCACAGAGATCCACCTGGCTCTGCCTCCTGAGTGCTGGGATTAAAGGCATGTGCCACCACTGCCCGGCAACTTTTCTTAACTATTTGTGTAGGTATTGTTTCATTGGAAAGCTTTGCTTCAAACTGGGTTAAAATATGCTTTGCTTGGTATGAATAAAGACAACCGTGTTTACCATCTGATGGTTGATTTGGGACAATTCTGTTTTTTTTTTTTTTTTAAATGATTGACATGTATATTTTATTTATTCTACATTTATCCAAATATGAAGATGAATAATATATTTAGTTTTAATGTATGCCTGTTTAACACACAGCAAAACCTTCTACACATAGTTGCAGCACCTTTTGAATTGATTTTTTTAGAAATCTGTTTTTTGTTTATTTGTGGTTTTTTTTTTGTTTGTTTTTTTTTGAGACAGGGTTTCTCTGTGTAGCTTTGCGCCTGTCCTGGATCTTGCTCTGTAGACCAGGCTGACCTTGAACTCATAGAGATCCACCTGCCTCTGCCTCCCGAGTGCTGGGATTAAAGCTGTGAGCCACCACCGCCTGGCCAGAAATATGTTTTTAATTGAAATAGAATTATATTATTTTCCCTCCACCCGGTCCCTCCTAGGTATCCTTCCTCCAACCTTTTTCAAGCCCCCCAGAGTTGATAGCTTCTTTTTCTTTTATTACTACTGTTGTATATGTATGTATGTGTGTGTACAAATATGCATAAGCACAACTTTCTGCGTCTGTTTTTGTTGAAGGTGTGCATATGGTTTCAGGGCTGATCACTCTGCAGTGGACAACCAATAGGGGGAACACCCCCGGGAGGGGCTAAGTCTCCTTCTCCTGGCAGTCACTAGTTGCCTGTAGTTTTTTGTTTGTCTGTCTGGGAGGTGGGACGTCATGGAATTCCCTCCCTTCTGTATTAATATGCCCGTTGGTGTCAGCGGCATTCCTGTCTTACGTATGCAGCCCTGAAGACTGCGTCACTGCAGACTTCCTGGAATCCTGGCTCTTACAATCTTTCCATTCCCTCTGCCATGGAGTTCCTCATAGATGTCAGAAGTGTGATGAGACGTATCCCTGGGGCTTGGGCTCCCCATGATCTGTTGATCTCTGCACGGTCCAGTTGTGGGTTTCTGTGATGGCCTCCACTTGTGTAAAGAGAGGCTTCTTCGATGAGGGGTGGTAGCTACACTCATAGCTGAGGGTCTGGATCTCAGATGAGAGAGAGTATAAGGCATTTGCTTTCTGGGTCTGGGTTAAGTGTTTCTGGAACTTAAATGAAAATACAACAAAACAAAGCTTTCGGGGCATGTTAAAAGCAGTTCTAAGAGGAAAGTTTCTAGATCTAAGTGCCTATATTACAAAAATCAGAATGAGCTAGGCAGTGGTGGCGCATGACTTTAATCCCAGCACTCGGGAGGCACAGCCAGGCAGATCTCTGTGAGTTCGAGGCCAGCCTGGTCTACAGAGCGAGGTCCAGGATAGCCTCCAAAGCTACACAGAGAAACCCTGTCTTGAAAAACAAAAAACAAACAAACAAACAAATCAGAATGAGCCAGGCAGTGATGGTTCATGCCTTTAATCCCAGCACTTGGGAAGCAGATGCAGGAGGACTTCTGTGAGTTCGAGGCTAGCCTGGTCTACAGAGGGAATTCCAGGACAGCCAGGGCTACACAAATGAGCACAAATAAATGACTTAATGATGCAACTCAAGAATTTGGAAAAACAAAAACATATCCAAACACAGTAGAAGGGAAGAAATAACACAAATTTAGGCAGAAATTAATGAAATTGAAACTAAGAAAACAATACAAAGAATCAGTGAACCTAAGACAATCAAGATAGACAGACCCTTGGTCCAATTAACTGAGAGAGAGAGAGAGAGAGAGAGAGAGAGAGAGAGAGAGAGAGAGAGAGAGACTCAAATTAAAAGCACCAGAAATGAACAGGGAAGCATTGCAAAAGACACTAAAGAATTAAAGACTATTATAAAGGTATACTTAAAAAACTCACACTCCATTAAATTGGAAAATCTAAAAGAACGATGAATTTTTTGGTTCATCCAAACTACCAAAGTTAAAACAAGAAGGACCAAAAACCTAAATAGACCCACAACAAGGAGGATACTGAAATAGTAATAAAGGCCTTCAGATTTTTGACAATCCTGGACAAGTTTGCCGGAGTTAAGCATTGAACGTAGAAAATGTGATGCTGTTCATGGCTGCTGTGACGGGCCAAATGTTGGTGTAAGTTCTTTCGCTTCTCTTAAGAAATGTAAACATATCACTGGATGGTGGTGGTGCACATCTTTAATACCAGCATTGGAGGGGAGGCAGAGGCAGGCAGATCTCTGTGAGTTGGGGCTAGCCTGGTCTATATAGTGAGTTCCAGGACAGCTAGGGCTATGTATTAAGAGCCTGTCTCAATGGTTCCGTTCCCCCGCCCTGCTGCCATCAAGATATTGTTTATTTTTTGTTATGTACTTTTTTATCTAAAAAATTTTTAAATTGTGTTGATTGGTGTACACATGTGAACACAGGTGTCTGTGGAGGCCAGAGGCACCAGATCCCGCCTTGAGCTGAGTTACAAGTCGTTCTGGTGGTGCCTAACGTTGAAACTGGGCGTTGATCCTCTATGTACCCTTAGCCACTAAGGTATCGTGTCAGCTCAGTGTAATTTTTTTTTTAAAGACAGGATTGCATTATGTGGCCCAGACTGGCCTTGAACTTCAGATCCATCTGGCATTGCCTTTGAAATACTGGGATTTCTGGCAAGTGCCATAACACCTAAACTATACTTAAAAACAAAAACAAAACAAGACAAAAAAAAAACCCCAAACAAACAAAAACCAAAACCCCCAAACCCCCAAACGCTAAACTTTTACTTTGTCCTTTTTCCACTTACTTTATTATTGTTAGGGCTCAGGCAGTGTACATATGCAGAAATGATGGTCTTGACTTAGCTCCTACTGAACTTCTGGTGGTTAGATCAAAGCAAGCATTCCTCAGGGGCTTGTGAGCCGGGTTCCCATCTGCCAAAAGGAATCTTTTCCTTGCCTCTAGCAGAACGGACACACGGCTCTCTGTTGACGTATACCTGGAGTTGCCTATCAAAGCACATGCAGACCTCCAGGCTCCCTCAGTCCCTACCTACAAGTATTTGTTATACACCCCAAAGCCTCCACACTAGCCTTCTGGCCCCTCTTACCTCTGCCACGAACTGCCAGGCCTGCTCCAGCTGGTGGGCTTCCCGCTCCCCAGGTGCTCATCTTCTTTGTAACCCACGTGATTTTTCCACGCCCCGCTTCCCTCGCCCTGGCCATGTCCAGTCTGCTTCTTTTTCTCTATGCTCTGGACTCTTCCAGAAGTCTCAGTTTGTTCTGTCTCTCTTGTCCACCCCCACCCCCAATCACGGAGCAGCCAATTTTGGTGGTTTCTTTACTACGCTCTCATACAATTATGTTGTTGACTTTGATGTCTGATGGAAGCCAGTATCTTGACCAAAAAGAGGCTAGAGAGATGGTTCAGGGGTTAAGAGCACTTGCTTCTCTTCCAGAGGACCAGGTTCAATTCCAAGTGCTCACAAGACACCTCACAACTCTGTAACTCCAGTCTCAGGGCATCTGATGCCCTCTCCCGGCATCCAGGGGTACTGCATGCATGTGGTTCACTGACACCCGCAGGCAAACACTAACATGCATAAAATAAAAAGAAATAGAATCTAAAAATCCAATCTTAGCAGCAGAGATGTCAGAGGTAAAGTTGATTTTGAAGTTTGTGGGGTCTGGTCTTAAGGTGGGTCTTTGAGTGTCCGGGCTTGACTGTTACTGGACCAAAGTTCATGATTTTATAGTCATTAGTGAATAAAGCAGAGTTAGGATTTTGACATGAGTCATCCAAAAGTAGACTGTTAAGCTGGGGATATAGGAGAGAGAGAGAGAGAGAGAGAGAGAGAGAGAGAGAGAGAGAGAGAGAGAGAGAGAAGCACTTGTCTATCATGAGCCAGGCCCAGGAACTCATCCTTTGTACTGTAAAACAAACAAACAAAAACCCCAACAAGTAAATAGTCATTGGATAACTGTAGTTGAGATCTCCGTTGCCATGGGGAAATGCTACTTCCTAGTGTCAGGAACTGAGTTCTATTCCTTACATGTGCTTGTTAAAGCTCTAATCTTCAACATGGAAGTGGAGTTTGGAAGGAATTAGGTTTAGATGAGGTCGTGTGGGTGGGGCCACCACCTTAGGGTTAGTGTCCTTAGAAGAAGAGGGCCTGACACCAAGAAAGGGCACTAGATGTCACAGGGAGGAGGCAGTCAACAGCAGGGCAGGAAGAAACCCCTTAGCAGGGACCACATCACTGGCACCTTCATCTAGAACCTGCTGGTCTCTAGAACCCTGAGAGAATGAGTGTGAGTCAAGCCACCCAGTCCAAAGTATTTGTCATAACAAGTCCACCCGACAAAGACACTCCGGTGAAGAGAAATTAAGTGTCTATTATTTGGATAGTTTTTTTTTATGTATATTCAACTTTACCTTCCTGATTAAGCATTTTCTGGAAAGGTAATGTCGTGTTAAGACAGATGACAGAAAGCTGTGTGGCAATAGGGTGGAAGGAGGGAGGAGAGGGGAATCTGAGGTTGGTATGTAAAATGAGTGGAAAATCTCTTAAAAAAACAAAAAGAGTGTGTGACAATATCAGTTCCCAGCATATCCAAAATCCGATACAAAACACTCCCTGTGTTCCTCTTCAGTTTGTCCTCAGTAGTTTCAGAAAATAATTTCAGTTGCATCGATTCATTCTGGTTATTCTATAGAGGCCTTCTAGAAAATAAACAAAATATATCTCCCAAATAAACAACAACAACAACAACAACAACAACAAAATGAGGCCTGACAGATGGCTGGCAGGTAAAGGTACCTGTGGCAACTCGAATTTGATCCTTAGGACCCATTTGGTGAAAGAAGAGAGCTGACGTCTGCAAACTGACCTCTGACCTCCACACACATACGCCCATTCCCTTCCCCACAACAAACAAACAAATAATTTTTTTTTTTTTTAAAAAAAGAACCCACAGCTGTAGGGATGGGAACAATGGGGCCATGTGACCTTGACCTCAAACCTACAAAAGGAAGTAAGATTCAATAAACAACTCGGAGACATTTTGAAAGACCCACTGGAGTTACCTGTGGTGGTGGCACGTGTCTGTGGTCCCAACTTTTAGGAAAGCTGAGACACAAGTCTCACTTGGATCAGAAGTTCAAAGCCAGCCCAGACAACATACTGAGGTTCTATCAACTTAGTAAGAGCTCATCTCAAAACAAAGCTGTACAAATAACAACGAACCAAAGATCCAAAGGAGTTATCCACCATGAAATGTTTTGCTGTGTTACTAACTTTTAAAAAACTGGACTTGGTATCACATGCCCCAAACTTCAGCCCTCGGGAGGCAGATGTAGAAATATTGTGAGTTCGAGGTCAGTGTGGGCTATAGGCAACACTTGGTCTCAAAACAATTTTAATTTGTACCCTTATATCCTGTGGTAGTTTGAATGTAATTGGCCCCCATGAGCTCATAGGGAGTGCATGACTTTGTTGGAGTAGATACGGCCTCGTTGGAGGAAGTGGGGTGGACTTTGAGGCTCAAGCCATACCTAGTTTCCGGTTCACTTCCTGTTGCCTGGGGGTCAAGATGTAAGACTTAGCTCCTTCTCCAGCACCAGGTCTGCCCGCATGCCATCATGTTGCACTATGATGATAACGGACTAAACCCCTGAAAAATGCAAGCCACCCCGATTAAATGTTTCTCCCTTAGAAGAGTTGCTGTGGTCATGGTGTCTCTTCATAGCAATAGAAACCCTAACTAAGGCATATCCATACTGGTATGATTTATAACAGCTGAAAGAGAGAAACCAAGAATCCACTGATATTTAAATGAATGAGTGAATATATGGATAACTTCGTTGCCATGTGCCAGAAAATTATCCTAATTTGTGCTCAAGTCTATAATAACCCTAGTATGAAGGATCACCCCTGGAGTTGTGGGGTGTATTCCAGTCACGGTATCTCTAAGAATCCCCAACAGAGACCAACACAAAAAGCACAGACCCAGCCTCTTTCCCACCTGTTCTGCTAGTAGTCTAGAGTACAGGGGCCCAGAAAATAAAATAAAATAAAATAAAATAAAATAAAGCGATTTTTTTTATATGACACAGAGACTTTGAATTACACAGGTTATAGCGGCGGGGGAGGCCTCCAAGTTAAAACGCCAAAGCCACACACAGGCTCCAAGGTGCCCAGCTGGCAACTGGGAAGGGAGCTTTGAGTCAGAAGTGGTGGGAGTGTTGTTAGGAAAGGACAGGGAGCTGCTGCTGGCAGGCTGTGGCCAGAGAAACAGGTTGTCACGTGGGCCTCTGCTCAGAAGTGGCTTTCCTAGTGGCTAGCAACGCCCAGGTTTCTAATTACTTCTGGGGTCACTTAGAGACAATTAGAAGCACGGAGGACCTGTGGCGCCCCCAGGTTCCAGCCTCTCGCTTCTCACATTAGACACCAGCGGAGCAAAGACGTCCAGAGCCACACGCGCTCACACACTGGCTGGTGCCCGGCTTTGATCTCCTGAGCACGTGCAGATGGAGAGGGTCCTCAAAGAGTGAAAGGGCGTCTGAGAGGGAAGACAGAAGATTCCAGAGGCAAGAGGGTCCATATCTCAGTTAATGTCATTTCCCTTTCCCACAATCTCTGTGCCCCAGGAAGGGGAAGGGGGAGAAGTACCAGAATATTGAGAAGCATATTAAAGTTTAAAAAGAAACCATAACTATGGGATAAGATTTGGCTTTGTTGTTGTTGTTGTTGTTGTTTTGTTTTTTGAGACAGGGTTTCTCTGTGTAGCTTTGGAGCTTATTCTGGAACTTGATCTACAGACCAGACTGGCCTCGAACTCACTCACAGAGATCCGTCTGGCTCTACCTCCTGAGTGCTGGGATTAAAGGTGTGAGCACCACCGGTGACCCGGCTAAGATTTGGCTTTTTACTCATTAATTTCCTACCTATAGTATGCTTGAAGATCATATATCTACTGAGGAAACGGATACAGGAACACGTGATTTATAGCAAAGCGTGTGCTGTGCTGTACTAGACTTAGGAATGTAGTACTGAGGGGACCTTAAGCAGGTGACCATATCTTCTTCCTATGAAGGACTTGGGGACATTTTTCTAGAGGGAAGGACATTAGAGCAGGTCTTGAAGGGTGAGGGAGAGTTTGGCAGGAGGGGAAGTCTGAAATTCTGGGTGCCCAAGGCAGCGTCTAGAGAGGGGATGATTTTAAGAGTGACGGGGACATTGTGTCTAGTACTCTGTGGGAGGTGACCCAGAGCAGGCCGAAGAGCTGTCCTTGCATCCTGTAGCAAACCAAGTCGACCCAGGATAGTAAGATGCCCGCCGCTTGTAGATGGTTCTGTGTTGAGGGGCATAAGCCTGACGAGGGCAAACGGCAGTGGGAGGGGGTGGAGGAGGGGACGCCAGGGAGGCAGGTGGCTGTTGCCGTCTGCAGGCTGTGCCTCAGCAGTGAAAGAACTTGCCAGGACAAGCTGGGCAGGGGGCGGGGCTGCTCAGCCTCACCTCCAGGCGCCATCTGTTCCCGCCCTCACAGGGCGCCTCCACCTCCAAGCCGGCAGAACTTGTGCTGTGACATTTGCAGCCATGGCCAAGGCTCCGAGTGCTCGTCACCAATGTCCACCCTGGCTGTGGGTCTGCGTGTGACACGTATATGGCTCTCTGGTTGAGTACTTCACTCTAGCAGGAAGGAGGCCGGGGAGGGAGGGGAAGGGACGGACCAGCTCCCTCTAATCCAGAGAAGAGCTGAGCGCTGGATACATGTCAAAGAAAAGCACCCAGTGAAGAGAAAAGGACTTGAATTTGGTAGCTGTTGGTGTAACCAAAGGCAATGGGTTCACATCTTGGTGAGTCCAAGGTCCAAACTGGCACAGCCAAGACTTAAAAGCAGAGGAAGGAGGTTACGGCAGCAGGCCAGGAGAGCCAGGGGTCATTTCCAAAGCAGAGCTCTCCTAGAGCATGTGAGCACATGGCTTTTACAGAGGAGTCTGTACGTATGACTCAGGGGTAGGCCCATTCCTGAACACGCTCAGTTTAAGAAGAAGGCTAGAGGCCGGGGAAGGCGGCTCAGCAGTTAAGAGCAAGTACTGCTTGCTCTTCCTGAGTCTCGTTCCCAGTACCCATGGCCTGTGGTTCACAGGTGCCTGTAACTCAAGATCTAGGGGGATCTGAAGCCTTTGGCTTCCATGGGCACCTGCTCTTGTATGCAGGCAAGCACACACACACACACACACACACACACACACACACACACACACACACACAAAATCTTAAAAAAGAGAGGGAAAATTAGTAGATACCTTTTTGGGCATACTTAATTCAGGATCATGGAGCACATGGTCAGAGGTTAAAAGAGTGGACAGAAAGGCTTCTGGGCATACTCAGTTTGCATCATGAAATTCTAGCTGGGAATAATTAAAAGGACACTCTAAAGTTGCATTAATATGGCAATGTGCCCCCCCAAATTGCCTGCCTCCATAACAGCTCATACTGATGAGTCTATCGGAGAGAGCTAAGGCTGAGGCAAAGGTCTTGTGGTTGGAGAATAGCCCTGACTCCAGGGGCCGAGCTGATGTGTTCAGTTCTTGGCTTTGGGGCTAATGGAACCCTGGCTTTAAGCAGTTGAGGATCTGAGGAGAGATTTTTCTTCTAGCCCCCATCTTGGCACAATGCTAGGTTCAATGATTGCTAAATGGTACCAAACACAAGTAGCCAACCCACTGATACCCTTCACTCCTGTTTCTCATTTCTCATGGTATTTATTATTCCAAAAATATTGCTTGTTTGTTTATATATTGAGATGCCAACCATATTTCTTAATGTAAAGAGTTCTATATGGCTTACATACTTTGTTTTAATTTTAAAAAACTCAGAGTGTTACACAAATCTTATTTGCTCATTGTGTGTGTGTTGGAGGCTTGTGTGTGGCTCTGTAGAAGTTGGCTCCTCCGTCTGTCGAGGCCAGGCCTCCCTTGTTTCCGCTCCACAGCGTACTCCAGGCCAGCTGGCCCATGAGCTTCCGGCCAGTTCTTTCTTTCATGGGGGGGAAAGCATGATGACAAGAGCTTGAGGTGCCTGGTCACCTTGCATCTGCACAAGGGAGACAATGAACGCTGATGCTTTACAGCCTTCTCCATTTTTTTTTAACCCTGTACCCCGGCCCATGGAATGGGGCCACCTATATTTGGGGTTGGACTTCCACTTCAATTAACCAGTGTAGAAACTCCCTCCCAGACATGCCCAGAGATTTGTCTCCTAGACGATTCTAGGTCTTGTCAAGCTGACAATATTAACCATCCTGATAACTTTTAATTTTCTAAGCTAAGCATTGTTTGGTGTTTTTTAAGCTTTTCTCACATGCTATGTAACTTTTAGAAGTTGGCAAGCCAGATGGCTGGTAGGTAAAGGTGCCCATGGCCAAGCCTAACAACCTGAGCTCTATCCCTGGGTCCCACACAACAGAAATCGAGAACTAACTCTAGCAGGTTGTCCTCTGACCTCCACATGTACATAATGGCACACGCATTCCACCCCCCCCCACAAACATGCACACCGGATAAGTGTAAAAAAACAACTAAAAACACCTGAAGTTAGGTATAATTTATAACTTTTAATGTATGATTTATAATGGACAGAGGTTTATTTTGGCTCAGTATTTTGATGTTAGAAGCTCCAAGATATTGTGACCACATGGGCCGCATGCCATTTCACCTCATAGAAAAGAAATGACTGTGTGCCAGTAGGGGACATGTGCAGGAGAGTACAGGGAGGGGTCCGGCTTGCCTTGTCTGGCCCACTCTTCTGGTTTCTAATCTGGTTCCACAAGAGCAAGCATTCTTGTGAGGGCCCATCATGGTGACCTATGTCTGTATTCCCAGCACTCGGGAGATTGATACAGGAGGGTCACAGTTTCAATGCCAGCCTTGGATACATAATGAGGACACTGTCTCAGAAAACAAAAATAACCAATCAACCAAATAAAAGACTCCTGTTAGACTGTATTCATCTGTTCTGAGAGTGGAGACCCTATGGCCGAATCACCTCTTAGAGACCCCACTTGTCAATGCTGCTAAATTGAGAATCAAAGTTACACATGAGTTTTGTTTTGTTTTTTTAACTTTCTTTTTACTTATTCTTTGTGTCTTTCACATCATGCATCTATATCCCATTCATCCCCCTGTCCCTTCATATCTGCCCTCTGCCCTTGCAACCTGGCCCTCAATAAAATAAAATAAAATAAATTTTAAGAAGAAAGTAAAAAGAAAGAAAAATAAAAAGAAAAATCTCTTCATGGAAGCTGAAGTGTGACAGTGAGTCACTCAATATATCCTTTTGTCCATATATCTTTACTTGCAAGTGTTCATTGCAAAGAGCCATTGGTTTGGTTCAAGGCCTCTGGTTTCTGCTTCACCACTGATGCTGGGCCCTCACTGGGACTTCTCTTGGGTATCCTTTTGTTGCCCTGTGTCATGGAGATCCTGCAGCTTTGGATCTGCAGGACCCGCCCCTTCATGTGCTCCAGCAGATTATCGATGGGGTGGATGTTGGGGTGGCTTAACTCATTAGCCCTAGTTCTGAGCCTGGGTAGTTGCAGGGTTGGTCAGCCTGCTGGCTCTCCTTTCTCCCCACTGCCAGGGTGAGCTCTCCAGCATGGCCCTGACTAGTTCACCCTATGCAACAGGGAGCAAGGGGTGGGACTGGTTCTCCTGTTCTCATGTCCTCAGGGCTGGCTCACTGATACCTGCACCATCAGGGCCAGTTCTACTCTGTTGCCCAGGTGAGGTGCAGGGGTCACTCTCCCACATGCTACAGGTAGTGAGGGGCAGGGACAGCTCTCCTGCTCTTATGACCTCAGGGTTAGCCCAACTGCCACAGGTGGAAAGGGGAGGGGGCAAAGCATCTCTCTTTCCCACACCACCCCTTGCCCCCCCCCCCCACTTCAACAGGGTCATCTCTACTGTGCTGCACAGGTGAGGTGCAGGGCCTGCTTTCCTGAGTGCTGCAGCTGGTAGGGGGGAGGGTGAGCTCCCTTGGCTGTTGCAGGTGGCAGGGATGAGGTGGGGAGGGTGTCTTTTCCTTGCCCTCACCACCACATGGCAGACAAAGGGGTTCAGGTCCAGCTCTCCCACCTTCAGAGCCAGCTCATTCGCCCATACCCCCTTGAACAGAGTCAGCTCTATTGTGCTACCCAGGCGAGGTGTAGGACCCCCTATCCTGGAGTGGGGCGGGGCCAGTTCTCCCTAGTGTTGCAGCCAGTGAGGGGCGGGGCCAACTCCGTGCATCCCTATCCTCTTGGCCTTTGGTGGTAACAGGAGTCACAGATATCAACACAGACCTCGGGGGCAGCAGGGCCATGGACCCAGACATGGCCATTGGTGACAGCCTAGGCCCGGACATCACAATGGCCCCAGGTGGCAAGCGGGTCACCCACCTTAGCCCACTCCTCACCTCCTTCACCTCTTAAGATCTGCCTCTCTCCACAGGACACGAACCATACCCCTTCATCAATCGCAAAGCTGCTGTAGGAGGCCTTACACAGGTTATAGTAGACTGGCAATTGTTTTTGTTGTTTTGTTTTTAATTCCCATGAGACAGTGGGATGCCGTGTATTTTTCATTCTCTTGATTTTTTGTGGCACAATGAACTTCTCAATTTAAGCATTTGTGAAATAGGGATAATTCTACCTCATGGAATTGTGATAAAGATTAAATGACTTATAGAAGCATAAGGAGCTTGGAACAATGATAATTACTATTATTACTGCCTCTTTTCTCTAACTTAGACATGACATTACAGTAATCTGTTGTGTCATTAATGTGCCTCTTCTTTTTGGATACAGGGTCTTTCTTTGTAGTTCTGGCTGTCCTGAACTCACTATGTAGACCCAGCTGGCCTTGAACTCACAGAGATCCTCAGGCCTCTGCCTCCCCAGTGCTGGGATTAAAGGCGTGTGCCACCATGCTCATGAATATGTCTTAACAAATTTTTAAATTTTTTTACTTGTTACTATTAGTGTGTATGTGGGTGTGTGAATGTGGTCATGTGTGTGCATGGAGAATGTGTGGTGGTCAGAACACAGCTTCAGGAGTCAATCCTCTACTTCCCTGTTGAGTTCTGTGGTTCAAACTCAGCCTGTCAGGCTTGGAGGCAGGCACCCTTGCCCAGTGAGCTGGCCCCTTTTATTTTACCTCGGTCCTGAGGATGACTCCAGGGCCTTGTACACACTAAGAAGCAAGCACTCTACCAGGAAGCTGTAGTCCAGACTGTTGACAAATTCCACAGTTGCCCTTGTCCTAAGTCTTTGCTTTCCCCCACTTTTGACTCTTAGTAACAAAGTGCACCAATATGGCCCTAATAGCTATTTAATATACCGAGACATTTTCATTCACAGATACAAGCCCATCAAATACCTACCACAATGATTTAATTTTTAATCATGCAACCAAAGGTTATATACCTTGAGTACGTCTATCTAAGGAGACCCTAAAGCACTTTTCATCATGGCTCCCCCTTTCCCCCACCTCTGATTTTCATTCCAGACCCTAACCCCCATGGCTTCTCCCTCTCCCTATACCAACCTGTCCAGATACTGTGGTCAGTACACGTGGAGCCCAGGCAAGGAGGAAACATAGGCCGGGTGGGCAGTTGGACCTTGGTACCTACAGAGACTATGCCATTGGAAAGTACTAGCTATCTCATTCAACCTCACGCCCTCCAGGGATCAGAGAAGAAAGAAACATTGAAATAGCAACCAGGAGTAAAGATAGAAACAGCAGGAGAAAGAATTGACAAGTTGAGCGGGAATCTGAGTCATGAGGGTGCAGTCACTAGATCAGAAACAGCAGATGCTCAGTTCTCATGGGCACCGTGAAACAGTGGAGTCAGAGAGCAGCTGATACATCCTGAACAGCCAAGAAACCTGTTCCAGTTCTCCTTGAGGCCAATGGCCCTGGTGATGACTCACTGTGATTGATGATGATGATGATGACATGATGATGATAATGTAAAAATATAAAACATGCAGTTTCATGTTGATGTGTGATTTAACATAATACTGTGTATACTTTTTTTCCTAAAGTGCTAGGACTTAAACCTAGGGCCTTGATGGAGGCAATTATTGTACCACTGAACTACACTCTCAACCCTACATGGATCTTAAGGGATAAGTTCTATGGATTTTGAAAAGCAAGTCTAGCCATATAAGACACGGGAAGTCATTTTCTCCACCTCAGAAAATGATGCCGTATCCCTTGCCAAGTGAATGTGCTTATTCTTACCGTTTGTATCGAATGCCCTTTTAAATCTGGCTGCTTTCGTTCAATAGGATAGCTACCTTTCTTCTTGTTCCTTGTAGGCATGGTTACCCTCCTTTCATCTGCTGATGGCTATTTGAGTTATTTCCACTTTAGAGCTTTTAAGAATAAGGCTATTAGATCCCATACGCGGTGGTGTGACAGAAATCAGAGGCCTCAAGCCACACCAATGACTCGCAATGAACTCTTTTACATAAAGATGAACGGACTAAAGGGTTAAACTGTGTGTCTCAACAGGCCACGCTACAGCGTCCATAACAAGATTCTTCTTTTGTTTTGTCTCTTTGTTTTCTCTTAAATTTGGTTTTGATTTGTGGGGAGGTTGGAAGAGCAGAGGGCCTAGCTGAGAAGGAGACAGGGAGATAAGCGGGATCAGAATGCATGATATGAAATGCCAGGGGCGTAGGATGTCTGGGAAAGCTGCAGGCACCGCATAGGGTGGACCAGGTTCCTTCTGGAAAGGTATTCGGATGTGAGGCTTGACCCAACCTGTTTTTTTTTCCTTTGAGATTCTTTGAATAGTCTCTCATTATGTAGCTCTCGCTGCCCTGGAACTCCTTATATTGACTAGGCTGGCCTTGAACTCGTGGAGAGCCACCTGCCTCTGCTGCAATGTCCAGCCTCCTATCATTTTCCTAAATCCTGCTCATAATTCGCTTCTAAAAACACCCTCTTCCTCTCAGGAAGCCTTCCCCACTCTGTTCTGTGGTATAGGCAGCCACATCATCCCTGCCAAGGATTCACACTCTTGGTGCTCTTAAGAACTTCCTGTATCCAGAAAAACAGCATCTGAACTTGTGCTATACAATCCTTTGCTGCAACTCGGTGATTTGAAAAGCCCAGTAGCGGGAATGCTTGAATGCACAGAAGGGCAACAAAGAATGTGATGTGTTTCCAATGGCTACCCTGGCACTAGAGCTTTTGAAGTTGGGGATACAAAAGGTTGAGGAATACCTGTGTCTGTGGGGGCCGGGGCATAACTGCATGCAGCCAAAGGCGTGAACTGAGCTTCCCAAAAACTCAAGGGAGAACTCATGGGTAAGAAGGCCCTGGGCAGCAGGAGAGCTTCAAGGTCCCTGAGCTGAGGAAGTTGTTTATGTGCAAAGGGCAAAGGGTAAAGGGAAGAAGATTCTAGAAGTACTGACAGGACAGTGGGTTTTGTTCTGGGCTCCTAACGAGCAGTATAGACACTAGGAGACGGTGTTTGTCTCATGTGAAGTGACTTGGTGTTTATCTTAGCTTGACTGGTCCCAAAGCTCGAACTTTCCAAGGCTTTGCAACCGCCTTGCGCTGTTTTTTTCTTCAAATCCTTATTCCTTTTCACTCATCCTTAAATCCCAACATTGAGAACCATAAATATCTATTCCTTTGGGCCTTCTGGCCTTCCTCTAGCATTATAATTCAATCATATAGATGAGTAAAAACATTCCTAAACCTTTTTTTCCCTGCCCTGGCATAGAATGAATAATGAGCATTTTATGAGTAATTGATCAAATTCTAATTCAGGAGCGAAAGCTAAATGTGTGGTACCGCAAAAAGAACGTGCATCTGAGAGACACTTAGCTGCTGTGTGACTTGAGGCAGGGAACTGCCTCATTCTGAGCCCTGGTCAACGGGGCTGATAACAATGTCTGATGGGAATGTCGCTCTGTATGCTGTGAATGTGTTGCTCTGATTTGGTTGATAAATAAAACGCCGATTGGCCAGTAGCCAGGCAGGAAGTATAGTATAGGCGGGACAAACAGAGAGGAGAATTCTGGGAAGAGGAAGGCTGAGTCAGGAGTCTCCAGCCAGACACAGAGGAAGCAAGACGTGAAGGCAGAATTGAGAAAAGGTACCAAGCCACGTGGCTAAACATAAATGAGAATTATGGGTTAGTTTAAATGTAAGAGCTTATCAGTACTAGGCTTGAGCTAATGGCCGAGCAGTTTTAATTAATGTAAGCCTCTGTGTGTTTACTTGGGTTCAAGGGGCCGCAGGGCCACAGGAGCTTGGCAGGACCAAGAAAACTTCAGCTACAAATGTCTGCCCTTTCTATTCACTGTCAGTCTTAAGTAAGTCATCAGAAGTACTTATACCGAGTCCCACTAGGCATCGAATAGCTCCCACTAAGCGTCAGTCTCTTCCCTCTCGGCCTCTCTCCCCATGGAAAGCGGCTTGCCTCACAGGACTGCCAGGAGAAAATACACCTGCAGATGTTTTGGAAGTGTGACGTGCCACTGCAGATGCTGCTGTTGTACAAAAGGGCATTCTATTTTCATATTTGAGTTAGTCACTCCTCTGTTCCAGACCTTCTGTAAAGTCTATACACAGCGTGACTGGCAAATCACTCTGGGCTCTCGAGCCATCTGGAAGGGAGAGGAACACAATGTAGCAGCAGGCCTCTGAGGTTTAAGTAGCAAAGAAAAGAACTCATTTATTTTATGTTACTTTCCTGACAAGGTCTCACTGTGTGACCCTGACTGGAATTGAAGTCATAATCCTCCTGCCTCAGCCTCCTGAATGCTGTGATTATGGACATGGACTGCCATGCCTAGCTCCCCAGAGTTTTGACTGGAACAAAAAGCCCTTGTTAGCCCCCTACAGAGAAGGAAATCTCAAGTACTATCTACAACATTCAGCTTGAAAATATATTAGCTAATGAAAAATTGGCTAAATGCTCTTGTCAAAGCTGTGAAAACTCAGGGACACATCGATCCTCAGCCACTGAACACCAACTTTCACATTATTGGCTTTGAAAATGCTCTCTGAAGACCGACAGTGGTGGCACACGCCTTTAATCTCAGCACTCAGGAGGTAGAGGCAGGTGATCTCTGAATTCAAGGCCAGCCTGGTCTACAGAGCTAGTTCCAGATCAGCCAGGACTACAAAGAAACCCTGTCTGTCTTTAAAACCAAAAAAAAAAAAAAAAAAAAAAAAAAAAAAAAAGGAAAAAAAAAAAAAAGAAAAAGAAAAGGAAAGCAGATGTTCCCTGAATTTGTAACCACCGCAGGATATTACAAAGGAAGGCCCAGCCAGGTGGTGCAATAGAAATAATATTCCAAAGTTAGGCTGTGGACACCACCTATAGAACAAAGACAGAGGTACCCTGGAATGGTATGTACATAGCACGTATGTGTGGGTTGCCAGGGAGGTAGGGATGCAGGCCTGTGATCTTGGGCATCCTTACTTCCTGTGAATTGTGACAGAGACTCCCATGGTGGAAGCTCTGAAAAAACACACAAAAGCCCCCTTCAGGGAAAAAAAAATCAGTTGCACTCAATGTCTTAGTCCATTTGCTGCTGCTCTAACAAAATATCGGAGACCTAGTAACTTAAAAAGTACAGTGGTAGTTATGGCTCATGGCTCTGGAATCCATGACTGGGTAGCTGGATCAGGTGTGGGCCTGGTGCTGACTCATAACATGGCAGAAAACTGAAGGGTGAGTGGAAGCCTGTATAAGAGACAGAGCACCAGGGGTGAGTACCTCATCACAACCTGCTCACTCCAAAATACACTCAGTCCTCCAAGAAAGGCTGTGACTCTCCTCAGGATCAAAACCACATCAAAACCTTCACCTCCTAAGACATCCACAGGAGCGGCCAAACTTCCAACAGGAGTTTCAGAATGGACTCTGAAACCATGTTGGAATCATAACATCAACCCATCAGCAAGAAGTGTGGAGAGTACCTCTTATTTTTTTGGTTTTTTGGAATAGGGTCTCATGTAGCCCAAGCTGGCCTTGAACTCACTGAGTAGCTGGGGCTGACCTTGAACTGATCCTCTTGCCTCCAGCTCCCAAGCACTGTTAGGTACTGTTTGGCCCCTCCCCTCCCCCAGTCTTCATCAGCTCAGGCCATCAAGCAGGGAGTGGGGTCATGGAGAAGTTGACAGTTCCCTTTCTCCACCACTAATCTCCTCGGGAGCCGCCCTAACCCTCAGGGTTTACGGTTTTTACCTGGGACCATACATTTGATACCTAAACCAGAGCTTGCTTGTGACCTAAGAAACAATTTCTCCCTGAGGACCTGAGTGCTCAGATAAGCATAGTCCTGCCTGAGGTTTTTGGCAATGCCAACTCCCTAGGGGTCAGTAGGAAATGTGTGGGAGTGTGTTTTGATTGTCACAATGGTTGGCGGGGAGGATGCGGCAAGTCTACATAGAGCAAAGGCCTGGGATGCTGAGCATCCTAGACTTCCCAGAATTGTCCTGTGTGAGATTTGAACAGCCCTACCCCCATGGAGCTGCACCCTCCGAGGCCAGGCCCTGAAAAGGACGACGGCAGCCCAAAGTAAAAGCATGTTTTGATTGTGTTCCATTTGTGCTTATCTACCATGTCCATGACACGGAGGTTGAAATTCCTGGGCTGACCTATGAACTCTTCCTGCTCCTCAGTTTTCCAGGCTGCGGGGATGAGGCAGAGGCAGAAGCAGGCTGTGAAAGCCAGGCAAGGGGCTCAGAAACCAAAGGCAGCCCTGAAAGACCTGGCCAGGCTTAAACCTGCTGGTGGTGATTGAAGTCTGGGACTGGCCGTAGACTGAGAAAACCCGGCTTCGGGCTGGTGTGGTCCACTGAGTCACCTGTTCCTAGTCTCTGAGGTCTCAGAATGAGCCAGCTCCCATAACAAGGTAGCTGTCTATGTTACTAAATTAAGATCCTGGACCGGACTAATAATACCTGATTATGCAGGTGGGCCAAGGACATCCACAGCGACCCTTATTACAGGGAGCGGAGAGGGTGGGAGCCCAGAAAAGGACATTCAAAGGCAGAAGCAGCAGTCGGAGAGGTGTGTTTTAAAGATGTACATGGCTTCTGGAAACTGGAAAAAAACGACCTTCAGAAAGGGGAATTGACCTGCCAACATCTTGGCTTTAGTTTCTGAGACCAACTGGGGGCTTCTGATCTCGTGTGTGTGTGTGTGTGTGTGTGTGTGTGTGTGTGTGTACACATGTGTGTGCACATGTGTGTATGTATTCATGTGTGTGTTCATACATGTGAGTATGTGTGTGTGTTAAGCCACCACATTTATGATAATCTGCCACAGCAGCACTAGGAGAGTACTAGAGGTACCTACCTGGTTTGAAGTGTGATGGAGTCTCCCTCCCTCCTCAGGGGGCCCTGGAGGGTCTCAGTGTGTCACTCCAGGGATCTCCAGCTACAGCATACACACAGTTTTGAAGTTTCCAAGGAGACAGTGAAGTAAGCCTGGCAGAATTCCTTCCTCAGCTCTCATCAGTCTGTAGCACACGACTTTATGATAGAAATGTATGTGTGTGGAGGACAAGAACCCAACAGAGCAAGAAAGGAGTCCTGTGCCATCCATGGTTTTCTCACACAATGTGGCTTCTCTGTCGCCATGGAAAATTAGGTGATACCTCTGTTACATCAGTTGCGGGCTTTCAAGGGTTTCCCTTACCTTACAAACTCCTACATGATCCAATGCTGGCCTCACAGATCTTGCAAAAGCCGTGACTAGCAGAGTAAAAACCAGAGAAATGAAATGGATGGTATTGATAAACAACACCTCCTTGGCCGAGGCAGACTGAGCATCTATGAGGCAGGAGCTCCGAGGGCCATTTTCCACACTGCCTGAGGCCCCGGATCACAGGCAGCATGGTCTCCCCTTCTTCCCCAGAACATACATAAATGTTTAGCTGCAAACTTCAGAACAGAATAAAGCCAGACCTTCAGTTCATTTGGGAAGAAAATTTCATAGCAGATACTTAGATCGTTAAAGAGAAAAGCCAGAGGAACGGCTTGTAAAACTGAAGATTATCGAGGAGTCAACACAAATTCTCTCAGGGCCTGGTCCTCCCCACCCTGCCACCCCCAGTAGGAAAAACAGTAATCTCTCCGAATTAGATAGAGAGATGGGGCAGTGAAGTCTGGCTCCCTGAAAAGGTCTGCTTTCTCTCAGGAATACTTAGTTTGGCACAGGGAAAATGAAAGCAAGATTAAAAAAAAAAAATCATTCCTGATTTCATTTTCTCTGGGAAGTTAAAAAAGACATTCGTGTTGAATAAAAGCTTTCTCTGCAACCTCATTCTGGATGGCAAGTGAAAATGTCCAGCATGGCCTTTCCAGCAGCTAGCTCATGCCCACCTTCAGCGATCTGGAGGCAAAACCTTCCATACATGACTTAGTCCCCATACATGACTAGATGAACGAGTGGAAAGAAGTTTAATTTATAGTGTGTGTGCAACAGGACACGGGGGCCCCCACTTTTCCTGCAGCATGTTGCGAGAGAAGTAGCTAATGTGTGTTTCCCAGCACATTTTACAAAGCTTCACTACATTAAGAAGCATGCACGCACGCACGCACGCAGAGCTCAATATTACATGGCTATCGGGCTACACTAGATGGAAGTCCAGCCTTGGGATTGAGACCGTCAGTAAACTGAATACGTTACACTGCGTGCCTAGCATCGGAAGGAAGGTTCTGTGGCTTCCCACTAAACTTTGGTATCTGACTGGCTGGTCCTTACTTCATCCTACAACCCGCTGCGTTCTGTGTGACCTTTGCAGCAAGCTTGTGTCCTTCTTTTCCCATCCAGCCGCCCATCTCTACGGCACAAGGCCAGAGCACAGAGCCCATCTCTAGGAATCTCTGACCATAGCTTTTTTTATACCATCCCTGGCTCTGTGACCGACCTCTGATTCCAGAGAGCACCCCTCCCAGCTCTGATGCCTCCATTCCTTTTCATCTTGCAGTATTCTCTGTTTCTTGGGTTATTCAGAAAGTCAGGGCCAGGCTAAATGCGGCAAGGCCCTGAAGAAGTTCTGTGTCTCTGGGGGAACTGAGAAAAGGCTTGTAAGAGAGTCCACTTTCTGAGTTGTGGCTTGTGATGTCTGCTTAGTGTTTTTAAAGAAGAGGCAAGGAGGTAGGGGACGGAGAATAGGATATGCTTTAATTTATTTTATTTTTGGGTGCCCGACATAATCTATGCCCCATGTATGGGTTTGGACTGTTCATTGGGTAACTGGAGTCTTCCCAATTCCCCCTTTCATTTGGGACCGGGTCTCATGTAACCGAGGCTGGCCTTGAACTTGCTTTGTAACCAAGGATAACCTTGAACTTCCGATCCTCCTGCCTTCCCCTCTCAAGGGTTAGCATCACTACCATGTGCCATCACCTTCAGTTTATGCGGTGCTGGGGACTGAACCCGGGGTCTTGTTCATGAGAGACAAGCATTCGTGGAAGTTAATCACCAGCGCTGGAACTGATCTTTCACAAGCATCCTTGGTGTCACTGCGCTCTTCTCCTGGCTCCCGGGGTGGGGGCTGGGGGTGGGGGAGAGGGAAGGGGGGCTTCCCCTCCCCCTCCCTCCAGCCAGGCAAAGCCCAGCACTGGTTTGGCTGCTCTCCAGTCAGTGGTCTCAGAATCGCCGCAGTGGGGTCGAAGCCTTTCTCGGACCCCTTCAGCCGCACAGGCTTACCTGAAGCCTCTGGTGACATCCTATAAGCCTTGGTCACATGGTCATTGCCGCAGAGACTGACCCTTTGCAGTTGGTATTCAAATGCAGCTTCTGGCAGGGCCACAGGGAGTCTGCTGGTCGCTGTTCTCTGATTGGCCACCCTTTCTCTCCTCGGCATAGCTCAGGCTTTCCTCTGGGGGAACCCTGCGCTCTGTCTCACAGAATTCCTTCTCAGGCAGGCTCTGATTGAGTTGGCTACTTCCTGTTGGAAGCCCGGGCTTCAAAACCTCGCTTCTGCTTCGTGCTTTTTTTAAGGCCTATTTTGTACATCACATTCGGTCAATAACGTTCCTTCTGTTTCTGAACTGTTTTCCCATGAAACAAGCTGAGGTGAGTTAAAAGATGCAGGACAGGGGGAAGAAGAGCTGGACACACACCTGTAATCTAGCTCTCCAGAGGCCGAGGGAAGAGGCTCACAAGTTCTAGGACAGCCTGGGTCACATGGGGAGACCCTGTCAACAACAACAACAACAACAACAACAACAACAACAACAACACCACAAAGCCCCGTGGTTACAGAGTAGTTTTAGAAAAATAAGTGTGCCCCACCTCTCACTTCCCTCGTGGGCCACCTCCACCACAGGCTGACAGGTCTCCTTTGGTTTCGCAGTAGGTGAAACAACATTTAACTGGTTGCCAATGCTTTTACTGGGACGATTTTATTTAAAAAGCTGTATTTCTGTCCCCTTTTAAAAAGCTTGACACTGGTCCAGGGCAATCACCAAGATCCACGTCAAGTAATTCTCTCCCCAGTTTGCTGGTGCCCCCTGCTGGTCGTTCTATATATAGCCACTTGGCTCAGTGATGGGGGGGGGGATTGTGAGGGAGGGGAGAACTTCACACTGAGTCTCAATTGTGTCCTTGGCTTACACGTTACCCTTGGCCTTTGCCCCCTCTTTATACCTCCACCTTCGCTGACATCAGTTCACGTCTCTCTCACCAGATGATCAGTCTCACTGAGAAAACCAAGGCCCTAGTTACTGAATGTTCCGTCCATCTCCAGCTTCCACACTTCTAGCTATATGTTCAAATCTTGCCTTCTCAGAGAATGGGACCCCCAGCTTTTAGTCAAAGGAACCTCTTCAGTCACACTGTTTAAAAACCCTTTTATTAAATATAATTACAGAAATGATACCATTTCAAATCATTTAACAAAAGTTAAAAATAAGTCACTTCCTCTACAAACCCACAAGGATAACACTGTCCCAAAACTTACACAATTAAATTACTGATAAATATTTCATAGATTCATTCCTTGTCTGTTTCCACAAGACACACTCACTAAGCAGATTTTTGTGCACAAAATTTGTTTTTCCAAAATTAAGATTGCACTGGGCAGTGGTGGCACAAACCTTTAATCCCAGCACTCTAGAGGTAGAGGTGGGCAGATCTCTGTGAGTTCAAGGCCAGCCTGGTCTACAGAGTGAGTTCCAGAACAGCTATTACACAGAGAAACCCTGTCTTGAAAAACCAACCAACCAACCAACCAACCAACCAACCAAATAAATAATAAAGATTGCATGCTATTGTATGTAATGAGTCTTTCTCTTTCCCACCAGCCAGCTTCCAAATTATGACATGGAAACTTATTATTAATTACAAATGCTTGCCTGATAGCTTAAGCTTGTTTCTAACTAGCTCTTATAACTTAAATGAACTCATTTCTATTAATTTACATGCTACTACTTGACTCACGGCTTGTTACCTCATATTCTATAGGTCATGATTCCTCTGCATCTGGCTGGCAACTCCACTCTTCTTCTTCCTAATGTTCTCTTTGCCCCAAAATTCTGCCCCGCTATTGGCCATTCAGCTTTTTATTAAACCAATCAGAGTAACACATATTAACAATGTATAAAAATATTATTCCACAACATTCCCCTCCCTTTTTGTTAATAAAAAGGAAAGGTTTTAACTCTAACATACTAAAACCATATACAATAAGAATAATTATCAAGTAAAAATTACATTTACAATGTCCAAATTTGTATTTGGCAAATTTAGAGAAAATACTTCATTATCTATCCTCTCTTGATGAATCAAAGTTTTGTACTAATTTATCTTCTATCACAACTAAGGAAAACTATAACTATCTAGTCTTTAATTCCATCAAAGACCCCAGAAGGATATAATACTACCTGAGTAAACAAGAAATGCAGAGAAAGCAATTTCCAAAACTATAGAAGTGACAGACATCTGGCTGCCTGGACAGTGACCCAAGATTCCTCTGCAATGTTGGGGGCATTCATCTTTGGCTTACAGCCCTAGAATACCTGACAGACTTTTCTGTGAAGCAGAAATTTTGAAGGAATGTCCTGCCTAGTCTTGGCAAAGTTCAGTAGTCACTTTCCTGTGTGTTCTGCTTGTCCATTTTGAACAGCATACTGTCAGCAGTTGAGGTAAGGAAGTTTCCTGTCCAAATGGCTAGGTTTTACCAAAAAAGAAAGCAAACTCCATATGGAGGTTCTTCGATGCCCATTATCCTTTTATGAAGTAGATTGGTGTGGCCAGGAACAGATATGTCTCACTGTCATGAAAAACTTTGTTATTAAAATTTTAAAATGCCAGCCGGGCGGTGGTGGCGCACGCCTTTAATCCCAGCACTCGGGAGGCAGAGCCAGGCGGATCTCTGTGAGTTCGAGGCCAGCCTGGGCTACAGAGTGAGTTCCAGGAAAGGCGCAAAGCTACACAGAGAAACCCTGTCTCGAAAAACCAAAAAAAAAAAAAAAAATTTAAAATGCCATATTCTGTAGGTCTCTCAAGTGTTTGAAGACCATCTATCTATCTGTTTAAAATGTGTCTCTGAAAATATACCTAACATGACTTTAAGTTTGTTATAGGTGACTAACTACTAACCTGTATTTCTTTATTATCCTAAATAGCTTCCAAGGACTAAGACTTTACATTACATTTATAAATGAGCTGCATAGGTACAATACCTTAAACAAGAAATAGAAACATATAATATGGTATAACAAAAATAACCTTAAATTTGTATCAATATACAAAAATATCTACATAAGAGTAGAAACATATATACAGTATAACAAAAATAACCTTAGATTTGTATCAATATAAAAAATCCATACTGGTTCGTTTCTCTTTTTCCTTGGACTGTCGCGGCTAGGTGGAGAAGACTTTAAAAACATACACACACACACACACACACACACACACACACACAAAACAAAAAAAAAACCAAACAAACAAAAAACCCCAAAAAACCCCAGGATTCTTCCCGGGCCTGAGAAGTAGATGATACCTAGATACAAAGGACAAGAAAGATGCTGGGCTTCGGACCGACACCGACTCCCCATGCCCGCCCGCAGCCGCCTTGTCATGCTGCCCAAAGTGGAGACGGAAGCTCCAGGACTGGCCCGATCGCATGGGGAAGAGGGACAGATGCCGGAAAACATGCAAGTGTCTCAATTTAAAATGGTGAATTACTCCTATGATGAAGATCTCGAAGAGCTATGTCCTGTGTGTGGCGATAAAGTATCCGGGTACCATTATGGTCTCCTTACCTGTGAAAGCTGCAAGGGTTTTTTTTTAAGCGAACAGTCCAAAACAATAAAAGGTACACATGTATAGAAAACCAGAACTGCCAAATTGACAAAACACAGAGAAAACGTTGTCCTTACTGTCGGTTACAAAAATGTCTAAGTGTTGGAATGAGGCTAGAAGCCGTAAGAGCGGACCGCATGCGAGGAGGCAGAAATAAGTTTGGGCCGATGTACAAGAGAGGGCCCTAAAGCAGCAGCAGACAGCCCTCATTCGAGCCAATGGACTTAAGCTGGAACCATGACTCAGGTGATGCAAGTGATGCCCTCGGACCTGACCATCTCCTCTGCCATTCGGAACATCCATTCCGCCTCCAAAGGCCTACCTCTGAACCATGCTGCCTTGCCTCCCACAGACTTTGACAGGAGTCCCTTTGTCACCTCCCCCATTAGCATGACAATGCCACCTCATGGCAGCCTGCAAGGTTACCAACCATATGGTCACTTTCCTAGCCGGGCCACCAAGTCTGAGTACCCAGATCCCTACACCAGTTCGCCTGAGTCAATGATGGGCTACTCCTACATGGATGGTTACCAGATAAGCTCCCCAGCCAGCATCCCGCACCTGATACTGGAACTTTTGAAGTGTGAGCCAGATGAGACTCAAATTCAAGTGAAAATCTCAGCTTACTTACAGCAGGAGCAGGAGAGCCGAGGCAAGCCCGACAAGCTGAACACATTTGGGCTCATGTGCAAAATGGCAGACCAGACCCTCTTCTCCATTGTTGAGTGGGCCAGGAGTAGCGTCTTCTTCAGAGACCTGAAGGTTGATGACCAAATGAAGCTGCTTCAGAACTGCTGGCGTGAGCTTTTGATCCTGGATCACATTTACCGGCAAGTGGTACATGGGAAGGAAGGGTCCCTCTTGCTGATTACTGGGCAACAAGTCGACTGCTCCAGCATAGCCTCACAAGCCGGAGTCACACTCACCAACCTCCTGAGTCATTCGCAGGAGCTAATCCTGAGACTTCGTTCTCTACAGTTGGATCATCGAGAGTTTGTATGTCCGAAGTTCCTAGAGCTGTTCAGCTTAGATGTCAAGAATCTTGAGAACTTCCAGCTTGTGGAAAATGTCCAGGAACAGGTGCACACTGCCTTGATGGACTACATGGTTTGTAACTACGCCCAGCAAACGGAGAAGTTCGGACAGCTGCTGCTTCGACTGCCGGAAATCCGGCACTCAACCTGCAGGCGGAAGAGTACCTCTACCGCAAGCACGTGAACGGGGATGTCCCCTACAATAACCTTCTCATCGAGGAGATGCTGCACGCAAAGAGAGCCTGAGGAGTGGCCACCCCTTGACGCTTGCTCTAGGAACAGAGAGACTGGAGGGAGAAGAAGAGGAGGAAGAAGACAACGTAATACTCTGAACTGCCCCAAGCAATGCTTAATCAAACGTGGTTTAAAGACACTGAATTTTAAAAAGCATAATAACCAAATACTTAATAGCAAATAAATGGAATGTCAGGGTATTTGTACTGCAAACTGTGAATCAAAGGCTTCACATCTCCAAAAGGATTCATATGAAAGACATTGTAATGGGGTGGGTTGAACTCACAGACGGAGTCCAATACCACATCAGAATAAAATGGACAGGACAATTCTTTTTTTTTTTTTTCTTTGAGACAGGGTTTCTCTGTGTAGCTTTGCGCCTTTCCTGGAGCTCACTTGGTAGTCCAGGCTGGCCTCGAACTCACAGAGATCCGCCTGGCTCTGCCTCCTGAGTGCTGGGATTAAAGGAGTGCGCCACCACCGACCGACTGACAATTCTTGTATATTTAAACTGATTTGTTATTAATAAATTCAGCAGTTGATCGGTGTTATTAATTGGACTTGTCCAGAATTCCTCCATGGTGAAGCTGAACATCTCTCAAAATAAGAATACACAGGCTGTGCCTTGGCAGCCCCTCTCCCCCGCCCAGAAGGCCCTACACCTTCTGACCCGTGAGCTCGGAAGCTGTACTAAGGACTTTGTTCAGCCACACCCAGTAGTAGTTCCACTAAATCATGAGTTCTGAATGTCTGTCTTAAACCTGCCAACAGCTAATAAGAACAATGTATAAATATGTCAGCTTGCCATTTTAAATATGTTCTGAAGTTGTTTTGTCCTGTGTTTGTAATTTAAAAAAAAAAAAGAGCAGACAGTATCCCTCCTCTATATAAGCATTAGTTAATAAATACGAAAGGAAATCAAATAAATTAAGCAAATACTCCTAGCAAAAAAAAATCCATACTAATGTAAAATATTTGGGACTACTGGTTGTTTAAAATTAGACTCAACAATTGTATAATTTTTATTTTTCTACTCAATGGTGGTTGAGTGCTTTTTGTATTAGTACATTTTTTTTTTACTGTAGTTCAAGTGTTCCATGATTAATTTACTTATTAAGACCATAGAAAATCGCAAAGTAGCATATTCTTACTAAAAGCAACTTAATTAAGTCACAGAGAAAAGAAACATGAAAATTCTTGCTGTTTTCCAAGGATCCATTTTCATGCCCGTTCTGACTTTTGAGATGGAATCTCATTGCCTTGCAGTCCAGGCTTGGCTCGAGTTCTCAATTATCTAGCCTCAGTCTCCTACACAACCGGAATTGCAAGTAAGCACCACCATACCTGGCTGTAAACTTTTTAAAAAATTAAAACCTGGCCGGGTGGCAGTGGTGCACGCCTTTAATCCCAGCACTTGGGAGGCAGAGCCAGCCTGGTTTACAGAGCAAGATCCAGGAGAGGCACAAAAACTACACAGAGAAACCCTGTCTCGAACCCCGCCCCCCCCCGGCCCTCCCCCCCCTCCGTCCCAAATTAAAATCTATAGAAGTAAAATTCATATTAGTAGCGTTCACCTTTTGGGGCATATAGTCTGTGAATCCGTAAAGTCCATGTATTTCCTAACCATTGTCACAGTTCAGAGATGGGCCATTTCCATCACTCCCAAACCCTTCTTGTTTTGCGACCACTTCTGGATCTTCCTACCTGGATGCTGGCCTTGGCAACCACTTATCTGTTTGCCGTTGTATAGATTTTTTTTGTTATTGTTATTGTTCTTTCCTCTACAGTGAGTCACTGACTATTATGGTCTAGATTTTATAGGTCATTGGAGACGTGCCCTTGAAGTTGGGACCCCTGCCGGTCCTCTTTCCCAGAGGTCAGGAGGTGAGTAGCTTCCTGGACCACACATACACCCTGTCGTATGAACTGTTCTACCACAGGCCCTAAGGCAACAGATCTAAGTGATCATGGATGGAGCCCTCTGAGACCATGAGGCAAATGCATCTCTCCTCTTTACAGCTTCATATGCTCAGGTGTTTTGTCACAGGGAGGGGAAGGTCACACTAATAGAATTTTATAGTCCGGAGCCTTTGGAGTGTGGCGTCTCTCACTTAACACAATGCACCTGAGATCTGTTCATGCTGGTGACTTATCAAATTCTTATTCTACCTAGCACGTGGAAACAGTTTTTATTCCCCTAAATGAGATTGGCTGCTTAGCTATTTTGTTTGTAAACTTAAATATTGTAAACTTACTTTCATGTAAGTTCTTCCATCTAGATCTAATTCTTTTTTATGAACTGCAACCCAGGATTTCATGATATGCTTAATTCGTTTAACTGTTTTTCTCTTAGTGGATCTTCAGGTTGGGTCCACCTTTCCACCGATCTAGGGAAGTGGAAAAGCGTGAAGAAGTGAGGTGCTGTTGACAGCTTCTTGAGTGTGTATGCAGATGAATTCTTAGAAGAACCGCTGAATCAAATGGTACATCAGAAATGTTGACAGACACTTACAGATTGCTCTCTAAGAATGTGCATGTTTACCCTCCACCAACCTCTCTCTTTCTGCATTACCTTACACCAGCAGATGCCCATCTCCCTAATTTCCATTGGTCTTACCAGCAGAATGAGGGGCTCTCATAAAAATATGCATTAGCCATTTGCTTTTCGTCTTCTGTGAATGCCAATTTTAGCTTTTACCCATTTGTCCATTGGGTTCTCACTTGCAGACAGGGATGGGAAGGAGTTTATGCATCGTATGACCTTTCCTGTGCTTTCTTGTTTGTGGACTCTTGGAGGCTTCATGTGTTCTTTATGTATTACGTTTGGAAACATTTTCACTTCAAACTTCTCTTTCCATTTTTTTCCAAGATAGGTTTTCTCTGTGTAGCCTTGACTGTCCTGTAACTTACTATGTAGACCAGACTGGATTTGAACTCAGAGATCCACCTGCCTCTACCTCCCAAGTGCTGGGATTAAAGGCACACAGTGCCATGCCCGGCTCTTCTTCTTCTTCTTTTTTTTTTAAATACAGGGTTTCAGTCCTGGCAGACCTGGAATTTGTATATATCCTAGGCTGACCTCAAACTCACAGTGATTTTCCTGCTTCTGCCTTAACAGAGCCAGGGTTGTGAATGTTGCCTTATATGGTAAATGGGAACTTTCAGATGTGACCAAGTTAAGGACTTGGGACAAGAATAAGCTTGGGATTATCTGCATGGACCCAAAGTAATCATAAGGCAGAGGGAGACTTGATTCCAAAGGGAGAAAGCACTGTGAAGCTGGGATAAGAAACCATGAGACTGACTTTGAAGATGGGAGAGGGGCCAGGGAGGCAGGATGCAGATGAGCTCTAGCAGGAGTAAAATGCAAAGACAGAATTCTCCCCAGTGACCCCTGGAAGGGGCTGGTCCTGCCGATTCCCCGACTGTAGCTCAATGAGACTGATTTTAGATGTGACTTTCGGAACTATGAGAGGATAAATTTGAGCACACTAAGCTTGGAGCCATTCACCACATCAGCAGTAAGAAGTGAATGCTGTGCTCACATTCTGTCTTTCAGACAAGAACTCTCCTCTGTCCATCAGAGCCATATCTACATCTGTTTGTTCTTGGATCCAGTGAGACCCAAACAGAGCTCAGGACCATCACCCTCTTCCTTTCTCATTTCTGATCTTCATTTAACGGAGCCACCATGTCCTGTGTCTCACAAGTGAGAACCAGGGTGTTCTGTGGGAGTCCAGCTCCCACTTTTTGAAGGGTTCTTAGGTGGAGGAGAGAGGGATAAGAAAAATATCAGATAGAAAGAGAGATCTAGATGACAAGAAGAAAAGACAGAGACACAGGGTAGCTTCAGGAGGGCCTGGGTCAATACCCAACAGCCTGGTCCTTTATTGAAAAGGGCTTTTTATAATATGCCAAGGGGAGAGGCAAAAGACCCCCCCACCCTGCAAGATCAAAGCACACCGTACTGCCAAGTGTAGACCCTTCCAAACACCTGGTAAACACTCCCTGTGGATAGATCATCTCATGCAGCCCTGCTGGGTAAAGCAAGCCCAGATTCTTTGACCTTCAATAAGTTCTCACTAGATAGCCTCTGTGGGTTCCCACAGTGTTCCTGACCTCCTCTTATCCACAGCCAGTAGTCCTGAGGCCTTGGAGTGTGAACTGCCCGATGCCTCCTCCAATATGCCTCTCTGTCTCTGACGTCCCTACGGTTCTTCTCTTACAGATTTAGTCTTCCATCAAATCCTACACATCCAAGCCTACACGAACCTTCTAGAAGGCCAAGCTGACCAAGATCCTTCCTGCAGACACTGCTCAGAGTGAGTCCAAGCTCCAGGGCAGGCCGTAGGATGTAATCCACACTGAAAGATATTTTGTTTGAGTATCTAGAGGCCAGAATCAATGTCTGTGGAAGCTCAGTGATTTGTCAAAGGCCCCCCTGAGTGTTTGCGGAATTGAACTAGGTTGTATTGCAGACAGCATGAAAGTGTTTCTTTTGGTGATAATATTTCTGACATTTAGAAACCTTCCTTTTGTAAATGTGATCTCCTTCAGCAGTACTAGGCTGTCGCCAAGAATAAGGATGAGCAGAAGCCCCAAGCAAATATTGTCTAAAATTTTAAGAAAAAATAATGGGAATGTTAATAAACACCGTGGTCAAACCATCTTCTCTGTGTGTTTTTATGAGAAGTATTTGAAGTTTTATGCTTCCTTGATGTTCAAAACGAGACAGTTTTTTTTTTTTTTTTGAACTGTTTGGACATTTTGAATTTGACCTTTGACAATCTTAGAAGGTGACTTTTCTAATCGTCTGTGAAGTGTAAGTACACCATGTAGTTTATTTAATTCACACTAAGGCTTCGGGTTGGGCGTCGTTTCTGAGTAAATGATAGAAGCCGTGAGTAGCATCTCTGTACTTAACCAACAGGGACAGCATCCTATGGTGACTGCAAAACAAAGAGCTGCCCAGGATGCTCTGCTGCTGCTTGTTTTTTGTATGACCAAGCCACACAGAGCTCTGTGTGCAGGGTGCTCAGTTTCTGAAGAAAAGGAAGGATGATGCAGTCTCACACGTGTACAAGTATCACTGGAAAAATAAATCAGAAATGAGCAAATATGGAGGCTGGTAGCATGTGAGAACGACCAGAGTAGATGGGGTGGAGGCCGAGTGCGGTTCTTTGTTACTTATAATATCTGGAATTTTGACTCACGTAGTATCAATTTAGAGTGACCATGAAAAGTACGTGCTGTTTCGGTGGTTCGGCGGGGAAAGGTGCTTGCTGCCAAGTCTGACAACCCGAGTTGATCCCTGAAACTCACATTTGAAGGAGAAAATCACTTCTCAAAAGTTTTCCTCTACCAGGAGGCAGAGACAGGCAGATCTCTGTGAGTTCGAGGCCAACCTGGTCTACAATGAGAATTCCAGGACAGCCAGGGTTGTTACGCAGAGAAACCTGTAGCACGAATCTGAAAAGGTCTTATTAATAGAAACAAACCTGGAGCCAGGTATTGGGGTGAATGCTGAAAATCAGAGAAGCAGAACAAGCCACAGCCACCTCACCTTGCCAATTCCTCAGCCCATCCTGTTTCCTCAGAATGGAAGCCTCTGAGTCCTCATCCACACTGGAAACAGCCAGGCATGGTGACTCACACCTTTAATCCCAGGAAGTAATGGCAGAAAGGTATGTAAGGCATGAAAACCAGGAACTAGAACTGGTTAAGCTTTTAGGCTTTTAGCAGCAGTTCAGCTGAGATCCATTTGGATGAGGACTCAGAGGATGGATCTCTGCCTCCAGAAGGCTAGGATTAAAGGTGTGAGTGCCACCATTTTCTGGCCTCTATGTCTGTCTAGTGGCTGTTCTGTTCTCTGAGCCCAGATAAATTTATTAGGGTGCACGATATATTGGGGAACACAATATATCACCACAGAAACCTTATCAAAAAACCAAAAAAAGAGTTGTCCTCTGACATCCACACATGTGTGCATGTACACACACACACACACACACACACACACACACACACACACACACATTAAAATGTTGGTCATTTGAAAACTAAGATAATGGAAGGTGTGGCCAGTAACAGTCCTCACATGCCATGTTACTGTTTAAGAAGCATCGGAGTATTCTTTGTTTCTGGCCTAGAGAGCCTTTTAAACAACTGACTTAGAAATGATTTCAACTTAAAAGAAAAACATAAAAATAAAAGCACAAAGAAGAACCGTGTCCCCTTTAGCAGACTCAACCCGCCGGCATTTTTCTTGTCTGAGTTGTTCTATCTGCCTCGCTTTCTCTCCAGACCCAGTTGCCTCTCGGGCCCATCTGGGATCTTGTTCTCCTACGTCTAAACGTTGATTATGTTTGGTATCTGTTGTTGTGACGAAACACCTAACAAAAAGCCACTTTGAGGCAGAGGGGTTTAATCTCGGCACGTGGTTTGAGGGGATACAGTTCATCCCGGCCGGGAAGTCATCATGATAAGACCCCAGGCAACTGGTCAAGAATCGGAGGATGATGAATGCAGGTGTTGGCGCCCTGTCTCCTTTTCAGTCAGTTTGGGACCCCGGGCCATGGAATGGTGCGGCTCAGGAAGGGTGAGATCTAGCCGATCCCTCAGACACACCTAGCGGCCAGTCTCTTCCAATGCTGTCAGCTGATAATCATTTTAAGTAGCACAGCGTCTCCTAAGGATGTAGCAATTGAACAGTTATCATCTTCAAGAGTTTATGGTTACTCACTGAGGGCAAGAGTCTTTTTGTTTAGGAAACAAATATTTCTAAACCAAAGACCCTTTGAAATATCTCTATTGTACAAAATGGCTGTGGAGCAATTTGCTACCACAGGTCAGGAGATCAATGAGATGTCACATGGAGCTTATTAAAGTCTTCAAATGGGTCCATTTGTTAGCGTCTCTTAGGTGTTTTTCCTCTTTCTTCCCTTTGCTCCAAACCAGGCCATTCATCTCACAAAGCCAGCAGCTCCCCTGCAGTTCTAAATGGAAAAGTCACATCGTAGTTCTGCAATGGAACTGGGGGGAGATTCTTCAATTACACTTTGTTTAAAAGTAATTAAATAAATGGTGCATTGTTTCAAGTGCGTCTGTTCCCCTCTGTTGAGTGCCACGGTCAGTGGTCGGTCTGGCCCCTGTTTCTTCCCACTCTGGCTGAGCTTGAGAAAGGGGAGACATGTGCAGCTGATGATGCCAGAAGCTGGAAGGAGCTGGGAGGGGTGCCTTTCCTTCCGAGGCTGCGTCAAGGACCCAGAGCCTCACCCAGCGGCTCCGACTCCCTGAGACAGTGCTATGCGGTCTGGTGTTTCAAACAATTTCAGAAACATTCCACAGATGCTTCAGTGCCAGATGCCATGTGGCTAAGTGGCTCTGCCGTTAATGGACACTGTTCCACAATCCTGTGGAGACGTGGTTGGGGCGCGGGTGACGTAAACCAGCCAGGCTGGACTTGTGACCTGCGTTGGCTTTCCCCTCTGACTCTGTTTCTGCCCACTCCCTCTGCTCTCTGTTCTCCTCAGAACAAACCTGAACTTGGCCAGACTGGTCGGGGATGTGCTTTGCCCTCATTAGTCAGGTCTTTGTGGACGGAGATTAGAGTTTTGAGCTAATTTCGACACTTGGAGGAAAATCATGATGTTTATTTGTTCAACTTTCTTTAGATTTTTTTTAAAAAAGATATTGGAGATTTAATGCTGGGCCTCAAGTATTTGAGGTAAGAACTCTAAAACAAAGCCATATCCCTAGCTTTTAAGAGCATTCATTTTGAGGCAGAATCCCACCAAGTTATCCAGGCCACACTTGACCTTTTGGTCTCTCAGGTAACTGGGATTATAGGCAAACCCTGCTTGGCAACAAACTCATGGTCTCGCATCTGCACTGCAGCCCCTCGCCAATTAAAAAAAATATTTATTTTTATATGAGTATGAATGTTTTGCCTGCATGCGAGTCGACACCACATCATGCAGTGCCTGTAGAGGCCAGAAGAGGGCGCCGCATCCCTGGAAGTGGAGTTAGAGCCGGCTGTGAGGCACCATGTGGGTGCTAGGAATTGACCTCGGCATCTCTGAAACAAAAATAAAATAATTTTCGGGCTGAGGAGATGACTGAGTGGATGAAAGAGCCTGCTACCAAGTCTGACAACCTGAATTTGATCCCTGGGACCCAAAGGTGGACGGAGAGAAGTGACTCCTGAAAGTTGTCCTCTGACTTCCATGTGTGCGCTGGAACATGTGTACCGCACCGTCCCCCCCCCCCCCCCCCCGCAAATAAGTGAATAGATAAATGTAACAGTTTTTAAAAAAACAATATAATCTAATTAATAAAATTGGTAAGTTTTCACAGACTTGTACATCTGCTAATCCTATCAATTTGAGAATATCCTCGACATCCCCAAAGATACCCCTTGCTGCTTAGGTCTAAAAATGGTACCTACCACTTCCCCGCCCCCAGCCACTACTCACTTGTTTCCTGCTTCTGTGGATCTGCCTGTTGTGGACATCTGGTTTAGATGTAATGCATGACTCCTTGTGGCTGGCATCCCGTGGGCAACAACATCATCTGTACATGTCGGTACTTCAGTTTTCTTTTGATTTGTTCATTTGGTGCTGGGATCATAGGTGGGTCCCTGTGTATACTAAGCAAGCCTATCCCCAAACTCTTCATTGGTTTTCATTGTCAAATAACATTCCACTGCAAGGAGAGACTACAGTTTCACTTACACATTCATCGCTTGATGGACGTACGAGATCTTTCCGATTTGGTGTCATGATGAATAGCACTATTGCGGACATTGGCGCACCGGTTTTCATATCTTGTCAGTTGCTGGTTTTTAAATATTAAATGTAATGTTACCATGACTATCTCGGTGAAAATATAATTTAGAAAAGTAGTGGGGAGATTTCCAGTCACAGAAAAAGAGCATAAGTAAAAGCCCCCAGGCGTGGCTGTTTTAAGTCATAGGTCCTTCGAGCAATCCCTTCCGCATTAAAACGGGGTACGGGAAATGTAGTGATCAGATCTAGTGGGGAGCCTCTGGCCCACAGTAATTTTCCAACATGTCTTAGGCACATCACATATCCTCCAAACCAAAGAGAGAAAGAGAGAAGGGTGGGTGGGAGAAGTTTCTTAGTGTCGTGGGCAACCGTTAATGTAGGGACTGGTTAGAGTGTGAGAAGTGACAGTTGATGGCCCAGTCCTAAGTGGGGTCCCTATATCCAGGCCTCCGCGGCTCAGGGTACGCTGTGGAAGAAGGATGGAGAGAAAGCAAGAGCTGGCTGGGGAGGAGTGTTGTGAATGGTTTCCAGACATGCCACGCCGTTGCACGCAGGAGCGCAGAGTCAGCTGTGGTTACCTGCACAAGGTAGGGCCCATCAGCAGTCTCTGGGGTGGGGGAGGGCCCGTGAGGCCCCACCTCGGTCGGTTGGCAGTTAACTATCCTGAGGAGAGGGAGTTATTTGCTTCTGGAGGTGTGGCTGCTGTAGGATGGCCGGCCTCCAGTCTCCTGTATCTGCAGCCAGCATGAATTTGATTCAGTGGGTTAAAAATAAGATATGACGGCGGGAGGGGGGATGTTTGCGGGGAGGCTGGGCATCGGGACAAGGGACTAGGGGAAGGTATGGATATGTCTACATGTGTGAAATTATCAATCAACCAATAAAGAATAAAAAACATAGTATGGGCCTTTCCTCTCTTTGGAAACATTATCACCAGGTCCATATGGCCCCTCACCAGGACACTTGGCCTTCCTTTCCAAGGTCTGCATTCAGCCAGACATGACACCTGCAGACCTGGGAGCATGCCCCTGCTTTGAAAGCCAGCTGGGTCAGGACCACTTGACCGTCTGTCCGTCTGTCCGCCAGACTGCTTGCTTCTTGTCAGCCCACAGCCAAGCTCAGCCCTCAGCTCCCTTGCACTCGCCGAGGCATTCAGTTAAACCCTCCATTATCTCTGCCTTTGGATGTCTCCTTATTCTGCCTGTCGTATCCATGCAGCAGTCTCCTGGGCCTCAGCTGTCAGAGGGAATGGTTTTGTTCCGGAGTGACCTTTTTCTGCTCTCCTTTCCCCGGATCTGTTTGCATCTGCTCTTTGATTTTGCTATTTCTGCCCCAGGGTCACCACCTTCATTTTCTGTCTTCGCGCTTCCCCTTAAATGCATTCGCAGCAATATCTGTTTTATTCGTGAAAGCCCCTGGCTAGAGTCCTTTGGAAAGCTCTCTTTATGACACTAAAAATGTTCCATTATTCGGCAGTCTTTAAAGGGGAGAAGGACTTCTCTTCTCCACATCCTTTCTCAATTTTCTATGCTTTAAGGAATTAATTTCGACCCCTGCTCTTGCATAAACAGGAGCGACACAATCTTTTGCTTTACATCTACTCTCTTAAATGGCACCTTTTGTTGTTATTTTGTATTTCACTTTACGAGCAAAGGTCTGGCTATGTAGCCCAGACTGACTTTGAATTTGCCATCCTCCTCCTGCACCTCTTGAATTCTGGGGTTACAGATGGGTGCTTTACCACATCTATTTTTTCTGGTCATTCCGTCCTTGAGTAACTAATGGACCCTTCTTAAAGAAGAAAAGGAAAAGAATTAAGTACTAAGAATGAAGAATTACCGAAGTGATTTTATTTATAATAAATGACAGATAAGATGCTGCCTACTGTGGGTCATTTCTTGACTTTAGCAAGGTTATGATGACTCAAGTCTCATGTTTCATATTCAAAGCCTTGTGAAATTTGCTCGTGAGGAAGATGTGCTGGGTCTTTTCTCATCAGTTTCTGGTAATCACAATAGTGGCATGTTGTACCCAGTGGGCTTGACAGCTCCAGAACCAATTTGTACCTGAGGTCCAGTGTCATTCTGGCTTATTGGATGGGCGTCTGGGTCACCCAAAATATGTTGTTATAATTACTGATTGTTTCGGGAGCCCTTGTGGGAAACATTACAATCTGTCGCTATACCTTGGAGTCTGATGCTGTCCGCTTTAATGCAGAGACCACCCTTTGTCTCCCTCTCCCCAGCTCATGCCTTTCGAGGTACCCAGGCAAGGAATCCTGTTCAAACCTCCCCTTTAACTTTCCAATGGCCCTTTGAGGGCTCACATCAGCGCATTGATCTTTTTTCCCACTCCTGTTCACTTTCATGGTCTTTCAACTCTTACCCTGCTCTTTTTAAACAAAACCCTGAAAGCCTGAACTTACACAGCTCTTGCCCTGTGGGGGAATTTGGTTATTTCCCCACCCAGTCTTTTCTCTCAAAGATTTCTTTCTTCAAATTCAGTTCTGTTTCTTGTCAAAATTATACCAGACCCTGTCTATTTGGAGATTCTTGGCTTCTTCTCTAGCTTTTGTTCTTATGGGATGGGAGAGACAGCTGTGGATTTAGGACTAAGGCATTCCCAGAGAAACTGCCCCCACCGAACCTCAGAGACTCTAATGACCTTCCGGCTTGTTTCCCTTTCAGGCCTTTGGTATTTCCTTGAATGTTTCCTGCGTTTTCTTCTGACTGCTCACTTCCCTTTGTTCAGGTTCTGCCACTTCACTTTTTCTAATGAATTTTTCATCATTTAGCCATTCTATCATATTTGGATGCAATGCTGACAGTTGATGTCAAACTTGTTGGGGCTGGGAAGCTATTTTGGGGTAAACCGACTCCCTGAAGTATCCAAGGAATAGCTGAATGGCTGAGTTGGGGGACAGCCAGCATGAAAAGATGGGTTTCCAGATCAAGGTGGTGGATGGGGACAGGAAGCAATGAACGAATTTATCAGAAATCAGAGGTGACTAGGACAGTGCAGCCACCGGGAATTGGCAGCCATCTTGAGGACGGTTTGAGCTCCCACTGCAGATGGGACGGGTGTGGGGGACCACAGGGGTAGATCTGAGGCAATCTTATCTAGTCAGAAGGAGGCAGAGACACCAGCTGATGCTACATGCACCATATGCACCAAATGCAAGGCTTGCCTTTGGGTCCTTCTGAAGAATGCAGCTCATACAGAGAGCCTTGTGAGTGTCTGTGGGGTAAAGGCAGTTTTATTTGCCATTCATTAACTTACTGTGGTTCTTGTTCTAGGTTTCTGAGTAGCCTCAGAGGTGGTTCTTAGATCATTTTCCTCAGTAAGGATTCGTTTTTCTCCAGCACTTTCTTTCCATCCCCCTTGTTAACTCGCTGCGACCTCTTGCTTACTCTGTTGCTCCTTCCGCTCCTCCTTCCTCTCCTCCTTCCGTCTGAGAGCCACCTCCTCCTCTGTATTCTCTCCTTGGCATCTCCAGTTTCACGGGCTCAGCTGTGTGTCTTTCTGTTTGCTTTGGCTCCTGTGGCCAGCGTAGCAAAGACAATTTTCATTTTATGGTCAAAGGTTCCTGGTGGCTTACAGAAACACTCTTTTATTCCACTGTATTTGGGAAAAGGCTGTCCAAGCATCAGGGAAGAGACAAAGAAATGGGGAGAAAGTAAGAGAGAAGAGAGAAAGGGAGGAGGCGCTCATCTTTTAGAAAGAATAGACTGAAACATTTCTAGGGGAAATTGCATATTTGGACCATGCTCTAAAATACCCCAGGAGGAGAGAGGGGAGGGAGGGAAGGAACTATGTCATGGTTAAACAGTATTGGTCACATTGTCAAGCTCTGTAATGAACACATACAGATTCAATAGCTGTATTGACCCCAGCTTTGAGGATGTTTGACATTTCATGATAAAAAAATGTAACTTGTGTTTTATTAACGTTTTGGACATGGGTTATTGGTCTCCACAGTCACCACAGTTTTGTTTTTTTTGACTGCATGTGACTCTCAGGTGACTTCTTAAACTCCATTCACAGCATCCTTTCCTAAAACATGTCTCAACTCTTGCTTCCTAGTGACTGATTGTCACGCCTCTGGCACTGTGGCAGGCACAGTGCCTGGCTCATCTTCGGAGCGCACTACCTAGCAGGTTTTATTGACTTGAAATGAGCTGAAGGAAAGTATCTGTCAGGAAATCCGTGGCCCATAGACACGCCTTCCCCACTGCCATGACTCTTTCTGGACCTGAGACAGCAGAAGCTCCTAAGGGAAGCCACAGCACATCTGTGCAGGGTTTTCCTCCCTGAGTGTGAGAGGAGACCCCTTGGCTTTCTGTATACATGGCCATATCACTATGAGATTTTCTCATAGATCTGGTCCTTTTTCTTCTGGTAATTCCCGTTTCCTTTCAGATCTAAAGGTCACATTAGACTTGCTGCTTCCAGTGATTTATAGTTAAATAACTCAGGTGTGGATGTAAATTAGTGTTTTTGTCTTCTCTGTATAGTATGCTTTGAACGTCCTCTATCTTAATACATCCTTCATCCCTGGACAGAGAGATTGATGCTCTTTTTCTCTTCTCACATCTGTTGGGTGCCTGGACCCATTTCATATCTTTGTCATTTCTCTTATGGTCCCAATGTTTCTCCCTTCAGACCCAAATCCTTGACACGCCCCCTGAATTCTTTCTGTTGGGATCCATCCTTTGTTTGAGGGGGTCCCTGCAGGTGTCACACAGAGAAATGAACTACATGAAGAGATAAGAATAAAAACCTGTTTCAGATTGACTTCGTCAACCTGGATCAGACTTCGTGAAGTCTAATAATAGGTGTTTTATTCCCAATGCATTGAAGCCCAGTATAATTTGAAAAAAGTTTCCTGGTATAATACAATCCTCATCACACAAGGAAGAACAATTATATCAAAACTCAACTCAGGGTACATGTCATTTCTTCCAAGAAGATGGGTTCTAGAGCTAGGCTACCTGTATGTACTAGCTTAAGGGCCTAAGGGTCTGGCCTGGTCTCAGTAACACAGATAGTGTAGAGGTCATTTGGGCCATTGGCCACCTCCAGTTCTGATTGTGGGAGCTTGGGGGAGCTTCTGGCTATAAGGGTCATTTAGATCACTAGCCATCTCCAGTTCTGGTTGTAAGAGCTTGCTATGGCCTAGAACAACAGACTGTCAATCACTTCCAGTTCTCAGCTTTCTGAGTTTCTCATCTGTTCCATTGGAAAGACAATCCTGTGTGCATAACAGTCCTGGTTTCTCTGGAGATCTGTGGGCTTCAAGGACCTTCGTGCTGTGCTCCCAACGGTTGTCCATCTCTTACTCGTCTCTTCTGGCAGCTTCTGCCTCACTTCCACGACCTTAAATAGCTTTTATGAATCTTAGGGGTCACTTTGTCTTCAAGGTTTCAACTAGGGAGACATGTATAATTGCATCCATTTGACAAGGGTCACAGAGGGTCAGTGGCGTGTTTAAGGTTTCAGAACCAGCAAGAGACAGAAATAGAACCCTGTCTCCTAAATCTTAGGATTTTCTGACAATAGCTCAGAGACCAGGGCTAAGCCTAGGTGGAGTAGTTAAAATTATTTTTTGGACTCATGCTGATATTGACTAAAAGCTTGATATTGTTTCCAATTAATTTTCTTATTCCTGAAAAAACCCTAACAAGCCAGAGGATGAAATAGGTTGATCTGTTCCATCACCCCATCTGAGTTTTACCAGGTGCCTTTGTTGTGGAATACTATTTTAAGGTGTGTTACTTTTGTTTATGTTGCATTTGTTTAACTCTGTGAAGCTGTGTTACTGCGCCTGTCTAAAACACCCGATGGTCTAATAAAGAACTCAACAGCCAATAGTGAGGCAGGAGTGAGAAATAGGCAGGACTGGCAGGCAGAGAGGATAAAGAGAAGGAGAAATCTGGGAGAAGGAACAAGAGAGAACTAGCCAGGGAAGGAGGAGGACTCCAGGGGCCAGCTACCCAACTACAGAAAGACCCAGAATTACTACAGAAAGAGTAAGATTTACAGAAGTAAGAGAATGGGAAAAGCCCAGAGAGAAAAGGTAGATGAGAACACTGACTCAGGGTAGTAGATGAAAAAGTTACATGTCCGCCAGGTGGTGGTGGTGCACACCTTTAATCCCAGCACTTGGGAGGCAGAGTCAGGCAGATCTCTGTGAGTTCAAGGCCAGCCTGGTCTACAGAGTGAGATCCAGGACCGGCACCAAAACTACACAGAGAAACCCTGTCTCGAAAACAAAAAACAAAAACAAAAAAAAAAGTTACATGTCCTGGATCCTTCTCTCTCTCGAATTACATACAATTCCAGAAGGATCCTGATACATAACAAAAGGAGCACAGGAATGTATTGGATTTATAATTTTGGAAGCTTTATTATCTGAACCAAAAAGGGAAGATACAAAAGTTGCTTTATTTACCAAGCAAAGGAGCAGACCTACATGGAAGTGTTGGCTATTTTTTTCTGAACTGTTAGATCATAGGAAGGTTGACCAGATGGCTGAGTTTTATATCCTGGTCCATCATTTTCGAGGCTGCTGGATAATGTAGGCCCTCTTCAGCGGAGCGGCCTTCTCCAGGGCAGGTGTGGGTTTTTGATGTGCTGTATGAACTGTTGCTGGAAATTTGTGGTTGAGCTAAAGGTGAAAAGGGAAGAAGAGATAAGCATATTGAATCCATTGAGTTATGAAATATTACAATAATAGAAAACAATACAGTTGGTTAAGTCACAGTTTTCTTTGCTTCTCTGTCGAGACCTTCCTTCCATAGTACTTCCAGTCTTCAGCCCACGGAAGTAAGAGTGTGGGTTACATTGTTGTTTCCTTCATTAGCTTTTAATTTTGTTTGTTTGTTTTTCGAGACAGGGTTTCTCTGTGTAGCCTTGAAGCCTGTCCTGGAACTCACTCTGTAGATCAGGCTAGCCTTGAATTCACAGAGATCTGCCTGGCTCTGCCTCCCGAGTGCTGGGATTAAAGGCGGTGCGCCACCACCGCCTGGCTAGCCTTTAACTTTTATAATCATAAGAACATATGACATATATAAGTAAAAGTCTAGGCTAGCTTTGAACTCGTGATCCTCCTGCCTTAGGCTTCAAAGGGCTGGGATGAAAAGCTTGTGCCATCACACCAGGCTATATATTTGTTTTGAGGTCCCATTTTGAAAAGCAGAACTGGTGACTCATATCTGTGCGAGTGCTCTGTAATATAGCAGTGATTCTAGCACTAGTGTATGTAATACATTCATTATAGTTGAAGAAGGATGTGGAGACATTAAGGAGAGGTTCTGAGGATGGGAAAATTCTTTAATCATCAAACAATCAGGAAAACGAGCCTTTGGAAGAAGTTAGAAAGTGTCAATTTATTCATTAGGGCAATGCATTTTAAAATATATATATATTTTTTTTTCCAGAAAAGAGTGTGATGGTGGCCATTCCACCTGGTTCAGATGACACAGCCTGGTAAAGGAACACTGAAGAGTAGCTTACTAGCTTCAGGTGAAAACAATTCTCGTTAGTTAGCTGTGAGGAAGTGCATTGAAATAAACACAGTCTGAAATTTTCTGACAGTGAAAGATATTTCCTATCAACCAAAGATCCCGTGGGATTTACATTCAGTGCAGCTTAAGATGGCGAGGGTTCAGAGCTGTGGGGTGATTTGCACCCCTTTCCTAGGAAGAGTTTGACTCAGTGACCTTTGGGTCTGTTCAGTGTTGGGTTACCAAGCTCATCAATATTCCCCAAAGTACCTCAAGACACCACTGTTAGCCAGCTGGGAAGTGGGCCTTGGCTCGCTAGGCATTTAATTTATCACTGTTGAATGTGAATGTCCTTGTTTTGACCCTCAAACTAAATAAGAGGGGAGACAGACTGTTAGGACTCTAAGCACACTGATTGGGTTCTTCTAAACTAGGGAAACATGTGCCTTCCATCTCTTCTCAAATACCCCTGGCCAAGCTATGATGAACAGTGACTTTCACTTGAAACTTGACTCTGAGAAGTCTCTTCTTGGTCATTAAATGCACATGTGTATACACACACACACACACACACACACACACACACACATACACACACACACACAGTATAGAATTATGAAAAATTCTTAGTGCTTTACTTATAAGTATTTTTCTATTTTTGTCTTTTACAACAAGCAGATACAGTATATACTAATTAACCCCAAGGATGGTCCCCTGCTAACATTCCAGCAGAAGGGATCAAAATAATTTAATATTGATTATAAGTGTTGCTTTAAAGTGTGAAAAGAATGGGGGACTTTTTTTTTAAAGTCAGAGAAATTATCATTTGTGTATATGTGTTTTGTACTACAGTAAGGGAGAATTTTATGTTTTGTTTTTCTTTTAACATTAGAGCCCAAAGGAAATTTCGGAGGTCACCGACTTTAGTGGTTTATTTCCAGAGTGGGCGTTTTTTTAGCTTCATCTAAAATAGATGGGTTTTTTCAGGTTGATTTTAAATCACACTAAAAAAAAAAGAAAAAAGAAAAAAATCACAGATAGGAAGGAGAATGTGGCAAGTTACTGAAGGTCAAATGTGGGGCCCAGGGTGAGGAAAGAAACAAATGCAGCCCCTGCTAGACCTGCTGTCCAGGCAATCAGTCAGGATGAGGAGGGCCAAGACAGGAAGATGGGACAGGAAGGGGAAAGCCACAGCTGTCATTGTTCTTCAGGTGTGAGAGGCGACAGGTGGAGCTAGGTAACCGGAAGGGAGGAACAGCTCCAGAGCACCTTGTTTCTTGACTTAGCAGGAATTTGTTAGTGGCCATGTCCTGGATGATCTCAAAGAGCTTAAAGGGCTCCATTTCTGGGGGTGGTTTTATAAACTGTGGTAACATATGATAGAAAATTGATCATTTTATCTATTTATGAGAGTGTTTTACTGTCCAATACCTTTAAATGTACTCCTATTGTTGTACCATCACCACTACTACTCATCTCTGGAACGTGGTCTCCAAGCTGAAACATGGCACCCATTGTCTTAGTTGACCAAAAGCAACTTGGGGAGGAAAGGATTTATTTCCTCGTACATCTCCAGGTAAGTCTATCACTGAGGGAAGTCAAGACAGGAACTCAAGCAGGGCAGGAACCTGGAGGCAGGAACTAAAGCATGTAGATGTAGCCAACCGTCTTATTAAAATAAGAAACACAGAACCAATGTAAAAGAGAAAGCTGAGAGGTCAGGGCTCAGAGCTAAAATCTTATCTCCTGTGGTGCTCCTACCTCCCCGAAAGAGAGCTACTTCCTGTGTGTATGTCTTTAAATAGTCTTTCTGTTCTGCCTTCTCATTGGTTGTAAACCCAAACACATGACTGCCTCGTCACTGCCTGTAAGTACAGCCCTCCCCGTCTTAAAGGCGTATGTCTCCAATGCTGGCTGTTTCCCTGAACACACAGAGATCTACCTAGCTCTTCTACCAAGTGCTGGGATTAAAGGCGTGCGCCACCACCGCCCGGCTTAGATATCTTTTATAAGTGGAATTCAGGCAGTATATTTCTCTTTACTTACTTCAGTTAACATGATATATTCAAGGTTCATTCATGTGATAGTCCTTGTCAAAATTTCCTTCCTTTAAATGTGAGCAATACTGCATTTTATACCACATTTTGGTTCTCCATTCATCAATCCATAGATATTTGGGGAGGGGTTGTTTCTACTTTCAGGCACTTGGGAATGATGATACAATGAACATTGGTGTACAAATGTCTGTTAAAGTCCTTGCTTTCAAGTTGTGTGTGTGTGTGTGTGTCTACCCCCCCCCCCGCCACCACACACAAAAAGAATTGTAAGAGAGAGGGAATATGAAGTTGGGTGGGAAAGGAGGAAGGGGAAGATCTGGGAGGAGCTGGGAGAAAGTAATGGATATGATAAAAACATACAACATAAAATTCTTTTTTTTTTTTTTGGTTTTTCGAGACAGGGTTTCTCTGTGTAGTTTTGTGCCTTTCCTGGATCTTGCTCTGTAGACCAGGCTGGCCTTGAACTCACAGAGATCCACCTGCATGAAATTCTTAAATGATACATTTTTAAAAAATAAAATAAATCTTGAGGAAAATTAGTTTAAAATTCTTAAAAATGCAGCAAGGAACTAAACAGAGAGTTCTCAAAAACTGAAATGTGAACAGCTGAGAAATATATATATATATTGTTTTTTGAGATAGAGTTTCTCTGTGTAATAGCTTTGGCTGTCCTAGAACTTGATTTGTAGATCAGGCTGGCCTGGAACTCACAGACCTCCACCTGCCTCTGCCTCCTGAATGCTAGGATTAAAGGTATGCCCCACCACCACCGGGAGAAATGTATTTTTAAATGTTCAATATTCTTAAGCCATCAGGGAAATGCAAATCAAAACTACTTTGAGACTTCATTTTACCACAGTTAGAATGGCTAAGGTTAAAAAATGACAAAAGAATCTGGTGTGGATGTGGGGAAAGCAGAACACTTGTCCAGTGTTCTTGTGGGAGGGTAAACTGGCGCAGCCACTATGGGAATCAGCGTGGAGGGTCCTCAACTATCTAGGTAAAGATCTACCACACAGCCCAGCTATACCATTCTTGGGCATATACCCAAAGGGCTCTGCAGTCTTCTACAGAGACACTTGCTCATCTATCCTCAATGGTGCTGTATTTACAATAGCAGGAAATGGAAAGAGCCTAGGTATCCATCCACTGGTGAATGAATAAGGACAGTGCAGTGCATTTACACAATGGAATATTATTCACCTCTTACAAATGAAATTAAGAAGTTCATAGATAAATTTATGGAGCTAGAAATAACCATCCTCAGTGAGGTAATCCAGACCTAGAAAGGCAAATGTCACATGTTTTCTCTCATATGTGCATGCTGGCTCTGAATCTTTAGAGATGTGTGTTTCATTTCTAATACCATTTAAATGTTAGGAAACTAGTATGGGGCCTGGAGGTGGTCTTTCAAGGGAGGGAACTAGAATACGGTGATATAAAGGATCAAGAGGAATAATGGAACAGGAAGGGTTAAATAGGATGGAGGATGGGAGGGCAGGGTAGGAGGGGAATTTAGAGAGTTATAACTAACACTAAAGAACTTTTGAAAAAGTTATATGGAAACTTGATGATGTAGAGTCTCATATATGTGTGTGTGTGTGTGTGTGTGTGTGTGTGTGTGTGTGTATAAAAGATACACCCCCCCCACACCTCCTACACATACAAAAAGAGTTGAGTATTCTGTAATAGGATGAGGGGAGCCAATGCCCCTACTAGACATTACAGACTAGCAAATAAAAAGCTGAGTGCCAAGAATGAGTAACCTATTTTAAGGTTCTTAAACAGTGGGGTCCCATAGGTCCCCAAATTGGCTATTGCCATTGCTCTTGGTTATCCCCCAGAACCTGATAGTAATCTCTATTGGTGAAGATACTATATGCTTGAGTCACAGAACGTGCAGAAGTCAGATGGTACTTACCTGGAAGCTTAGTCACTTTTGGCTGATTAAGCTTTCATAGTGCTTGAAGGTGATATACACACTACTGGAGAGGAGGAAGTAAACATCAGTCTTACCCAACTGTGAGCCCAGTGAGTCACTGTAATACCTGGCCTGGCAAGATATGCCCACTGGTGCTGTAGTGGCACAAAATGTCAGGGGAATGACCAAATACTTTCTGATTGAATTTAAGGCCTTCTCCACAAGGTGGAACCCAAGCCTAGCACCATTATCAGGGCCAAGAACCTGGGTCTAGCCAGCTTATATACCCTAGGGGGGAATTTACTACTATTATTCTCATAAACAGACACGGCATCAAAACAACTCCCAATGACTTACTGCTATATCCATATCTCAGAAAAGCTTCTTTCTTCAATTAATGGAGACCCACAACTAGTCAAGGTGCAGAGGAAAGAGACTGCAGCATGCTCAGTCCTATGAGAAAGCTACATCACACCCCCTCTTCCCAAGCAAGGCTCAGGCATCGTCGCGGAAGAAGGGGCGGAGGGAATGGTAAGGAAGCCAGAGGATGACGGAAGCGAAACAGCGATTTTCAAATACAGTGGGGCAGTCACACTGTGAACTCACAGCAATTGTGAAAGCATGCATAAGACTGGTACAAGTCTAAGCCAGAAAACAAATCCTAGCATGGACGGGGGAGGGAGACCTAAAGTTCTACCCCTACCTGAAGAGCAATTGATAGCTGCCGGAAGGAGGGTCAGTTTTCTTTAAGGGTGTGGTCTCTGGTAGGTTAACCATGCTCTAAGGGATGGGCCTACAGTCAAGAGTGTCTGGGCAGCACAAATTGGATTCCATGGGTTCAAAAAGACACAAAAATGGGTGGTTGGTGGGTGGGGGAGGATCTGAGAGGGGTTGGGGAAGGAGGGTGAGTATGATCAAAATGCACTGTATGAAATTCTCAGAGAATTAACATGACTAGTATTAAAAACAAAAACAATGAAAAACAATTGTTAAACTAAAAGTGTGTAGGTTTGGGGTGTGGACACCAGAGCTGCATGACAATTTTTAATAATACAATGACAGCGAGTTAAGTTCTCCTTTACATATGCCCATCCCCATCAGCAGGGACATTCTCACGTAGCAGTGACAATTGTGGTGCTGGGGCACACCTGTAATCCCAGCATTTGGGGTAGTGTCAAGAGGCTAGCCTGGGCTACAGAGACCATAAATAAAATGGTCAGTACCTAAGTGCAGGGTCTTTGCTATGGATTACATGTCATTGGAGGTACTGAGATTATAGTTTCAAAACTGAACTGGAAACCAATAGAAGCCAGTTTCTAGAATACAGTCTATAACCATCTATATTTTAGTCTAGCATCTTATCTTGGGAGAGTTCTAGAGTTTTAATCATTGGTCATCATAAAGTGACAGTGTTAGTAGAATGAAATTTGTTTCTTATCTGAGTCACTAAGGTACCTCACAGAACACAAGAGGAAGAACTCAAGGTTGAGTTGTGTGTGTGTATGCACGTGTGTGTTTCGTGTGTGTATCTCTGTGTGGTTTCTGTCTCATAACTTCATTACAGAGGTGACATCCTGGACATGAAAAACACATCAAGAGAAATTCCTGTGTTGAGAATTTTCCCTCCTTGTTGACACCTGTGAGTTCAAAACCCCTATTTTTAGTTTCAGGGAAAACAGCCTAAGAAGTCTGATCAAAGCTTGTCTGCCCGGAGCTCTGAAGTAAACTCTAGCTGGAAAGAGATGCAGAGCAGGTTCTGCTGTTGAGCTGAAGTGTGGTGGTCTGAGCGGATGCCAGCTCGTCCATCCATTTTCCTCGGCTGTTAAGTTCCAACTCCAATGTTGGTGCTTACATTTCCACACCCTATTAAGCAAAACACTTAAAGCCATCCACACACTCCACATCAGTGACATTCAAGGGCACTCCTATGGAGATGTTAATCTGCAGAACAAGAGGAACCCTCCTAATTTCACAGATGCCTTTGATAGTTCTCTTTCCTAGGATCCCATTTCACAGGCAGCTGGGCAACTTTGGCCAGTGGGTGACCCAATGCCTGGCAATTTGGAAAATGTCACCGAACTTTAATCAGACTCTAATATGGCACCTCTACATAACATAAATATTATTAATGTTTAACCAGATACCTTTGTGTGGTGACAACTCACTATCACCGCCCCCCCCTTAAAAAGAGAAACTTAAAAGCAATTATGTAACATCTCAAAAGTCCAATTGCCTTTGAAAGTGGCCAGTTGAAGATAGTCTTGACCATGTCTCCCAGATGTTAGCACAGAGAGCATCCATGTTACACAATGCCTTTCTACAGTGACATCAGGCAATGTGTGCTGCCACTGGACGGTGCGAGTATTCTGTGTAGGGGTGGAGAGGTGGGAAGGACTGACAGGAGAGGCAGAGAAGGAGGAGAAGCAGGGTGGGGGAAAAGAAAGGTCTATATGGGAAATCAGTGGGAGGAGAATGCCCAGGCTGCTCCTCATCTAAACTAACCCAGTCCCAGCCCTCTGGGGGAGTGTTTTCAATCTCCCAAGGCTTAAACCATAGATTAGTAGACAAATGACTTGAATGGTTGGTGAGGCCTTATGGGAAGTGGTTATCTTAGACTGTTATAGATCCAAAATCAAGATCATAAATACCAACCAGCAAGCCGGGTGGTGGTGGCGCACACCTTTAATCCCAGCACTTGGGAGGCAGAGGCAGGCGGATCTCTGTGAGTTCTAGGCCAGCCTGGTCTACAGAGCAAGTTCCAGGAAAGGCGCAAAGCTACACAGAGAAACTCTGTCTCGAAAAAACAATAAATAAATAAATAAATAAATAAATAAATAAATAAATAAATAAATAAATACCAACCAGCTGAAAAGTGAGAAAGGATGTTAGCAAATACAAAAAGCATGGCTCTCAATTGTGCTCCTGTACTGCTTCTGACCAGTCATTAGGTCTTCATGGTAGTGTGGCCGAGGAACCACTTTTCACACAAGGGGAAAACATCAAAAGAGGTGTAGATCTCTACTTTTTTGGTTTGGGACAGGGTCTGTCTATGTAGTCCTGACTGTCCTGGAACTGGCTATGTAGGCCAGGCTGGCCTTGAACTTATGGAGATCCACCTGCCTCTGCCTCCCACGTGCTGGGAATAAGCATGTGTGACATCACCACCTGCAGATTCCATTTTATCCTTACGTACCTGTGTGTGAGAGCGCAATGGAAGACAAGCGAGGCAGCGGCCTCAAAGGGATAGGCGGACTGTGGTCGAGGATATCTGATCCCCTCTCTGGTCTCTGTGTACATGCACATCTGCCCACACAGACAGACAGACAGACACACATATACACACATACACAGACAGACAGACACACATACACATATACACACAGATACACAGACAGACACACATACACATATACACACAGATACACAGACAGACAGACACACATACACATATATACACAGACACACAGACATAGGCAGGAAAACAGACAGACAGACAGACACACACACACACACACACACACAGGCATGGCTCTTTCTAGAACTGAGCTGATGCTTCCAAGATCCTGGTTTTGGCAACACAATGCTTCAGAGTATGGCCCCCTCGGCACACTGATACCTCACACTGGGAAAGCCTAGTAGGCAGCAGGTGCAGGAGGGGCTTCCACTAAAGTTGTCTTTCTGCCCAAAGGCCAGACCCCTTGGGACATTCTCTGTTGCTGTGAACCTCTCTCCCAGATATCTCTCAGCCGAGAAACTGATGCAGACCTCAGGAAGGGAGACCAGAGTTGACCACAGAGCAGACCTAGTGCAGGCTGTCAGCTGTTCTAGACTGTCCAGTCCTCTAAAAGTGATTTCTACTCGGAGTTGCTCACCTTCTCTGCTTCCTTCCCCTTTACGCTACAAGCGTGTGTGTGCTCCCGCTCTGTGCTGGGCTGTTGGCTAGTCACTTTTCTCATTTAGCTCCTGGGCATGCAATAAACTTCTAGGCCTTCCTCTGCTGATCATCACTGGTTTATTTCAGACTAAATGCTGATTCTCAGAAGTGTGGGAGAGACGTTGGAGTCGCCCTTACAATTGCAAGTCTTCATTAAACAGAGGCAAGCCTGTCCTGTTCCTTCAAGTTATGGGTGAGCAGAAGAAAGAGAGTGATTCTCTTTATCACCCTTAGGATAAATGCACTTGCTTCCTCAAACTGGAACAAGGGTGCACCAAGTTTTCCTACAGAGTTTGGTGGGATGGGGGGTGGGGCCGGGGAGCCCGGTTGGTGGGGGACACACACATGGATGGACAGACACACAAAGGATGGGGACAGGGATGGGACCACCCAGAGTCCCAAACTCCAAATTGCTGTTTGCCCAATATGACATTTTTGAGCTGTTTGACCTACTTGGGGGAAATTCAAGCTCTAGAAGGAAAAATAGTAGGGGTCACCATCTTTAGAAATGTGGTTTACTAGATGAACCCAGCTGGTGTCTGGCTGCCTTCAGCCCCCAACCTCTCAGTACTCCACTACCCACCATGGCCACAGATCAAGTATTTCCCATGGAGATGCTGAGGTACGGAGGAAGGCCAAAATGGCTGGAGTCTCGACACATGCGCTATCTCTGTAAACGATGCCAGTCTCTGAGAACTATCTGGGAGGGCAAGGAAAGTTCTGCACAGTCAGCATCATGGTTTGCACTTCATCCCTTACCTTGCTTTGAAATGATTTATTTAATAGACACTTTAGGGATTTGGGAGAAACAGCTCTTCTATTTAAACTATTTTATGTTTCTCTAAGTGAGAACAGATCGATTTCTTTCACAAGGACATCAGACTCACAGGCTGGAAAAATCTCAATTAGTCATCAGCCCGGCTCACAGGGGCCACTTGACCCACTGGGGAAATGCAGAGTGAGAGTGTTGTGTGAGTCGCCTCCTGGATGGCTCACCTTGTCCAGTGTGTCGTTCAGAGCATCCAACATCTGTATTTTGGCAGCATTTGAGATGGCACTGTGAAGATGAAAAGGAACTTTAAATAAGATCCGAAGCTCGGGGCTGGGAATGTAGCTCAGTGGTTGGCAGAGGGTGTACCTGGCACCCGCAGACCCTAGATTCAGTCCCCGGCACCGCCCCCGCAAAGTTACTTATTGGATTGGGGAGATGTTTTGGCCTAACTTTATAACATCAGGTCATGGTAGAAGAAGCAGGGAGGAAAACAGCCCCAGTGTTGGTAAGCTTCCAGGCTTTGTCTTAGGGTTTCAGTCACTGTGATAATCCATAAGCAACTTGGGGAGGAAAGGGTTAATTTCATCTTACACTTCCAGGTAACAGTCCGTCCCTGAGGGAAGTCAGGACAGAAACTCAGGCAGGGCAGGAACCTGGAGACAGGGACTGAGGCAGAGGCCGCGGAGGAATTGCGTACCGACTTGCTCCTCATGGCTTCCTTATCTTGTCTTCTTCTAGCACCCAGGACCAGTAGTGCAGGGAGGCACTGTCCACAGTGAGCTGGGCCATCCCATATCAGTCATCAGTCAAGAAAACGTTCCACAGGCTTGCTTACCAGCCTGTTGGGTGGGTGGGGTTTTCTCTACTGAGTTTTCCTCTTCCAAAATGACTCCAGCCTGTGTCAAGTGGACACCAAACTAGCCAGCACGTGGTGGCGATTTTCTTAAATAGGTGAATGGTGATTTCAAAATTTTGAGGCAGCTATTTTTTAATTCAGGGGATTTGCTTTGTCATAGAGCATGTTATGAAAAAGGCCAGATGAGGGGCAGTATTTTAAAGAGGTGGCCAGGTGGCTACAGAGAGGAGAATGGGTAGGATGTGATGGGAGAAACACTCCAGTCCGTGTCCCAGAACCAATATTCATCACGATGCTCACCTCTACCCAAGCCTGACTGCCTTCCCGGAAATTCTTGGGGCCTTGGTTTGTCCCCAAATAACTTGTGGAGGGAGAACTATAAGCGATCCCTACCTTGTTTTCTCCAGTCCTGTTTTTTTGGTGTGTCTTTCCAAAACGCCCATTTCTTGTTTTTTGGAAATTCGCATTCCTCCGGCTTTCACTGGAAACAATAAGCAGTGAGCACACGCACGTTAGAACAGCTTTGTTTTCAGACAGGACTCCCATCTAAGGAGAGCTTCCAAATTTCTACAGAAAAAACTTTTATCTAAGCAACAGAGTAAAAGAAAAATAAAACCTAAGGAAACCAGGGCAGGGAGGGGAAAGGCCCGGGGTTTGCTTTTTTTCTGCTCAGAGAGGTGGGATCGAGGTTGAAAGGGCAGAAGGTCACACCTTAGATTTAGGAAGAATAACAACACACTCCCTCAGGCATTTAGCTGAAAAACATTTTTTCTCTTGTTATCAAACCAATTACATTCTTCAAGATAGCAACCCATAATTACAATGTGACCCCTCTGTTTTCCCACAAGATTAAAGCTTTTGCATGGCTTGCACTTCTGTTTTTTCAACCGAAGTTTTCAAATGCCAGATTCTGAGAGATGAGCCAAATTCCAGGGTGCTGACAGACATTTAATTCAAACAAAGGGCTTTGAATTCCAGGGGATAGCCACCTTCATCTCAGACCCCAAATCTCCATGTTGGCTGAGCTCTGAGGTTCTAATGAGTAATTAAACTGTATTAATAGTCATGTCATTCAAGAGTTCAATTAGTGTTAATTAGGCTACAGACGACCTAAAAGCAATTCAAGTGTTTAACAATGTCAGCTGAAATCAGCTTTGGAAAAGGAACAACTCGCTTCAGATTGCAAGTCAAAACAAATGTTTTCCTCTTTTTTCAGAAAAATCACACATCTAAAATCTGACAAGCTCAGATGAGAAGTGGCTGGCTACCCGGATGTTGATTTGTTTGAACCTGATAATTCTCTTTGAGGAAACGCCACTTGGGCAGTTCTCTAAAACAAATTCCCATAAGGTGAAAAGTAAAGAAAACCTATTTTTCAAGCCTTTGTGTGCTGATTTTATCACTGTTCTTATAAATAGTAATACTTAAATCTTTTGATAGGGCCTACATGCAGAAGAAATCAAGAAACATGAAAAGATTTGTGAATCCCTGTCACCATCCCCTTCCAGCCTGAGGACAATCTCTCTGGACATTGCTAAATTCCAAGTTCCTAGTTCCTAGACTTCACCCACAGATGTTAAACACATTATTTGTTTTAAATGGTAACATAAGATACTAACTATTCCCTATTTGGTTCATCCTGCCCCCCCCCAACCATACATTTTATAGAATGTTCTACATTTCTTTATCGTTATCTGTCTTCTTCTCTTCCTCCTCCCAGCCCCCCCCCAAGACAAGGTTTCTCTATGTAGCCCAGGCTATCCCAGAACTTGCTCTGTAGACCAGGCTGGTCTCAAATTCAAGAGATCTGTCTGCTTCTGCCTCCCGAGTGCTGGGACTAAAACTGTGTGCCATAATGCTCTTTCTTCTTAATATCTTTTTGCAGTTCCATCATGAAAACCTTTTGTGTTTGCATAGCCACTTTCCTAATGCTAAAGCATCTCATGCACTTCTAATTCATAAACAACGCTGTAATGAGTATCCTTTTTATAATATAACTTCACACTAGCACACGGCTATCTGTAGGATGTATTTCTAGAAGTGACTTTGCTAGGTGCGTTTGGAATTTTGCTAAATCTTGCTGAACTGGCCCTCACAGAGGTTGCCTTAGTTTACAATCTCATCAGCTACAATGGCAGCGATTGTTTCTCCAGTCACAACGAGCTAGAAAATATTTTCTCTTATCAACCAGTAAGCTAAAAACTAGAACTATAATTATACACATATTGTCTTAGTTAGCTTTCTATTGCTGTGAAGAGACATCATGACTGTGGGAAGAAAACATTTAATTGGGGTGGCTTGCTGTAGCAAGCGTTTTGGTTGGGACCGTCAGCTCACAAATAATGACAGGAGACTTACTATTAATTATGAAATCTCGGCCTGTGCAGGGGAATCCATAAAAAGCGGCCACAGACTCCTCCCCCGTCTTCTTCTTTCTCTCTCTCCCTGCAGTCTCCATAGGCCTAAGCACATTCCCCTCTGTTCCTTCTCTTAATAAACTCTTATAGTGGGTTTTGTTGTGCCTCGTGGCTTTTCTTGCATGGTAAAAAGCACTGCTTAATGAATAGCATTGTGCCGCGTAAAACTACCATTGGTGCCGAGATGAAGCAGGGCCTCCCAGCACTCTGCATCCGGGACCCTGTACCAAGGTTTGTTTCATCTACGATCTACAATCTACAACTGCTTGCTTTTTCATTTGCCTGACCGTGGGACCACTTCACACAATACCGGCTGCTCCAGTTGGTGAGTTTGACCTTTCCAGTCCCTAGCCATTTCCCAGGACTGCAGCGTGAGATGTATTTCTTGCTATCAGACCCCAGGGGTGTCCTTGGGCTGCGCACACACCGACTAATTCTCTCTTGATGAAGCACTGATTGCTGTTGGACCCTCCGGAGGGGGGGGGGGGAGGGTTCCCTGTGCTACCTACGTATGCCCTGGCCCTTACCCTTCTCTTGACAAAGAATTGGGTCACTTGTGCCAATCCACAGATCCTTCCTTGATCTTGGGGACACCTGAGATTGTGGTCTTGGATCACATTTGTTTGTTTAGTAGTTTATTTTTTTCTCTCTGCCGCAGCTGTGGGAAATAAGGCTTTTTCCTCTTAGTCCCACTCCTCCTCTGAAAAATGCCTGAAGTATCCCTCAGACAACAATAAACATGGCCACATAACGGCTCCTTGGACCCCGATATTTCACAGGAATTATCTAACTTCTGCCAGAGAACGGTCAAATGAAGAGTTACTTTATCCCCAAGCTTGTTACCTAAGCTCTGAACCCTCCCTTTTTGATTCTTTCTCTCCTGCCCACATGCTCCTAGCCATTCAATCTGAACCCGAGGACTCTGTGACTCCAAAGAACCTCCGCCGCCGATCTGACCTCCGCTCCCAGTCTCCGGTATTGGGCGGGCCGCTCCAACCGCCCAACTCGTCTCCTGCCTCCACTCTTCCTGTCCCTCGTTCTCAAGCTGCCCTGAGCAGCACAGACTGGGCTAGGAGCAGGCTAGGATGCATGCAAATGAGTTTCACCAAACCAATGCGGCCCACCCACCTGGAGCTGAGGCGGTTCATGATCAGGACCCACACTGGGATTATAATAGCCTGGGTGGCTCTCGAGCTAGAGACCAGGTTATAACCTGCCTCCTGGCAGGTCTTCCTAAGGCTGCCCTCAAACTAGTAAGCTATAAAAAGCTAAAAAAAATGTAATTCAAGATAAGGAATAAAGTCTGTCTCATGTCTCCCAGAGCTTCCCTGACATCAGGGTTAAACTTAAGCATCTGGAGAGGGGTTCCTCCCACAGGCAGAGGTCTTAGCTGTGGCATTCAAGGTGTACCATGGGAGAGATGAGAAAGCCTGTAAACAGAAGTGCACACTGCTGTACACGATAGCTGACTGGCTGCCTGACGGCTTCCAGGTCTCTGTTTTAATTGTGGTTAAAAAAAAAAAAAAAAAAAAAAAAAAAAAAAAAAAAAAAAAAAAAAAAAGCCACTGGGCTCATGCGTGCCCTGCCCCATGAGGGCCACCAACTAGGCTTTGTCCAAAGTGCCACCAAGAGGACACTGGTCAGCTGACTGCCCCTGTGCACCTTGTGGCATGGGGACATCAAACAGAGACCACCCTTCCAGCTGATCTCCTAGGCTTGGCCATGGGCTCACAGGGAACCCAGGATAGCTAATCCACCGTCAGGGTGACCCATTTCTTTCCTTTTGGACACCGAACCACTTACTCAGTCCTGAGGGAGTTTTGGGGTCCCACCTCTCCTTCTCATTTCCCTGTTGTTAGAGTAGGGGCACAGCCTTACCTACCTCATCAGACCCCACCACTTAATTGTATTTTCAGGGGCATCCCTCTCCCCCCATGTTTCTAGTGGTGCTAACCTGCCCTGTGCCCCTAATGGACAAGATTTTCTAGCTAAGGCAAAAGCTTTTATTTCGTTTGTTCCTCCCATTTGCCTTACTCCAGACTCGTCAGCTTCAAGACACTCTCCTGTCTCTACTGACCCTATTCTGCTACATCAGCTTCCCTCTGGGTCTCTAATAACATATCCAAATCTCCTAATTAACTACTCAGCTACTTGTTACAGGACCACCATGGAGCCAGAGGCCAAGGACCATCAAGTATACCCAGGCAGTAAGAAGCAGTAACAGTCCAGAGGTATTTACACCCCCAGACTCAAAAGGGTCTTGACTCTGCTAAACTACTAAAGAAAACAGGTGCCTTGAGGTTTGTCTTAGATAAGGCTTATTTCAGGTAAAAATTAAAAGCATGTTCTAAATCTCTGTCTCTGTTTCTGTCTCGGTCTCTCTCTCTCATAGAGCACTAAACATTATAATATCATGGCTACCAGCTCAAGATTTTAAATTCCCTGTAGCTGCTTCTTAACATGTTTAAAAATTCTTCTGAGCTCCAGAGCCAGCTTGAATCCATCTGTACAGCCCCTTGTCAGACCCAAGCAGACACAGAGCCCTAAAACAGTGAAAGATGCTGGATGATTCCCAAAGCACCAGAGGACAATCCACTACCTCAGGATGTCTGGCTACCCCAAAAGCTCCCTCCCTTACCCTCAAGAGTTAACCAATGCCCACTGAATCAGCAAGAAGCAGTTTCAGGAGACACAGTGCCCCCATTCCCGTTCACCTGCCATTTTTTTTTTTATAATAAGCAAAGAGTCTGGAATGTTGCTACATGACCGTACATGCGCTGTCTAGTAGTCAAGCAAGAGCCTTAGTAATCCTGGGGACTTATGTCCTACGTAATCTGTGTGCTGCGTGGTCACATAATTTGCGCGCAGCGTGATCAAGTAATCTATGCGCATGCATGGCATAGCTATGTAGTGTGCACACATATGTGCGTGTGCAAGGGAATCCATGAAAAGCGGGTCACAGACTCCTTCCCCCTCTTCTTCTTCCTCTCTTTTCATGCACAATCTCCATAGGCCTAAGCACATTCCCCTCTGTTCCTTTTCTCTCTCTCTCTCATCGAGACAGGGTTTCTCTATGTAGTTTTGGTGCCGGTCCTGGATCTTGCTCTGTAGACCAGGCTGGCCTCGAACTCACAGAGATCCGCCTGTTTCTGCCTCCCGAGTGCTGGGATTAAAAGCCCTGCTCATAATAAACTCTTCTAGTGGGTTTTGTTGTGCCTCGTGACTTTTCTCGCATGGTAAACAGCACTGCTTAATGACTATCGTTGTGCCGCATAAAACTAACAAAGGGAGCATAGGAAGGAAATACTGGACAAAAGCAATACCGAAGAGAAAAAGAAAAAGAAAACCAGCTGGGCAAACTCCAAGCTTTGTATCTCCATGTCTGATGTTGAAACACTCTTTGGATCTCCAACTCTGTTCAGCTTTGTTGACTACAACATACTTTTTTCTCTTGGGCTGGTTCTATCCCACAGCTCTGGCATCTCTGTTAGGATACTGCCGCACTCCAGCTGCATGATCGCACATGTGCAGTTCAGGAGCTTGACAAGGGGTCTTGCGTCTTACGTCATCAGTGTGCACTGGTGATTACATAGGTGCAGCGTGATCATGGAATCTGTGCATGCATGGCGTAGCTCTGTAAGCCCGCCTGCACCTTAAAGAGCTGTGACTCAGACCTCACCCTCTTTCTGTGTTCTGTTTCCTCTTCCCCCACCATCTTTCTCTGCTTGTGCTCCTTCCCCAGGCCTGGTTCTCTTCCTCCTAATAAAGCTCTGATACTGGGTTCTGTCGTGACCATGACCTTTCCGTAGGGTAATCAACGCCGCTTATCATTCTTACACTAACATCTTGGGTTCTCCAAGGCAATCCAGGCTTCAACTTCATAGCTTCACACTACAGCCTCTCTACTAGGACTGCATTCAGGGACATCTTGACACATGATTGGCCTCAGCAGCATTTCTTAGGCACAGAGGCAATTTCTATAACCCGTTTCTTCTGTCCTTAACTCTAAAGTCAGAATCATGTGCCTGAAGTTGCCAAGTTTTCCTGCTTGCTGGGACTGGAACATGGCCCCCTTGTTCAATTACATCTTCACCAGCTTTCTGTTTACCACCCTTCACTGCCAAAGCCTGGCTGGTTTTGAGCTTGCTCTCTATATCAGGCTGGCCTCAAATTAAGAGATCTGCCAGCCTCTGTCTTCCAAGTGCTGGAATTAAAGGTGTTCACTGCCACACCCAGCTCTAAACTTTTCTTAAATCCTTTTCCACAAGTTGGAAACTCAGCTGGGTGAAATCTGCCTGCCTTTGCCTCCCAAATGCTAGGATTAAAGGCGTGTACCATCGCACCTGGCTCTAAGCTTTTCTTTAGTTCCTTTTCACTTGTTGGAAATTTAGCTGAGTAGAATCTTGCCCTGAGGTCCCTACTCCCTTTATTCCATTTCTTTTATCTCCTTGAACAGAGAATTTAGCTCTATTCTAATTCCTGGTGCTCTTTTTCTCCTCAAAATTTTCATTTTGTTAATTTACCTTGCTCAGCTTGCTCCTTTTCATTATTAATCTTCATTAGCCTTACCACTAATGACTATAGGACAGTCTATATTAGGCTGTTTTGAGATTTCTTCTGCTAATGGAATTAATCCGAAACTCTTCACCTTAGCCTCAGGCAGACTCTTTGGACAAGGGCAAAAGGCAGCCACTTTCTTCACCAAAATATCATAAGAAAGATCTCTAGGCAACATATTAAAGTTCTTCTTCTCTGAAACCTCTTGAATGAGTCCCCCATAGTTCAAATGACTCTTAGCACCTGTCTCCCATGCTCCTCCTAGTATGTTCCCTTAAGCAGTGCTTAAAGCATTCCACTGCTTTCCAAAACCAAAGTCCCAAAGTCCAAATTCCTCCAAGCAAACACATGGTCAGGCCTGTCACAGCAATACCCCACTTCAGGTTCCAACTTTTGTCTTAGTTAGGTTTCTATTACTCTGAAGAGACACCAGGACCACAGCAGCTCTTACAAAGAAAACATTTAATTGGGGTGGCTCACTTACAGTTTCAGAGGTTCAATCTATATCATCATAATAGGGAGGATGGCAGCATGCAGGCAGATGTGGTGCCGGAGCTGAGAGCCCTACATCTTGCAGGCAACAGGAAGTCAACTGACTGTCACACTGAGGGAAGCGTGAGCAAAAGAGACCTTAAATCCTGTCCCCACAGTGACACACTTCCTACAGCAAGGCCACAGCTCCTAATAGTGACACTCCCTTTGGGGGACATTTTCTTTAAAACCCCCCCCCCCCACATACACATACACACATACACACACACACACATACACACACACACACACGTGTGTATATGGGAGTATACAAGAGTATGTCAAAACATGTACATCTATGACTATTTCTGAACTTTCTGTTCCATTAATTTGTACAGATATCACTATAAGTGTATTAGTAGTTAAAGCATTTTAGTATACTCTAATAGTTTGTCTTGTTATATTTTATGTAAAAAATTATACTATCTATTGTTTATTTTTTACAAGAACTTAAACATTTGTCAATTCCCTATAAAACCTTGTTGATGTATTTTTTATTTATTTATTTTTTTAATTTACAAGGTATTTTTTTGAGATACAGTATTACTGTGTATCCCAGGGTTGTTTTGAACTTGTGAACTCTCCTGCTTTAGCCTCCCGAGAACTGAGATTACAGATGTATACCACCATACCTGGGTAAATTTATGGATGTTTTTAAAGGGGAAATTTGTATCCTTGTCCTCCTGGTGGCTCTGTATCTGAGGATGTGTGGGGTTTTCTATTGTTTGCCTCTTCTCAGACCCTTGGAAATTTGTCCAGACCAATTTTGTACATTTATGGTTAGGTTCATCCTTTATGAGCATTTTGTCCGTGTTGAGTTGATACTGCTATTGTAAATCAGGTCTAATCTTCATGCCCAAACTAAGAAGTTGAAGCTGAAAAAGTTAACTGAATATCAGTAAGCTTATCATAATTGATTTTATACTTAAGATGTAGCGAATTCTAGAATTGCTTATTATAGCTTTCTATAGATTCTCTAGGATTTTCCAGGTGAAAAACAGATGTAACTTATAAAGAATAATATGTCTCCTTTAGAAAAATGTTAAATAGTGGTGATTGTGAACATCTTACCTTTCTCATTTTTAAAGTCTAGTGTTTCCTTATTAAATTTAATATATTCTTTGGGTGGCCTTTTTCTATATATCTATCTATTTACATACATACACATATTATAAATCTTTCATTACATTTAGGGAATATCCTTCTATTATGATTCCATATCATTCTATTATTTGAATAGATATTGGATTTCAACACATGCATTTCAACATTTATGGATATGGTCATATGGGTTTTTTCCTTAACGTAGAGCACTGTTTTTGGCACTGCTAAGTTCATTTGAAAGGCCTCTGAGAGTCTCCAAGGGAGAGTCACTAGAAAGAGGGGAGGGAGTTGGGTTACAGCAAGAGCTGTGGAATCCAGTAAGACTACTCACTAGTGGGAGGTGAGGGTACCATCACCAAAGTTCTGAAGGGCTATGTGTCATGTTGGGGATCGTGGGAGTCATAAGGAAATGCTGTGCAAAGTAGGGCATCCCCACTGCCCCGAAGTCATGAGACTGCTGTGATTGGCCTATGGGTTGAGTTTGTCCTCCAAGGGAAAGTGGTCCTCAGTGTGGTGATAATGGAGGAGGAAATGACAAGTGGTAGGGCCTCCTGGGAGATCCTTAGGTCAGTTGGGATTGGCCCTTGGAAGGGATAAAGGGACCCCAGTCAATCTTCCTCTTGCCTTCTGTGGTTGATTCTATCCCTGTGGTACATTAGTCCTGCCTTCTACCATACAGTCCTCACCAGAGAGCCAGTCTCCAGAACTGGGAGCTAAAGAAGCCCATTTCACTCATAAAGTTAGCCTGTCGGAAGTATTTCATACTCATGGAGAGCAGACTAATAAAGTGACTGTGAGCTAAATGCCTAGTTCTCTTTCAGACTTGGTTTCCACCTCCCTCAAAAGGGAGTAAGTCCCACTGTTCAGAGGTACTCTTGAGAATAGAGATACATAAACCAGACAGGCAAAATGACTCAGTGGGTAAGGATGCTTGCCACCAAGCCTGATAACTTGAGTTTGGTCACCAGGACCCATATGGTAGAAAGAGAGAATGGACTCTTGTAGAGTGTCTTCTCACCTCCAGTGCGTGTGTGTGTGCTGGCAGGGGCGGGGGCAGGGGTGGGGTGGGGTGCATCACTCATACATATAAATAAATGTGAAGTTTTAAAAATGGAGAATACTGAAAAAAAGATATGCAAACCTTTGGTGCATGGTAGGCACTTGATGATTAGTAGTTGTTACTATTTAGATTTATTTTGGGTTGCTCCAGAAGGGAAGGGCAGAGTAAATATCAAATAAGGAAAGTGTCAGAATAGTTTGTGTTAGTGTGAAGCACGTTGGTGGTACAATGGTCAGTGCCCCTCAACATACTAGAGCAAGGGAAAGAGGTTCGCCTGCCATGAGCATCCTAGGAGGATTCGGGAGAACTTAGCAGAAATTGAGTCACACGGTCATTGTCAATGAGGTCCTTACTGTGATCCTCACCCTGCTAATCTACTGTGAAAAGAATATCCATCACTTGCCTCACTTTGGAAAGGGCATAAGCACTCAACAGAGAAACAAACACCAAAGAATAGTTTGGAAACCCACACTGCAAGAGTTCTTCATTTTCAAGAATAAAGCAAAGACATTTAGGGAAGACAGAAAATATCCCCATTCTGCGAGTGGATGTGCTGGTTTACAGAGTAAGGCCCTCACAAACTTGGGGTGAATGAACCAGTTGGAACCAGTTTATGGGAGGGTCATCTTCAAAGCTCTGCTGGAAACACTGGTCTCACAGGATCTAGACAAATCACCACTATAGCCCGTGACAATCACCCTGGCCTGTTCTTGATACGACGGATGACTGGAAGGTCTTTCCAAGGAGCCTGTGTCTAAATCAACCCTTTCAAACTTACATGCACCCCCACTTCAGCTTCATATCTGGACTGTATTTTCTCTAGAATATTTGTGTAAAAAACTAACTGCAGTTCAACAAAGTAAAATGTGACTGTGTTTACTATCTTAATGGAGAATAAATGCAAAGTTGAATATAAATACAGTAAGATTTTTCAGGACGTTTGATGAATAAAATGAACTAGAATCTACAGAAGTATAAAATGATGTTCTTTTGGGTTGTTTTGCTAGAAAACCAATGTTGATACAGGAGGACTGAAACTTTCCCTTCCTGTCTTGGGCTAGAGCTAAGTTCTTGTGGTAGATTTCATGGTTTGTAGGTTTTCAATGATGGACCTTATAGTTTCAAATTATGCATAATTTCCGGTTAAGATTTTTTCCCAGTATTTGGTAGAGAATAGTCAAGACGAAAACCAGCCTGTGAGAAAAATTAGCCCCTTTCCTTCCCTAGACCATGGGAATGTGTATATGAAAGCCAGAAAACATGAAGTTCGTGCCAACTCTGTTTTACGGCTGGAAACTTATTTGAAGATATAATTAAGAGGTCAGTGCTTACAGACTGCCCAGTGTACAGTCAGGGTTGACTCGTCAGCGAATTTTTGGTGGCCAATCAAGACCCCTGGAAAATTCTCAAGAGAAGAGACTTTTTTAGAATTAGAAAATTTTGTCACAAAGCCAATTATTTTCCAGTCTCAGGGCTGGGTGGCATTAGTAGAGTCTTTTTGCTGCTCTGCCTTTTAGTTTGCTCTTTTGTGATGCTTCTCTGCAGAGCGTCATTTATCTGTAAGGCTGCTGCCATGTCTAGAACTTTCTATGCTGTGCAGGTGCAAGGTTGACTCTGAGTGAAGGGCCGCTGCCCTTGCGGTCACCAGCCCCTTCTCCTCGCTGTTTTGGACAGTGGCTCTCATACACTTCTCTGTCCTTGCTACTCTGCACGAGTTAACCAGCTCGACTGAGAAAAATCAAGGCTTCATTTTGTTTAGTTTTCATGTTTTTTTTTTTTTTAAATTAATTTTTTTAGGACAGAATCTCACTGTCCTAAAAAAATTCTCTTCTCACAGAATCTCACCAGCTGGCCTGGAATTTTCTTTGTAGATCAAGCTGAGCCTGGATGCACAGAGATCTGCCCGCCTCTGCTTCCTGAGTGCTGGGTGTGCACCACTGTGCCTGGCCTATTTTTATTATTTTGATAGAATGTCTTTTATGTATTCTTTGACAAATATACATACATACATATATACATACATACACATATATATATGTATATACACACACAGTGTATCTCATACCCACCTCCAACTATTATAGCCTTTTTATGTGTATATGTCGTTATAGTGTGTCCTTATTAATCTCCCTCCTTCTCGGATCTATGCCGTCCCTCCCTGCCCTCCATTTTGGTTGTTTTAAATGACACTGGTCCTTAGGCAGTTGACCACCTCTGGGGTTCTTCATGATAACCCTTCCTCATAAACTTTTCTCTTTTCTTCACAAGCCAGAAAATGCCTCTTGCCATTCACAACTGACCCTCTGCACATTTCTGATTCCTTTGACTTAGTCAATTTAAGAAGTGCTGGACTGGAGATGACCTGAGGAGAGACTGTTAGTCTTCCTATTCATCTTGCATTTCACTTGCCTGGACCACCTCACAAAACTTTGGTATTGCAAGTCGGGTGGTGGTGGTGGCGGCGGCGGCGGCGGCGGCGGCGGCGGCGGCGGCGGCGGCGGCGGCGGCGGCGGCGGCGCACGCCTTTAATCCCAGCACTCGGGAGGCAGAGGCAGGCGGATCCCTGTGAGTTCGAGACCAGCCTGGTCTACAAAGCGAGTTCCAGGAAAGGCGCAAAGCTACACAATGAAACTCTGTCTCGGGGGGCGGGGGGGGGGGAAACACACTTTGGTATTGCTGATCATGTAATGGGGTTCTTCTAAAACTAAGAGAAAGGCAAATTGAAACAGCAGGAAATTCAAAGTTATGCTTCCCAGAGCCCAGGCTACTTCCTGGTTAACATTCTCTTGTCTTAGGGCATAAATGTAAAATCAACAGTGGTGTGATACAGTACATTAATACACGTAAAGGAAGCTCTCAGCACACATGCGAGTGGGGTGTGTGTGTTATGGCTGGCTGATTTCTGAGTGGTTTCATTCACAACTATGCTGGCAAGCACTGGTGTCCTTTCCCATCGCAATTGTTTTCTGTCCGGACTGCCGGTGAGGCTCCCACATCTGGGGGCCTTGGAGTCCAGAAGGATCATTCTGCATTCTGCTGACTACAGTGGGTTTTACGAGGCCTGCATTTTAAAGGGGTCAACATTCAAGTGTCAGGTCCTTTATATTCACAGTCTCTTCTCACCCACACAGTAGCCTTATCAGATTGATGTTATTTATTTTCCCTTTTCACAGGTGAGAAAACAGAGGCTCTGAGATGTAGATTGAAAGTGAAGTCCAAGCCCTACTCTGTCAGGTTCTAACCGCCACGCCTGACCTTCCCACCATATGGTACTAGCTTCCTGCTCTCAGACATCTGTATTTTGCTTCTAAATATCAGATGAAAATTTAATAGAATTTTTGGCATCTTATTAGTTTTGTTCCATAACTAAAAATTTGCATCATTGCAAACTGGTTCCTAAAATAAAAAATATGGAGAACCAGCTGAAGGGTGAAGTTTCTTTGTTCTCTTGAGCTCAGTGGGAAAGCAAGTCTGCCTGCATCTCCATTCCAATTATCCCAAACCTCTTATCTGCGGTGTCACAGTTCATAGTAATTCATTGTCATGCCAGAGGCATTGTGACATGCTTGATGGAGTCACGGTGTGCTGTGTACACAGAGTAATTAGCAATCATTAGTGACGGGGACAGGAAGTTCCGGCTGGTGGTGTTCAAACTTGCGCTTTTTAAATTGGCTTAAGCCAAAGGAATCATTTGTCTAAGTTTAACTTTGTGCATAAATGTACTGTAGCAAATCGGAGTTTTCAGCTGGAGCATTTTCTGAAAGACTGGCGTGGAGGAGCAGGAGAGCGGTGCATTTCTTTCCATCTGTGCAATGGGAGTTCCTGTCCTAACACCTGTATAGACAGCCCCCCCCCCGTTCGTTTGCATCAATACCTCTCCATTTTTAATGTAAAAAATTGCTAAATTCAACAAGTGTAGAATGTCAGTGGACTGACAAAAGAGATTGGACATGGTGTCTAGAGCAAGCCAGAAAACTCTCGTTCTACTGGGCTGCCTTCCAGAATGCCCTGGGTCTGGATCAGATCCCCACCCTCGCAAAGCCTGGGCCTGTCATACCTGCCTGCGGTGAGAGGCCGAGACCTCCTCTTAGAGGTAACAAAGAATTATACAAATAACTGGGTTTCTAAATGGAGACAGGCAAGCACAAAGCAGCCAAGCTTTTGAGATGTCAGGAGGAAAGGACAGCAGTTGGAAGGATGTAAAACTGACTAAAAATAGGCCTGTTCATGCCAGCCAAGCTATATAAACATATGCTTAGTTGCGGGAGAACCAGTGTCGATATCCCACAGAGTCGATGCGAATAGCATGAATTTAAAAACAGGAGACACTCTAGATGTTAGAGCCCCTCCAGTCCCTGGGTACTTACTTACTAAAGAGTGCTCCTCAGCTGGTGGCCTGATAGCATTGCCCAACCCCAAAGACTCCAGAAGCAGAAACGGGCACTGTTCTCTGCACGGAGTCGGTATGAAGTCAGCTAACCATGGGTGCCTTGCAGAATCTGAGTGTGAGAGGTGGAAAACGGAGTGGGGTTCCCCAAGGTGGTAACTCACTCAGGTGAGGGTGTGTCCCGGCTGATCTACAGCCGCAGAGGAGCTCAGGCTGCCGGAAGTGAGAGCACCAGTTGTGGGCTGACAACCTTGGCTCCGCTGAGGTGCTTCTGGGAGGACGGATGGGGGCGAGGGAGCAGCTGCGGGAGCCAGGTCAGGTGTGTGTGGGGGGACCTACCTGCTGGAGGGTGGCGCCCTTTCAGCGGCGACAGCGGGACTCGCACTTCGTTTGCCATAGTGCCTGTGTGCCTGTGCCTTCCTGGTGCTCTGGAGGCTGAGTGCCAGAGGCGGCCGCCTCACCTCACCTCACTAACGCTTTATAGCTGCAGGGGGCGGGGCCCCTTGAGGGCATTGCTGAGCAACAACCAGGCTCAGATGCCCTGGAACCTGAATCTTCTTGGCAAGCCTTCTCCTCTCTTCTTTGATTTGGGAAAGCAAGGTAGATGTCTACAGGGCAGAGGAGGAAGTGGAGAAGATAAAGCAACATCAACAATTCTCTCCAGAAAGTGTGAGGCTCTTTGTCACATACAGTCACGAAATGGTTGACAAGGCAGGGTCTTTGCTTCAAGACATCTGTGGTCTTTCCAAGAGAGCACTTTCCAAGTGAGCACTATGCCTTTTGGAGGGCTTCTCAGTGATGAGCATTCACACTAAGAAGATCATCGCAGGTGTGGGCAGAGGCTTCTGCGCAAGTATATCGATCATGCATTTCTTTTCTTCCTTATTTGGTTTTTCTTGGAAGGGAGTTAATATAAATATACCCCAAACAGAGAGGCTTAACTAAATTAAGATGTGGCCAAGAGAATGCTATGTAGTGCATATTCCAAATCGTGTTTCAAGTAATATTTAGCGATGAAAAATATTAGTGATGATACAGTAAACTGGTAGATGGAACTGATGGATAGAATTTTTGTTTATTGCTGTAGCTCCAGGGCCAACATTTAGCAGATGGTGCTTAAACAAACTGTTCTTCATCAAAAGCTGCTCCTTGGCTGGGTGTGGTGGCTCAAGCCTTTAATCCTAGCACTTGGTAGGCAGAGGCAGGTGGATCTCTGTGAGTTCAAGACCAGCCTGGTCTACAGAGTGAGTTCCAGGACAGCCAGGGCTGTGTAGAGAGACTGTCTTGAAAACAAAAATGAAGCAAACAAATACTGAAGAAAACCATGAAAAGGGAGAAAATGTTTATAGAGTACAATTTGGATGAAGTACCAGCATCTAGAATATAGAAATAATTTTTACAACAAAATCCACAGTGTAGAGGGTTCACACTGAGCACCTAAGAAGATGGTCAACTGCATTATCAGTTAGGGAAATGCAAATTAGAGTCTGCTGAAATATCACTACCCATGTGCTAGAATGTCTCACTAAAACCACTGAAATATCACCACTTATGTACTTATGTACACAATTGCAAAAAAAAATTTACAAAATATCCGTGAAGATGTTGGAGCAATAGGAGCTCTTATACAATGTTATAAGACTATAAAGAAGTAAGAATGTTAGAAGTCAGTTCAATATACTTAGCATATATAACCAATAATGCAATTGCTGGAAATTTTCCTAAGAGAAATAAAAACTTTCGTATACATAGAAACCTGTGTATAGATGTCGATAACAGTTCTTTTCAGAATTGGCAAAAGTTAAAAACAACCCCAAAGCCGCTTAATTATGGAGTGGACAAACAGCTTATGCTACATTCACAGAACAGAATACAAGTCAGTAACGGAAAAATATATCAAGAGGGACCCCCAAAAATGTTATGTTAAATGAAATATGCCAGACTAAAAAAAGTCAGGGCTGGAAGGATGGCTCAGCTGTTAAGACCGCTGCCTTTTAGAGGACTGGAGTTCTGTTCCCAGAGCTCACACCACGTGCCTCCGGTAACTCTAGCTCCAAGGGGTCTCACACCCTCTTCTGGTCTCTTTGGACACCCACTCTCACACACACTTGAATTAAAAAGAAATAATGCTAACGGAAGGGCTCATTGTCAGAGCACTTGCCTAGCATGTAGGTAGTAGACCTCTTCAACCCCTAGCATGGTGGAGAAGAAAGGGGGGGCTTCAGATACAGCAGCAGTAATCTAACCAGTGACTATGCAGGGGAGGCAAGATTAAACTACAAAGGAATGGGAAGGGACTTTGGGGGGTGGAACTATGCTGTATCTTGGTTATAGGGTGATTACGTGAATCACAGATCATGTATACCTTCTATAAAAGTGGTGAATACTGCTGCATGTGAAAAAACATCTCAATGAACAAAATATCTGCTTATTAAATAAGTTGATGGATGTGTAATATAAAATGTTAAGGGGTTATTTATAAGTAGTCTATCACCTGTTGATTTTTTTGAAAAAAATCTTCTTTAATTTTTTTATTAACTGTGTATGCAGGTGCTCACACACGTGTATGTGTGTTCGTTGGCATAAAATTATTGAAACATCATGTGTAGACTTGATTCTGCTTACAGGTATTTGTGATACACAATGGAATTCATGTTTAGACTTGGAACCCATCTCGGAAGAGATTTCATGTGTGGATTCCAAGATTTGAAAAAGCACAAACTAGACACTTTGGTTCCAAGCATCTCAGATAAAGGCTGTTCAGTCTGTAATGGGTCATAGGACCACTTGGTTTTTTCTTTACCCCTAAAACTCCAAGTTTATAACAGGACTGTAAAAGTGATCTATAAGAGAGTGTTATAACCCATGAAGAGACAAACCACCTGCTTACCTGTAGGAGGGGGAGGGGGAATGAGGCCACTGTGCATTGCCTTTCTGGTGGTCTCTTCCCACACCCTTGCCCATCTCTGCTCCTGCAGCATCAGGAGCCAAGAGTCTGTTCTGACCGCCTTGGTGCACAGTTAGCCCAGAGGTGGGGAGCTCTCAATGCCCATCTTTAGGTCAGTCATCTAAAGCCAAGGTCTGTTTTGCGAACCATGAATTAAGGGGAGTCAGCATTATTTGCTTTGGAAAAGGCTACTAAAACTTCTGTAAGGATGAAAGTCTTTCCAAAGAAGAGCAACATGTTATTACCCTGGGAGTTGGCTTATAAACCTCCTTTTTAAAGGAGGCCTTGGTGTGGGTGACTCGGGGGTGGGGGTGGGGGGAGGGAAGGGAGTGGTCCTGTTAGGACTAGATCGTTTGGAATTGTGCTTAGTAATGTTAAAAGCCTAGTAAAGTGGATTCTCACGACACAGAGGTTTCCAGACAGCCCTTTGACTTTTAAATGAAAGGCCTATATAACATTAATGACATTAATCAGGCTTCGAGTTCACTACAGCACTTTCTTCTCTTCATTTGGGTGTGGTGATGTTATTACATTTCTCATGCACTTTTATTTTCATTTTATTTTATTTTTAGCAGTGTGCATCTCATTTTTATGTTTTACTTTCTCCTCCCTAATGTTAGTTACATGGTGTATCTAATGCCAAGTTTTGAAAGTGTGAATAATCTGTGTCAGAAATCATAGGCAAGCAATACTCTTCCCAAGAGGGTGCTGACTCCCATGCTGGGGTGGTTTAGAGGGAAACCTCCTACAGATCTGGCCTCCTGTTAGGAACATTCCTGGGCTCCCAACACCTCTCTGTTTTTAGATGTCTCTCCTCCTAAACATTGGGATTTCCCTTCCCTCCAGACATAGTTTTTTTTTTTTAAATAATGAAATGAAAATGTAAGTTGACTGAAGTCATTATTTATTTTTGCTTGTGCAAACAGTAGTATATGTGTGTGTGAATGCACAGTGTATGCATGGAGATCAGAGGACAAGCTACGGGAGTCAGTTCCCTCCTTCACTGTGTGAATCCTGGGGAAGGACCTCAGGTTGTCAAAAGGGATTGAAGGTAAGCACCTTTGCCTGCCAGTCCCCAGAGAGACTTTTCATTCCTAATATTCTTTTTGTTTATTAATTGGTGTGTATGTGTGGCTGGAGTATGTGTGCATATGTGTGAATGTGCTTGTGTGACTGGCTAGGTATGGAGGCCAGAGTTGATGTATGGTGTATGGTGTCTTCCTCAGTTACTTTTCACTCTATCTATCTATCTATCTATCTATCTATCTATCTATCTATCTATTTATCTATCTATTTTTGGTTTTTTGAGACAGGGTTTCTTTGTGTAGCTTTTGAACCTGTCCTGGAACTTGCTCTGTAGACCAGGCTGGCCTCAAATTCACAGAGATCCACCTGCCTCTGCTCCCAAGTGCTGTCACCACTGATCAGCCTTATTTATTTTATTTTTAAAATGAAGAATATTAATTCATCATAGAGCTGGGTGGTGGTAACACATGCCTTTAATCCCAGCACTTGGGAGGCAGGTGAATCTCTGTGAGTTCGAGGCCAGCCTAGTCTACAGAGCAAGCTCCAGGACAGCCAAGGCTACACAGACAAACCCTGTCTTGAAAAACAAACAAACAAACAAAAATTTATCATAGAAAATATATGAAAACATTAATTTCTGCAGTCACCTTATGTTTTCCACATTCCGTAAGACAAAATGTCTTTATCCCACTTCATAGTCAGGAAAGAACAAGGCAAGATGGCAGAGAAATGGTTGAAAGCTTGAAATTAGTTTTTTTTATTGGCCCAGTCGTCATCATTGTGCAAGAATTTGAAACATCCATCAAGAGTCTGAGAAGTAATACTGGGAAATCTGTAGTGGGTAGCCATTCCAGCTTTGGTCTGGAAGTTCCAACCCCCATTGAGGCTTTGGTAACTGTCACACCTACAAGGCAGGGCCAAGAGAGGGCCCTGAAGACCCAGGATCCAGATGCGCCGCCCTCTCTTGTTTTCCTGGACCCTGGATGCTAGAGGTAGACCGAGGAGAGTTCTCCAGAGAACACTGCTGGACTGTGCTGCGTCTTTCCCAGAACCTGCAACCTCCCTATCCCTTCATTTGTAAGTTACACCACTAAATAAATCTCCCTTTTCACTATGTAAAGTGGCCTTGATAATTTTACCAATAGAAATCTGTATAACGCACCCAGACAAGACAGCCAAGGAATGGTACACACTGAGTAGTGGAGGGTACTTTGATACATCAAAGAGATGTGTGGCTCTTCCATGGGTAAGAGAGGCTCAGATACTAAAGACTGTGAAAAGGAGTTCAATGGCACAGATTGGGATGAGGGGAGAGGAGTAAAGAGATGGAGGGGTGGGGGGAGATGGGGAGGGAGAGCTTGAAAGACTCCAAGACACCAGCCTTTTAGAGACCGGTGTCTGACTTTTTTTTTCTTTTGTGACCCTGTTATCTGCTCCACTGGTGGCTCCCTCCAACTCCCCCCCCCCAACCCTTAGGTAGGCAGCCTGCCCTTCCTGTTAAAGGAAAATCTCCTGCTGGAAATGGACAAGTCAGGTAGATATTTGGGCTTTGTTTTTAGACTTTCTCTTATGCATGCTTTGGGTGGTGGGCTGCAGGGAGCAATTTTGTGGAGAAAACATCCTCCTAGTCCTTGGTTAAGAAGACTGTGGAGGTTTTTCTTGGTTTCACAGAAAGTCCAGTGTGGGTTTCTGAGCCTGGGAATCCTGGTTTCTGACTGGACCCCTTTCTCCTGCTGGGCGAGGAATCAACTGGGATATTCACTCACTGTTTTCTGTATGTCTGTACATCTCTTTATTGGCCAAACCCTGTGTTAATTAGTCATTCAACTGAGCATCTCCAAGATTGTTACATTTTTACTTAATTGAACAGTGTCTTAGTTATTGTTCTGTTGCTGTGACAAGACACCACGATCTAAGGCAACTCTTATAAAAGAAAGTATTTAATTGGGGGTTTGCTTATACTTCTGGAGGGTGGTCCATGATCATCATGGCAGGAAGCAGAAGACATGGTACTAGAATAGTAACTGAGAGGTTTGTATCCTGATCTACAGGCAGCAGGTAGATGGGGCGGGGCATGGGCTTGAAATCTCAAAGCCCACCCCCCAGTGACACACCTCCTCCAATGAGACTATATTTCCTCCAACAAGGCCATAGTTCCTAATCGTTCCCAAACAGTTCCACTAACTGGTAATTAAGCATTCAAATGTATGAGCCTTTGGAGGGCATTCTCATCGAAACCACCACAGGCAGGTAATACATTTGTATAATTTAAAACTCAGAGGATAAAACGGGGTTTATAGTAAAAAATCCACGTGCTCCTTACATTTATTCTTGTGTGCCTAACTTCTTTCTGCCCTTAGAATATCCCAAAGACAGTTCTCACCACACAATGGCTTCTCTGTGCCTCGGGTACTTCCCATCCTCCTGTTTCATAGATGGATTGAAATTTCCCAGTGTCTTCCTGTTGAAGATTTGTGTAGCATTTTCTATTCCAAAAACTGTTACAGTAAACAATTCCTTATAAATACAAATTAGACATTGCATATCATCCACAAGAAAAATTCCTAGGAGTCAATTTTGGGATCAAAAGACGTGTGTGTGGTTTCTTCAACATTGCTGGATTGCCCTCTATAGCTCAAAACCATTGAGCATCTTTTCCCTTAGTGCTGTGCCTGTATGTCAGTCTTTGTTCTCAACAGAGCTAAGGGAAAAACAAGCGCTTCATTTAATTTGCTTTTAGTTTGAATTTCTTTTTGTAGGAGTGAGTTTTTTTCATCTTTTCATTTTTCTTGTTGAGAATTTCATACTTGCATATAATGTGGATTTTTCATTCATTTGTTTTATTTAGGCTAGGTTTCAACTTTGTAGCCCCAGCTGGCCTGAAACTCACTATGGGAACCAGTTGGCTTCAGACTCACAGAAATCCACCTTCCTTTGCTTCCTGAGCGCTGGTGTAAAGGCTTGTGCTGGACCAGGCTCAGTCCCTAGAATGTGTTTTGATCAGATCCACTCTTCGAACCCCCCCCTTCCAATCCTTCTCCTACCCTCTTGCATCTGCCTGCCACTTTCCATTGCCAACTTCCTGTGCTTTGCTTTTAAATCCACCGAGTCTACTTAGTGCTGTCTGTAGACACGGGTGGAGGACCACCCACTGCAGTATGGGGAACCTCTCTGGAATCACAGAAGTGAGGCAAACTGACTGTCCACCAGCAGCCATCAGTTACCCATACCTTCTCAGCTAGGGGTGCTTTTTTTTCTTTTTCTTTTTGCCCTTCCCCTTTCCAAACATCTTAACACCTACCACTGTCTTCCTCCCTGGCTCCCAAACGCCTACAAAACTTTCTTCTGTCCTTGGTTGCAAAGATCTATGGCATTTATATACTTTCAATAATGATTATTGCCAATAATTTTCAAATGTTACTATGTCTTTATAAAAAAATGAGCCATCCTTAAAAATATTTTTGAAATTTATTTTTAAGTGTGTGTACGTGTGTGTGTGTGTGTGTGTGTGTGTGTGTGTGTGTGTGTGTGCATGCCTGTGTCTGTGTGTGGCTATGGCATGTAAGTGTAGTTACCATGGAGGCCAAAGGCTTCAGAGCCCCAGGGAGCCAGAGTCACAGGGCACTGTGAGATGCCTGACCTGGGTGCTGGGAACCAAACTTGCTCTTAACCACTGAGCTGTCCCCCAAGTCCCTAGGAGTCCGTATTTAATATCACTGAATATTCAGTCAGTATTTAGATTTGTCTGATTGTTTCATAACTTTCTGGTTATAGATGGCAGCTTGCTCACACCAGAAACCAAGCAGATGTATGCAATGTGTTTCTTTGATGAGTCCATTTATTCTTTTTGTTGTTGTTTTGTTTGTTTGTTTTCAAGGCAGGGTTTCTCTGTGTAGCCCTGGCTCTCATCCTGGAACCTGTTCTGTAGACCAGGCTAGCCTTGAACTCAGAGATCCCGCCTGTCTCTGCCTCTGGAGTGTTGAGATTAAAGGCATGTGCAACCACTGCCAGCTTATTTTTTCTTGTTTTGGGGTGCTCCAGATTGAACTCTGGGCCTCCTGAATGCAACATTTGCTTAGTTAATAACCTCAGCCACTGTTAAATCACAGTGAAATATGTTTGTGTCCTTCACTTTATTTTCTAAAAAATATTTTTGTGCCGGGTGGTGGTGGTGCACACCTTTGATTCCAGCACTCGGGAGGGAGAGGCAGGTGGATCTCTGTGAATTCCACGACAGCCAGGGCTGTTACACAAAGAAACCCTGTCTTGGAAAAGAAAAAAAAATTATTTTTTATTTATTTTTATTTTTTAGCAGTTTCTCATCGAAGGTCCTGGGTATTTAGTCCAGCAATTGCTACATTCAAATCTTGATGGGTTAGTTGCATTTGTTTGAATATGTTTTCTTGTTCTAGTCCATGCAGACTAGAGGCCGGATAGGTTTCGTGTTTGTTTCTTCCTTCCTTCCTTCCTTCCTTCCTTCCTTCCTTCCTTCCTTCCTTCCTTCCTTCCTTCCTTCCTTCCTCCCTCCCTCCCTCCCTCCCTCCCTCCCTCCCTCCCTCCCTTCCTTCCTCTCTTCCTTTTGGCAAGCATACATCAGCAGTGTTTTTGTACACTTCCTGTTGAGTCACATCTGGAGGCATATAAGTCTGGTTGTCGTTGTGTGCTGTTGTGGCTGACCGACCTGTCATCGTAGCTGACATAATGGTTTTTTTTTTTTTTTTTTTTTTTTTGGTTTTTTCGAGACAGGGTTTCTCTGTGTAGCTTTGCGCCTTTCCTGGAACTCACTTGGTAGCCCAGGCTGGCCTCGAACTCACAGAGATCCGCCTGGCTCTGCCTCCCGAGTGTTGGGATTAAAGGCGTGCGCCACCACCGCTACTGTTTTTAAAGAACGATGTCAGATGCAGAAAATGGTACTTGTCTCAATGTAGGAAACGAAGCGTCAAAGGAGAAATCCATAGCTTTGCTTTTGGGAAGGGAACATATGCAACATGAAGAGCAGACTTGTGCATTTAACACAGCAGAAGACTCACAGAGAAGAGCGTCTTTGTCCCCTGTTTAGGATTTTGCTGTCAGGTGTCTTGAGGAATAATTTGCAGGCTCACGATGACAAAATGTGTTTCAGGCACTTCTCTCTCCGCCTCTGCTTTTCCTTTCACTTAGAGTAAGTAATGGTTTATTTCATCCTCATATGTTTCACTTTTTAAAACGTTCCTGCTAGCTGCCTTTCAAACGTCAGTGAGAGTTTAGGGGCGTGGAAAGCATCCGGTAGGAGGCTGCGGCTGTGGTCTTGGTGATGATGAGCTTTGTGGATTTGCAGTTCCTTAATGCCTGCTGCTCTCTGTGTTTCCACATCTTTGTTTTTCTCTTCCCTCCATCCTCTCTAGCTGGTGATCAAGTCCCAGACTCCCACATGCCATCCGTCCGTCTGTGAGTTGCCCCTGTGCAGCCCACTCTGGTCAGCTGTGATGTTCTGAGAGCTTGATGAACTCAGGGACCTTGGGGTCTGAATCAACCCGTACGTCTTCCAGAAGCACTTGCTGAAAGGGAATCAAGTTTGTTTCATGTAACTTTACAGCTATGTTTCTTCTTAGACAAGTAGGCCAAGTGGTTTCTCAATGGGAAATTGCTTTCCCCAAACCATTGTACAGTGTCTGCGATGGCTTGTCTATTTAAGTGAATTGAATGTAGCTGAGCCGACATCTTGGGTAAGAGATAATTTCCCATTTTTTAAATAAAGGAGAAGCACAGCTCTGAATAATTATATCTTGTAAATCGTTTTTAAAATCCCGTCAATCCTTAGTCAATCCCATTTCAGCCTCTGTCTGCCTGGTGATCCCTAAAGATAGACTGATGAAAGTTCCCATAAATGGCCCTCTTTGGGCCTTCCTCCCTTTCCTGTGGGTATATAAGAAATTGAAAGCGTTTGTTATCAAGTGCGGATCCATCCTTGTGTGGGCTGGGGAGCAGACAGGCATGGAGAGGAGGCAACATGCTCTGTTCTCTCTTGTATGTCCTTCTGTGGGTGCTTGTGGGTCTGGCTACACAAATGGCCACTATTTCTTCATTGGTTGGAAAATAACTGAAAATGGAAAGATGCAGACTGCTCTGATTTCAGTGATGCTGTGTGGAGAACTTAGAAGAAAATACCCACTCTCTCAAGCTGCATATCAATAGCATTGGTTAGAAGCTTTAAACAATGTTATAAAACATTTTAAAAAATTGTTTTCAAAAACAGGGTTTCCTGGAACTTATGCAGGGACACTTGGCTTAGTCTGGGAGGAAGGGACTGGACCTCCCTGGACTGAGTCTACCAAGTTGATCACAGTCCTCGGGGGAGGACTTGTCCTGGAGGAGGTGGGAATGGAGGGTGGGCTGGGGGTAAGGGGAGGGCGTGGGAGGGGGGAGAATAGGGGAACCCATGGCTGATATGTAGAACTGAATGGTATTGTAAAATAAAAAATATATATCACAAAAAAAAAAACCAAAAAAAAAAACCAGGGTTTTACTATATACGTTAAGTATGTGTGGTTGGCCTGGAACTTGAGATCTTCTTCCTGAGTGCTGGAATTGCAGATATGCAGCTAAGATTTAAGTTTAATTAATTAATTAATTAGTTAATTAATTGATATTAAGTGTGTAAATGTGTGTGTGTATTTGCCTGTATGTGTGTCTATGCACCATGTACATGCCTGGTGCCTGTGGAGGCCAGAAAAGGAAACTGGAGTTATAGATGGCTGTGTGCTCTCATGTGCATAGCTGGGAATCGAACCTGGGTCCTCTGGAAAAACAGCCAGTGGTCTTAACCATGGAGCCATCTCTCCAGCCTCCCAGCTTTTAAGTTTTTATATCCCATTATTAATAGAGTTACTGAAGTATATCACCCAAGACTCTGATGTCTGGGAGAAAAAAGCTTTCAAACATCGATAATGATCAAACTTGCCTTCTTTCCCGCCTGATCACGATGATAAACTGAAGACAGAGATTGAGAAAACAGTCCTTTCCTTCAGCTCCCTGTAGCAGAATCTTAAATGGTCTTATTAAGAAAATCAAACCTGAGCCAGGTATTTGGGGTGAATGCTGGAAGATCAGAGAAGCAGAACAAGCCACAGCTAACACCTCACTTCGCCAGTCCCTCAGCTGGTCTTGTTTCCTCAGACTGGAAGCCTCTGAGTCTTTATCTGGAATGGATCTCAACTGAACTGCTGCTAAAAAGCCTAAGAGCTTAACCAGCTCTAGTTCCTGGTGCTCAGACCTTATATACCTTTCTGCTTCTTACCATCCCTTCCTAGGATTAAAGGCTCACTTCCTAGGATTAAAGGAGTGAGTCACCATGCCTGGCTGTTTCCAGTGTGGCTTTGAACTCACAGATCTCTGCCTCCCAAGTGATAGGATTAAAGGTGTGTGTGCCACCATTTTCTGGCCTCTATGTCTATCTAGTGGCTGTTCTGTCCTCTGACCCCAGATAAGTTTATTAGGATGTACAGTATATTGGGGAACACAATATCACCACAGCTCTCCATGCTTTGACACGGGCTGCCTCAGGGTTAACCTATGGAAGAATCCAGGTGGCAGAGAAAGACGTAGCTTGCACGAGCTAGCTTACAAAGGAAGACTGGACGCCTTGAGCTCCTGATGGGCTCACCATGCACAAGGAAAGCCTGAGCTGTACAAGCTTGGGGGAGCTGAGTACTTTATAAAGGTCTACCAGGTCCAGCTCCTGGGAGCCTAGGGCCTCAGGGTTCTTCCTTAGCTCCCTAGCCCACTCACTCTTGGGAGTGGTTTCCTTTCTTTATAAGCTGTCTTTATTTCTAACCATGTTTCCCTGGTGTAATCCTTTGTCCTGAGACACAGGAGCCAGGATTTGGGTGTCCTCTGAACTCAGATTCCGCAGCTTGAAAAAACATGTTTCTGTTTTTCCTTTTGCCTGATACCAGGCAGAAGCCTAAGTTTTCCCTGACACTCTGGGATATTTCTCTGATCTCCAGGCTTCAGAAGGCAGGTTTTCCCTAAGCCATGTTAAAGACATAGGTGAAATAATTATACTTTTAATGAGATACTATATATTTTCTTCCCAGAATTCCTGCCTCTTAACGAGGTCCCAACGGTTGCCATAAGTTTTGGTTGGGTTGGTTAGCTTGCGGTCCTGACTCACAACAGGTGTATATTCCCTCCCCTCCCCTCCCCTCCCCTCCCCTCCCCTCCCCTCCCCTCCCCTCCCTTCTTCTTCCCTCCCTTCCCTTCTCCTCCCCTCCCCTCCCCTCCCCACTTCTGTCATTTTCTTCTGGGTGCTGCCAGAGCCTCAGTATACCCTTCCTGGTCCTTTGGGTTTGTTTCCCCATGACTGCTTGCCCACCATGTGGCTGACCATTGTGCTGGTTTCCCATCTTCCTCCGCTGGGCAGCTGCTGAGATTCACAGCTTGTCTGACCTGGGGTTCTTTTTCTTTTAAACTAATAAAATTGTTCCCCCAGTTTCCATTTGATTCTGTTCTTAAATCCTTCTATTAATGAGACTAAGGACCCCAAGAGAGGACCTTGATTTCCCTGGTATCATGGGCAGAAATCAGAAGCCATGGGTCTTAAGATGTAGAACAGTCAAGAAAAGAGTTTTATCTCTGCCCCGTCAGCCACTCAGCGGACTTAGCACTGGCTAGCCTGCAACACCAGCTTTTCCATTTCTGCACACGTTTCTACCTTCCAGGATTGGGACTTACGAGAGTAGGATGTTTGTTATTCGGATCACATGGCATCGGGCTGGCACAAAATAAATGTATGTTATTGACAGTGCCGACAATTCTGGGACAGACAGCCGTGGGAAGCGTCTCAGTCTTAGATGTACGGCAGAAGTAGCAGTCAGTAGGAAGGCCAGCTGCACCCACTTCTAAAATGCACTCGAGAAAGGGAGGGTGACCCACGCTGGTCACTGAACAGTCTTCCTGACGGCAGTGAAAGGCGCGGTGGTGATCGATTGTGACAATCATCATTTGAAGGGCACCTTGCTGTCAGAACCTAGTCTAAGAAAACAGAAATGCCAAGAAAAGGAACCTTAAGCCTGTGAGCTATGGGGAAGGTTAGATACAGGGTGGCAAGCTAAGGATGGAAATGTCAGAAATTGGGCAGGAGAACAGGGTGTCACAGGAACGGCAGCAGCTAAGAATGCTTCACATAACGTGGAAATTGGAGGGGTACAGAATGAGGACGGAGAGGCAGGCTGCTTTCAAGGGCAAACCACCCAGAACAGTGGCCCCCTGGAAATGGTAGCATTCAGCATCCTGTGCTTCAGAGCCCACGGGAAGTCTTCAGAAAGGCAGCCATCTCCTGTGCCGTTCACCGCCTGCGCCCTTTCAATTTAAAACTGGAAATGGCAATAGGGCTTGTGTGTCTGTGTTCTCAAGTCCGGGAAGCTCATGCTTTGTGTCAGGCAGTAGAAAACAGAGCCTTCACGTCTCCAAGAACATTTCTTCTAAAAAAAAAAATAGCCTGCTGAAAATCAGGTTTTATTAAATTCTCTTGTATGATCCAAATGCATTCTGGTTTTTCTCCTCGCATGCCAGGTTCTGACTCATTTGGAGAGAAAAACAGCTCCATGTTAAGCATTTTTCCCAGTGTTTGCTATCCCATAGAGTCTGTATTTTGAAAGATTCTGTCAGCCAAACCTCACTTGAGACCAAGTCATATGTCCATCTTTCTTAATCAAATATCTAAAGCAAAGCTTTGCTTGGGGATTTACTGACTTCTGATAAAACTCTGGCCAACAGCTTGGAGTCTGGGGTAACCAGGTCAGAAAAAGATAGAGATATGCAGTAAAGACAGAACCAGACCTAAAATAAATAAATAAATAAATAAATAAATAAATAAATAAATAAATAAATAAACAAACAAACAAACAAACAAATAAATAAACCTCTAAATGGGTTACAGTGTGTTTAAAAATATACATAGACTTGAGAGAGAAGATAAGAAGGGTAGAGACAGTCATAGATCAAAAAATAATTTAAAAATAATGAAGTAAAGTTCTTAAAAAGAAATAGAGTAATAAAGAATATAATAAGCCTCGTAAAGATGGAAAATACAGAGAGTCTGAATTCTGTTTGTTATTGTGTTGTCTTTGAAGTTTTTGGCTGCTAAGAGACACTGGATTATGAAAACTGCTAGATTCAACCAACCTACACATTTTAAAAATATCTTGACTTCAAAAAAGTCAAAAGATATGTTACTTTGGAAAAGAGATTCTGCTTTTATTTCCAAAGAAAATAAAAGGCTGTGGCATATCTGACCTTGCAATTAGGTAATTCATTCAAAGTTAAAGAAAATCAGGTTTGATTGAGGAAGACTCCCTGAAATCCTAACTGCAGACATAAAGAAATAAAGCTAAAAACAAAAACAAAACTACAAGACACATGATGTATATTTTATCTGCTCAAACACATAACAAAAAATCATCTCTGGTTGAATTGTATACAATGCACAGTCTATGCTTTTATTCATGCAGATATGTATGATACTTTTAAAAGTTTATTTTCAGAGCGAGGAGACCAGACACAAAGGAAAATTGATGGCCCAGGTGACCCAACATTTCAATATGCCCCTGTTACAGTTTCCTCAGAATTCTGCATCCAGAACAGCTTCAAGACTGCCGGCTGAGATGATCCAGCCTCATAGAATATTTCTGTCAGGACTTGACCATAATCCTGAATTTTCTCAGGGTCCCCCAAAGATTACCAGTGCCCTCAATTAACAGGAAGTAGTCTACAGAACTATGCCCACATTCCTAAAAAATGGGTTATGGATGTTTATTATCATTTAAGGGGGGATGGTTACAAGTTGTTATTGGTAACGGTCAGGAAAAAGCTGGACAGAGGAGATTTGTAGATTATTGAACCCACTTTATTAAAAAATCTATTAATTTCAAAATATTTTACATTGGTATGGATTTTGATACAAATTTAAAATTAATATTGTTATACTGTATGTATACTCTTATTTAAGGTATTTTGTTTATGTAGCTCATTTTAAAATATAATGTATAATTAAGAAATACAGATTAATAGTCATCTATTATAGACAAACTTATAGTCATGTTAGGCATGTTTTCAAGGTCATACACAGATATATTTAGATAGATGGTCTTCAATCACTTTGAGGACCTATGAAATGTGGCACTTCATATGTTTAATTACCTAAGGCTTTTCAAGACAGTGAGGCATGTCTGATCCTAGCAGCACCAATTTACTTCAGAGTAGATAATGGGCACTGAAGAAACTCCACATAGAGTTTACTTTCTTTATGGCAAAAGCTAGTCACTGGGCTAAGAAACTACCCTTGCCTCAGTTGCTGATAGTTACTCTCCAAACTGGACCAGCAGGACTGCCAAACTGCCAAGACAATGTAGGACAGTCCTTCAAAATTCCCTGCTTCACAGGAAAGTCTGTCAGATATGCCAGGCCTGTAGGCCTGAGTTGGCCCTAACATTGCAGAGAAACCTAGGGTGACTTTCCAGGCAGCCTGATGTCCTTGCAATTAGGTAACATTTCATCCTTCTGGGGTCTTTGATGGAGCTGAAGACTAGATAGTTATAATTATAGTTTTCCTTAGTCATGATAATAAGCTAATTAGGATACAAAACTTTAGACTCACCAAGATAAGATAGATAAATTTTATCTAATTTTTGCCAAATGCAAATGGACTGGGCATTGTAATTCTTACCTGTATATATTTGTATATAGTTATTTTACTTAGTTTTTTGTATATAGTTTTACTATGTTTAAAATATTCTTTTTATTTAGACAAAAAGAGGGAAATGCTGTGGAATACTCCTTTATGCTTTATGAATATATGTCACTGTGATTGGTTTAATAAACAAACTGACTGGCCAGTAGCTGAACAAGATAAAGTCAGGTGAGAAAGCCAAACTGAGAGTGACGGCACGAAGAAGGCCAGAGTCAGAGGAGTTGCCAGCAGATGCACAGAAGCAAGATTAGCATGCCATGCTGAGAAAAGGTTCCAAGACATGTGGCAAAGCATAGATAGGAAATATGTGCTAATTTAAATTTAAATTTAGCTAGTAATAAGCCTGAGCTATTGGCCAAGCATTTGTAATTAATATAAGCCTCAATGTGTCAATTTGGAAGTGGATCCTGGGACGGGAAAACTGCCTACATGTGTAGCACGAATCTTTTATTTTTACTTTTTATTATTATTATTATTTAAGACCTTATTAACAGGTGCTTGCAGTTTGTTGAACTTTTTTTTGAAAAAATCAAGTTGTAAACTTTTATTACAAATTAAAAATGAAGTTCTTAAAAATCTCAACTTGACCAGATATGAAACAATTTAAAAACCATTAAAGGTGTATTGAGAAAAACCAGACCTTTTAAAAACAAAAACAAAAACAAAAAAACCCCACATTTGTCATTACCAAAAAGAGACATCTTTAGGTAAAAATAATAAAAACTCCATGCTGCATAGATAATGCAGATAGTTCTAGTGTATCTGGTCAATGGGCAAAAAGCAAGCACTTAAGGTCTTCAGCTCCAATCTTTTTATTTATTTATTTTTAAATTTTTATTTTTTTAAATTACACTCATGATATTCATTACTTACACTCATATTAATCACATTTGTGGTATTCATAGATTACATTTGCAGTATTCATTCAAATATATATATATGTATATATATATATATTATTTTAAATGTTGAATGTCATTTCTTGAAGGGGGTAGGAGGTTAAATACAGTCTTACAGCACAATGAGAGGACCCTGGAGGGCAGAAGTTCGCTACTGATGTTTTACAATCTTGCATCTAAGCTGTTAATGCCCATTATTCAGGATACACAGACAAGGAACTTCCCTTAAGCATTCAGGAGGGTAGAACCTGGCAGGGAATTAGCATTGGGAGGATATCAAGGTCAAGGTCTGCAAGTAAGGCAACAGTTACCCAAAACGGGGGCCAGGACCCTGCAGGTTCCCCTTTTATTAAAAAATGTCAGCTCCAATCTTTGTTCATTTCTGTTTGTTTGTTTGTTTTTGTTTTTCAAGACAGGGTTTCCCTGTGTAGCTTTGTGCCTTTCATGGACCTCACTCTGTAGCCCAGGCTGGCCTTGAACTCACAGAGATCCGCCTGTCTCAGCCTCCCGAGTGCTGGGATTAAAGGCGTGCACCGCTGCCGCTACCACCACCTGTCCTTTGTTCATTTCTTATTGCTGGAATTTCATATCATTTCTTCTTGTTGGATGACCAAACCGGATGATGGTAGAGATGGTAAGCCATTAAAAGGTCTTATTAATAAAAACAACCCTGGAGCCATGTATTGGAGTGAATTCTGAAAGATCAGTGAAACAGAACAAGCCACAGCCACCTCACCTCACCAATTCCTTAGCTGATCTCATTTCCTCAAATTGGAAGCCTCTGAGTCCTCATCCAAATGGATCTCAGCTGAACTGCTGCTCAAAAGCCTAAAAGCTTAACCAGGCTCTAGTTCCTGGTCGTCATACCTTATATACCTTTCTGCTTCCCACCATCCCTTCCTGGGATTAAAGGCATGTGTCACCAGGCCTGGCTGTTTTCAGTGTGGCTTTGAACTCACCGAGATCCAGAGGGATCTCTGCCTTTGGAATGTTAGGATTAAAGGTGTGTGTGCCACCATTTTTGGGCCTCTATATCTAGTGGCTATTCTGTTCTCTGACCCAGATAAGTTTATTATCATGCACAATATATTGGGGAACACAATATCACCACATACATGTGAGATGGCTCACTGGATAAATGTGCTTGCCACCAAGACTGATGGCTTGAGTTCAGTTCCTGGAACTTAAGCTGAAAGGAGAGAACCAACTCCAAAAGTTGTCCAAAAGTACACAGGCAGACACACACACACACACACACACACACACACACACACACACACACACACACACGACTATCACCACTACCACCAGCAGCAACAACAGGGACAAGAACAATAACTACAGTAAATGAGTGGTTGGATGAATGAATAAATAATTTTTTAGGGTCTTTCTTGGGGGCAAAAGCTGGTTGTGCTTATTTGCAGCACTTTATAAAGTTGGAGTTTCCTAATCTCCCATGTGAGTCAGGCCTACTGTGTGTGCAGTGTCCTCTAGAGCTGTTCCCTAGTCCCTTTGTGAGACTCACAGCAGGCATTTGAGTGACGGACTGCCCTAGGGTTACATTAATTACCAATGCTTGGCCAATAGCTCAGGCTTACTGAAATAGTCCTGAGAACCCTGGGATGGCTGGGCACCCTAACTCGGAAACTGGATTGTGTGTGAAGTTCATGTTGTCTGTGGTACCTTCATCTCTGAGTCAGTCTCGGGTCTTCTGCAGACAGGTATGAAGTCATGGATGGTTGGTTACTCTCCGTGTGCTAGGGTAAAACCTCAGACCCTTCCCAGTTCTGACAGAGAGCAGTTTGGTGGACATTTTCCTCAGCCTTCATTCCTTTAACTGTAAAGCACAGAGAACATCTGCCCTTCAAAGTTTGGGGACCGAAATGAATGGTGACTATAAATCTAAACGCCCAGTTCATACTCTACATCTCACTGGAAGCTGTCACCATGTCCCTGTATTCTTTATTAGACACAGTTGTTCTGATCTAATTGTCTCACTGGATGTGTTGTGTTGTGTGTGTGTGTGGCTTGTGGAATCCTTTTCATGTTTACATGGTAGAGAATAACAGATTTTAAAATGCTCAATTAAGCATTTCTATTATTTTTTTAAAGATTTATTTATTTATTACGTATACAGTGTTCTGTTTGCATGTATCCCTGCAGGCCAGAAGAGGGCACCAGATCTCATGACAGATGGTTGTGAGCCACGATGTGGGTGCTGGGAATTAAACTCAGGACCTCTGGAAGAACAGCCAGTGTTCTTAACTTCTGAGCCATCTCTCCAGCACCGATTATTTTCTTTACCAAAGTCAGATTGGATTCCTTAGCTGACTCTGGTTACTAATTAAAACATTCCCCAACTGTGATCCTACACAGTCATGGCATGGTTTTTAAAGTACATTTATCTACCAAAACAATATCATAAGGCATTTACCATCCTCCGTCGGTCCTTAGTGACCTCTGGTTTCCTCCTTAAGATCCCTGAGAAATAATAAAATCCCAGGTAAAACTCTTCAGAGATTCTTTGCATGTAGTGATGAGATGTATTTCACATCTACTGTAGAACAGAAGATAAATGTTGCATGCACGTCAGGTAATCTCTACTTCTGTGGAAAGCAATGCTGAAAAATAGCGTTTCTCGTCATTACCCGCATTGCCAGTGATTTTATAGATGTTGTTGTTAGAGCATGTGGTATATTTATGATCCTTTCTTCTAATAGTCAGAGTCAATTTTCTCTAAAAGACAAAAGCAGTGCATATTTCCTCAACTTGAAGGATCAGAATGTTAAACATCTTGGCAGTCTTGAGCGTGCAGAGGCCTGGGTAACATTCACATTCTGTGTGACAAAGGAATGTGACAGCCTTTTCATGGGTTATGGGCAAAGTACATTTAAACTGAGTGTGGTTATGAGGTGATTTGAAGCTGTCTAGGAAAATGAACCCACTTGGGACTTTGTGATTATACCTCAGTTAGCCAGCTCATTTATGCATGGTACGTCAAGAATGACAAGCAGAAAAGATGCCCAGCGCCTCTGCTTCTCCTCAGATGTGATGGGGTGCACAGAGCCCCTATATTATTCTATTTCTGTGCTGAAACCTATTTCCATTTCACTTGTGGGCTGAACTCATTTCTTGTTCCACAAATGTAACGTAAGACTCAATGTATTCCCTCTGAGGCCATCTGACTATTCCTTCTCAGCCGGCAACTGTCTGGGTAGTTCTCACCGAGCATGGGATTACGGTTTGGTGTTTATCCAGAAGAACTAGAAAACTTTCAATAATGTTGCCTAAAGGGGTCAATTAAATGTTTGTGTGATACAATATATAGAAACATGGTGTCCCTGTATCCCTCTCTGGCTTGAGTTGGAAATCCCTCAATGGCCTCCAACATTCTATTTGTTTCTTTCTATACATAACAAAGAAACTACACCCACTCATGGGATGACGATTAACACATTTGTAGTTTTTTCTAATTAACATAAATGGATGTTTTTACCAAATGTCTGTGAATCACATGGATGTCTGGTGCCTATGGAAGTCAGAAGAGGGGGTCAGATCCCCTGGAACTGGAGTTACAGTCAGTTGTGAGTACCCATTGGCTCCAAACCTGTTTTTCCTAACCCCAATCCTTGTCTTTAGAGCCTGTCCCTTCCATTCTGTAAAGGTTCCCTGAGGTGTTAGTATCATGCCTTCTTAGTGCTCTCTTCAAAGGCTTCAAGCCTGCCGACTCTGATATCAGTTCCTTTTGTGTCTCCCACCTTCCTCCAGTGTGGCCCTTCACAGCTTTGCAGGCCTAAGCCCTTCCCTACACCGCTGTTCACCTCAGCTCACAGTTTCTACAGCCATAGGAGACTACTCTAGACCAATGGCGACCTTTGTTGAATCCTGACCCTGTGACTAAAGTCACACCTGGAGGGACTACTGCCTTCTGCCTGAACCCTGGTGTTATCCATCATATTATTTTTCCTGGAGCTGCCCTAAGAAAGTGTCACACGTTGAGTGGCTTAAATAATCGAAATTTGTTGTCTCCTGAGGCTAGAAGTGTGTGAACCCAGTCTGCCAGCACACTATGACCTCTCTGATGGAGAGAGACAATGGTCTGTCTGTTCCAAGCTCTCTCTCAGCTTCTGGGACATCAAGAGTCCTTGACTTGCGGTTGGCCATCTCCTCTATCTCTTTAGATCATCCTCTTTTTCTGTGTATTTCCCTTTGTTTGAGGACAGGCTGAGAGGATTGAGGCTTATCTTAATTCTCTCATCATTCATCTATCCCATTTCCAAATTAGGTCACATTTGTAGGTGCCAGGAACACATTCCAAACCCATAATAGTCCCATGGTCTTTATTCTTCACACTTGTCTGCCAGAGAAGGACCAGAAAAGCCCATTAAGAAATTGATCTTGGGGCTGCGTGGTGGTGGTGTATGCCTTTAATCCCAGCACTCAGGAGGCAGAGGCAGGCAGATCTCTGTGAGTTCGAGGCCAACCTGGGCTACACAGTGAATTCCAGGAAAGGCAAAAAGCTACACAAAGAAACCCTGTCTCGAAAAACAAAAACAAAAACAAACAAACAAACAAACAAAAAAGAAAAAAGAAATTGATCTTGGCCAGGAGAGATGGCTTAGTGGTTAAGAGCACCTGCTGCTCTTGCAGAGGACCCAGGTTCAGTTTCCAGCACCCATGGGGGTGACTCATAACCATTTATAACTGTTTCCAGGAGATCCAACAATCTTATCTGGCCTCCATGGGTACCAGTCGTGCATTAGGTGGATGCATGCATACATAGTTTGAGGCAAACACTCATACACATGAAATAAAAAGAAATCTTAGAAAGAAAGGAAGGAAGGAGGGAGGGAAGGAAGGAAGGAAGAAAGAAAAAATGAAGGGAGGGAGGGAAGAAAGGAAGGAAGGAAGGGAGGAAGGAAGCAAGGAAGCAAGGAAGGAAGGAAGAAAAACTGATCTGAGGCTCATTCATGGGATGAGCCTGGGTGATAGGCTGGGGGTAGTCGAGGAGCCACAGCAATCTATGTGTCTTGAATTGCCTTTTTTTCCAAAAAGGAAATGTTTCTCCCGAGGCCTTGGCAACCTGAAAGTACTCCTCCAGCCCGTCACTCCCTCCTTCCCCCCTTTCTGATTTACACCAAAGTGCTTGCCAAGCCAACTGAAGTCCTGTGAGGTCAATGTCTGATTTATTCATGGGCATTAGGGGTATTGGACAGAGATCTTTTTTTTTTTTCCCAACACAGGCATTTCTGTATTTGTATTCAGGAATAAGCTGCAGTTTGTTTTGTTTTTAAAATATGTCCAGCTTTTGTCATATTAGAAATAGCCTGACTATCATTACTTTTATGATCAGTTCATAGGTCATTTTCTGTAAAATTTCAAGGTTAAAGGGAAATAAGCATAACAAACCGAAACCATGTATCAAATGAACTGCCACCCTGAGAAGCAGTTCTGGAATCCGGCCGCCTTCCGATCTCAGGAGCACGTCACAGATGCTCATGCGACAGTCTGGGAGGAACAGTTATCCCCGTTGTCACCTGCATCCAATTGTAGACTGAAAATTAAGATCTGAATTTGTTTATCGTTTGCAAGATGGTAAATACATTTCACTAATGGTTTGTAATTAAAATGGAAAATGCTACATACGACAGCGAGAATTGCTCTCCCTGTGGCATGCTTGAGTGCTGAAGCATTTGAATCACGCTCGAATCTTGTCACTGTCCGTTAAATTCACGGGGCAACAGGAGCCCAGGCTGAGCTTTCTAATTTTGGGACTTGGCAACTAGGAACAGCATCTCAGTGGTTTAGTTGGGATGGGGATGCCAGCTTCAGTAAGACCAGCCCGAACAGCATCTGCCACTCCATTTAGTGCTGACTCTGCTCAGTCTTTCTGTGGGTTTATTTGCCAAACCCATGGGGCAAATCTGAATGGAACTGGAAGCCATGCCCATAGCCTCTCCAGAGGGCTCAGCACTCTGAGATAATGACCTACTGATTTACCAAGGTGAGTGGCCAATGTGCAAACAACAGGTTGTTACCGTTCTTAAGACTGACCCAGGGTAAGTCATAAAGAAGTGACGGTATGTCCGAGTTTCCTGTGGGAACAGATTCAGGCGTAGATTAATGATTTTTGTCAGTGTGTACTGCTTTTCTAATCAAGTCTGAGCATGTCTCTCTGGTATTTTTAGACTTGGAGGATTTTTGCATTCCATTTTCCTTATTTATCTATAGTGATGGTATATGGCCTCACAGAAGAGTTCTGTGCTCATGAACTGAAATGTTCACACAAATATTGGAATATGGTATTTCCAGATGGCTAACCCAGAGACCCAGACATCCCAGTATGGACGGGGGTTCAGACAAATAGAGCAGAGGTGACTGTCCAAGAGGTGTGATGAATGACCTTGGGAAGAGGTAACGAGGAGGCTCACTTTATCGCTGACCTGAACCATCAAGAAGCAGGGGCTGTGGGGGAGTCCTCCTAAAACAGCAGAAGTCCCTGAGCACAGGCCATGGTACAGGGCCTGAAGTGTCGGCAGATGGGAGACGGAGACACAATCGTGCTCAAGGACACAGCTAAGCTTCTACCTACAGACCATGTCTGCACCGTGGTTTTGGCACTGTCTTAAATGTCTAGTCTCTGAGCAGGCTTTCCAGACTGCCTGACAATTTTGGATGCACACCTCCTAATCTTTAAGTAAAATTTCTCTTCTGTAAAAGTTGGTCATGGCGCTGGAGAGGTGGCTCAGAGGTTAAGAGCACTGGCTGTTCAGTTCTCTTAACCTCAAGATCCTGAGTTCAATTCCCAGCAACTACATGGTGGATCACAACCATCTGTAATGAGATCTGGTGCTCTCTTTGGCCTGCAGGGATAATGCAGACAGAATACTGAATACATAATAAATAAATAAATCTTTAAAAAAAAAAAAGTTGTTCAGGGTTGGTTTCTATTCCTCTCAGGTAAATATTAGATATTCTGATACCAAAACAAAAACTTGAACCCTGACAGTTGGTACAGAACCCACACTTAAGCTCTGTAGATGCCAACTGTACTGGAAGCTATCATCATGCTGACCAACAGACTATAGATGCCTTGCTGAAGTTTCTTGGAGATTATTGCACCAGATGGAACATTTTTTGAGAAATAAAAAGTTTTTTTTTTTTTTTTTAATAATTAAGTTGCTATTGTGGGCAAATGAAATGGTCTTTTTTACTTTTTTAAACCCTACTGAAGAATTGTACCTTTCTTCTTATGCTGTCAAAGTTAATGGGATCTTCTGAGAATTATATTTGTGTTTTAAGTCACAGATCTGAGAGACTCACTTCATTTATATGTTTCCCATATATGACAGTAAATTTTTTATATTCATTTGGTTGGGCTTAGGATTGTCTAGATACCTCATAGTCTTTCTATATTTGTCAAAGCGTCTCTGGAAGAGATTAAGCATTTAAATCAGTAGCCTGAGTAAAGATCAACCCTTTCTAACTGAACATCAATGCCTAATCATTTGGAAAATGGAATAGACCAGAAGGATAGAGAAAAAGGGACAAATTTTCTTTTTCTTCTTGAGCTGACACATCCCTTTTCCTGCCTGGGACACTGGAACTGTTGAGTCTTGAGTCTTCAGTGCTGTGGGATGTTCTGTATACTGTGAATGTGTTGCTCTGATTAGTTGATAAATAAAATGCTGATTAGCCAGTAGCCAGGCAGGAAGTATAGGCAGGATGAGCAGACAAGGAGAATTCTGGGAAGTGGAAGGCTGAGTCAGGAGATGTCAGCCCCGGCCATCAAGGGAGCAGCATGTAATGGCATAGAGGTAAAGCCACAGAACATGTGGCAACGTATAGATTTAAGTGTAAGAGCTAGTCAGTGGTAGGCCTGAGCTAATGGCTGAGCAGTTTTAATTAATATAAGTCTCTATGTGTTTACTTGGGTCTGAGCAGCTGCAGGACCAGGCAGGACACAAGAAAACATTCAGCTACACTTAAGACTTCAACTGATATAGTCCCCTCCTCAAAGTCTGCATAGGTTCTCAGATCTGCCTTCTGATACTGAATTCCACCATCAGCTTTCCTGGTTCTCCAGCCTGCAGATGGAGGACTGTAGGATGCACAGGCTTTGGTAATGGTGTGAGCCAAATGCCAAAATACATCTCTTAAATACATATAAGACTATATAGTTGCTGTTTCTCTGATAATCCTGGGTAGTATATCAAGATAATCAAGGTAAAGTCGGCAATACTCATTCTGTTAAATGGCTGTTTAATTTCTTCACTAGCAAATATTAATGTCCCATTTAAGAATCAGACTTTCCTAGAGGGATACTGCCTGTCTTCAAATACAAATCCAGAACTGTGTTAGATTCTGCTCACCAGGAACAATGAGCTGAAGAAAAACATAAAGCCATTAGGAAAATGTTGCATTCTTTTCAACAAGTCCATGAGTTGACAAACTGTGAAATTAATTGGTAATTGAGGAGATGTCCAAGATTAGTGGGGTTGAGGGAATCATACCTCAGAAGCATAAAGAGATACTTATTCTCTTCACTTCTGGTAGAGTATCCTTTGACAAGGGCATTTATTGCATTTCCTGAATTAAATGCATATGACAAGCTTGAGAGAAGGATGAAGCCACAAGGGACAATGGAAGCCACAAGAAAGCTCAAATGCTCTCTTAGAATGGGGAATATGGAGGGAGAATAAAGAGGAGACACACAGGGGAGAAAATCCATCATATAATAACACCACTGGGGGCAAAGCTAGAATGAGTCTTTAGGAAAAGAGAAAACCAAATGTGCTATTTCATTTGGCCTCTCTTTGAAAGTCATTAACTCTTTGTAAAGATCAAAAAATTACCTAGAGGGCAGTGGTTCTAGTGAAGGATCTCTAGTGAAGAATCTCTAATCTGTCTTTAGGTTGACATGGGGCAAAGGTGTAGCTGACAGGTGACTCACTGGTGGATGCCTTCTGTGCTTAAAAAAAAAAATCTGCTTGTTTTAAATCTGAGCAGAGAATTAGGAGAGGTAGGGAGGAAAGGAATGTCAGTGGGAGACTCCAACTCTCCAAGGGTTGACACTAATGACAAGAGGATCTCTTTAACTGTCAACTTGACCCAACCTATAAATTACTTGAGAGGAGAGCCTCAGATGAGAAATCCCCCACATCAAACTGGCCTGTGAGCACATGTGGAGGGGATTATTGTCATTATGAAAAAATAGAGGCGGGTCCTACCCCACTGAGGGCGGTGCGGTTCCCATGGTTTCTGCTGTCCTCCCTTGGCTGTGAATGAGTTCCTGGGTAGAGAAAATTCTGCCTGGAATAGCGAGCATGTCTGCCTTCAGGCTTCGGCTTGAGTTCCTGTCCCGACTTCCCTCAGTGATGATCTTCGACCTGGAAGTGTGAGCCAAATGAACCCTTTCATCCCTAGGTTGCTTTGGGCCAGAGTGTTTTATCACAGCAACTGAAGGGAGACTGGAGCAGGGGGCAACATGGTGGGAGATGGAAGGTTCCTCAAGAATCTGAGCACGGAGCCATGTCATCAAAACTCCAGCTCAGGACAGACACACAGTGACAAAGTGTGCCAGGGGAAGGGACACGTCCAGATGTCTGTGTGTGTGAGCCAGGCTTTTGTGTTCCTGACTGAGATACATGAGACAAGCAACTGTTGTAGCTGTGAGGTCATGTGACAGAAGCTACTTACTTCTGGTAGACAAGAAGCAGAGAGTGAGTCAGGAAGGACCCGGGAACAAAATCACTCCAAGGATCCATACCCAGTCACCTACTTACTCCAGCTAAATCCTACCTTCTTGGGTTTTCTACCATCCCCAAACTACTACTACATAGGGACCCAGCATGCAAAGCACAGCTCTATGGGAACCTTTAACATGTAAATCATCCTAACCTGTGTCACCAAGACTTGAATGGCTCATATCATGAGGGAAACATGAGGAAGAGAGCAACTAGGGAAGAAACCCACCTTGGGAAGATTTTTTTTCTAATTATGCCAAGTAGATCAATCAATCTTGTGATTATTCTTCTACTCCTTTGCCCCACACTCACTCTTAATACCTGCCCAATATCCAGACCAGAGAGTACAAACATTTGTGAGATTATTCTCAAAAAATTTTAACCAATTTTCTAATGCCAAAAATCTTCAGAGAAACTATAAGAGCATTTGTTTCTTATGATTTAAAACACGTCAAGAATGTGGATAATCTGCTGGCAATGTGGGGTGGGCAGGTCCTTAATCCCAGCATTTGGAAGGCTGAGGCAGGTGGATCTCTGTGAGTTCCAGGTGAGCCAGGACTACATAGTGAGACTCTGCTCACAGCAAATAAATAAATAAATAAATAAATAAATAAATAAATAAATAAGACTAATCTAATAATTAAAATTGATAATATCAATTGGATATTTATCTTATTATTCTTGACAGCATCTGAATATCACGAATTTACTAGAATTTGACCTCTGTAATAGATAACCTGGAATATGACAGTAATAGGGAAAATTCACATAAAACTGTGGCATAGCAGTGCTATGGTTTGAATGTCATCTAATTATTTAATCATGTTCCCAAAAGATTGGCTATGATTGAGAGCTTGGTTCTCAAAGTGACCCTATTCAAAGTGACAGAACCTTTGAGAAGTGGACCCTGCCAGGGGGTCCTTATATTTTGGAGATGTGACTTTGGAAGGGATTATGGGACTTCAGCATCACTCTCTTACTTCCTGTTTGGCATACCTTTACAATGTGCTACAAGAGGTACCAGAGCTGAATGGATGTAGGCACCATATCCTTGCACCTCTGGAACTGAACTAAGTAGACCCTTTATAGCAAAAACTTTAGCTGCCTCAGTATTTCATTATAGTAACATAAACCTGATTAATACAGGAAGCTCTTTGGTTCTTGGCACAGGAGGCCACTTCCAGATTTTGTTGGTGGTGGTTGTATGTAGTGGCAAAGGTAGTTCATATGAGACTTGCAGTTTCTCACTGAACTACATTTTACTTCTAGTTTTGGTTCATAATTGCTGAAGTGTGGCTTTTATTGTTAAGGTCCAAGATAGAATTCTGTCTAATGTTTCCACCTCTCAAGAAGTTTGGTGAAAGGCAGGAGAAAAGTGAAGGGCACACATTTCAGTTGTCTCTTAAGGAACCATTTGGAAATGTCCATGTAACCTTTCTTCTTTTACACCAATGGCCAGAACTTAGTTACTTGTTTATGTCTAGCTGCAAGGGATGCTGGGAATTGTAGTCATTATTCCTTGGCTAAGATAAGCTGAGGACACTCTGGAAGGGCAAACGCATATTGGAAATAACTGAACTTTCTGCTTCAACAAATGTATGTGATTTGCTCACTTTCCCATATCAAATGTCAGGACTAGAGAGAACTCAGCTCTCCTGGGTTCCCAGGTGGCAGATGGCATTTTTATTATAGCTTCTTATCTTTTCCACCTCTTAGTGCATATACCTCTATGACAAGCAGAAGCCTCTTGGGTGAGTTAGTGGGTTTGCTTAAAACATCATTTTCCTTTTTCTGTGTGAGTCATTCTGATGATCTATATGATACTGTATGTATGCTCTCTTGTCATACTTAACACCACATAACAGAATATTCTCAAATCACTAGAAATTGGGAGGTTGGGGACTCAGGTTGTTCCCTGGGTGACTAAGAAAGTACAGAGAAAGTGAGGAAGCAAACGAGAAAGGATTGGAGCTCACAGAGGATGCACAAGACAACCAGGAGAGGTGGAACTTGACAGACACTGAGATGGGACCCATGGATATGTCCTGTAACCAGGTGAAATATGTAGATAATAAAGGGAATTTTTCTGCTCATGGGGATTCCTCATGTAATATATTTTCTAAAGGTGAAAAAAAATTTATGATTAGTATGTTGTTGTTGTAGATAGCTTGAGAATAAAGATTGGAGTTTATCATTTAAACAGGGCATAATAACCATGGATTCTGATTTCCTTTCCCCAACTGCATTCTTGTGAACTAATAAGCAAAACTGAGACACCAATATTTGCAGAAAAATGATGCTCACCCTGCTTGATGTCATCCTTGAAATATAAAAAGGACCATTTTATTTTTCATTTTCTCTTTTTATTTGTTTGTTTGTCTTTGTGGGGGGGCAGGGTCTCAATATGTAGCCAGGCTAACCTTGAACTTGGGGCAATTCTTATGCCTCAGCCTCCTGAGTGGTAGAATTACAGATGTGCACCATATGCCGAGGTTTAAAAAGGACAATTGAAAACTAAGAATCTCTGAGTCCCTTTATAAAGCCAGGCCTCTAATTTTCCTTCACCGTAGAGGGCGTGTATGGAAACTTTCCCTAAAGGGTTTGTCTCTGTGATGAGAATTGCTGCTAGCTCTATACATCTTTCATCACGAAGAGGTACAAGGTGAGCTCTTGACTGGAGTGAATTCTATCTGGCTGAGTAACTGCTCCCATCCAGGGAGTCAGCACTAACCCAGGCAAGTAAAATTACTAGGAGCTTCATAGAGGACAATGGTGGGAGAAGCTAGTGAAGAGTCTGAAAGGAGGACCTGGAGGATTGGAGAAATGTTGCCAGCCTGACTCCATGGTGGACCATTTGGAAATCATAGGGAGTCTGAGAATGTAGCTAGATCCCAGCAGAGCAGGCCTGTGAAGGGAGGCTGCCTGGGAGATGCTGTTCAGTACGATTGTTGCTTCTGAAGGTTGCAGGCCAAGCATCCCAGGGTGGGCTGTAGGACACTGTTGGCCAGTGGTTGGGGCAGCTGTGCCACAATGCAGGCGGCAGTGAGCGTGGGCTGGGCACATGCCACTCTGTCCTTCTGTCCCTTTGGAGAGCAAGGGCTGCTCCTTTGTTTCCATCTTCCAACTTCTGCACAAATTCCCATTTTGGTCAAATCTCTCTGAGAACCCTAGGTGGCAAATGTACTTCCAGCTGAAGCAGCTTGACACAGAACACCTTCCCAGAGTGAAAGAGTAAAGGGGGGTGGGGAATCAAAGCTGGAACACTTAAAAAATGTGGGGAGCCAAGGAAACCCCGAGTAAATGTGTGCTTTTGAGATGAGCATGGCCATGTCAAGAACCCCAGAGCCTCATACCCATGGGAGTGGCAAAAACTTCTGATCTCAGTGTGAATGTTGACCATGTATATAGAGACTATCAACCACAGCTTCCTCCAAGATGTTTATGGCCCGAGACTGCTCCCTTACCAACTTCCTACTGAGAGGAGCTAAGCCTGCCTCCTTATTCAGCTGTACACAATGAACCTGTGTCCTTGTTCAGTGCACACAATGAACCCGCCTCCTTGTTCAGTGTACACAATGAACCCACCTCCTTGTTCAGTGTACACAATGAACCCCACCTCCTTATTCAGCTGTACACAATGAACCCGCTTCCTTGTTCAGTGTACACAATGAACCCGCCTCCTTGTTCAGTGTACACAATGAACCTGCCTCCTTGTTCAGATACATAAAATGCACATACAAGGGTCTGGGCTGCTGCTGCAGTTGGTGCCTCCATCAGAGGGGGGCACAGACCACCAGATCCCAGCTTTTCTGTACTTGTGCCTCTGTGCCCATCCTCAGCCCCTCATCTTGCTAGTTTGGCTAATCCCTGAAGACTTGCAGAGTATGGCAAAGAAAAGGTTAATGGCAACTGACCCCAGTTCACCAAGTTCACATATTTGCAAGAAGAACAAGAAATTTATTGAAAAATAACCATGTGTAAAACATTAGCTGATTGGGGTGGAGGATTTAGCTCAGTGGTAGAGTGCTTGCCTAGTAAGTGCTTGGGTTCAGTCCTCAGCTCTGAAAAACAAACAAACAAACAAAGAAACAAACAAACAAGACAATAATATCAGATGATAGCATTTATTGTATGAGTATGGAATAGCTGTATACGTTTGCCTTTTACATTTCCATTAAAGGATGAAGAGTGCTGCCCAGGCCAAGAACATTTGTCTGGCATGTGCAAAGCCCTGGGTCTGATTCCAACATCACAAAAATTAGATAATAAAAAGTAAATCCCATTATAGGGATGGTTTTGATTTCTAAATAGCTTCAGGGGGACCATCCAGGAAGATTAGTGGAAGTGCTGAATGCTCCTCTGGATTTGACAGAGTATCAAACGGAGGCTGCCATCTGAGGGTCACAAAGCATCCTACACCATTTGCCATTTACAAAGATGATTTATCCCAGGAGCAATCGCACTAATAGTTTCACACTTGGTGCTTATTAATGCTCATTACAGATGATTTCCCTTAGCTTCATTAAACTTTAATCTCAACTGTTTTCTGGCACATTAAAATATGTCAGACCAACAAAGGAAGACTAGCCACAGATTTAATTTTATGAAAAAAAAAAAAAAAAGGTCAGTGAATTAGATGGCTTTGAAGACCAGGCTGGCTTCAAACTCATTATGTGGTCAAGGATGACGTTAAGCTTCCCATACTCCTGCCTCCAGCTCCCAAGTAGTGATATTACAGGTGTGCAACAATGCCTGCTTCTCACAGTGCTGGGACTGGACTCAGGACTCCAGGCATGTTAGGCGCTCTATCAACCGAGCCATATCTCCAGCCCTGGAGACAGCCTTCTGCTGGACCAAACAAGAACAGTCAGTTAAGAGCTCCAAGAGGCCTCTTGGGTTTTTATTTTGGGGGCATTCAGATAACTTTGGAGAGTACAGGGGAGACTTTCAGCCATGGCACTGTGCATCCTCCCCTGCTCTGAGTAGGCTGGGAACCACTGGGAGATGGGTTCTCATCCACCAGCTATTCTTGGGACTGGCTCAGGGCTGAAGAGGGAGAACTCCCATTGTCTCTTGCTGGTCTTTCCACTCTCTTTCAGACACGCCTTCCCGTGGTGTCAGCTGTTCTCATTAATCTTTGGTTGCCCAAGGTCACTTACTGCTGTTTGTTCCTTAGGTCAGCTTTGATCAGGCAATGCTTTGTGCTTCAGACTTTCCATGGCCATTTTTTGGGCTCCTTTCCATCATTGCTTCGAGGTCTTTCTTCAGCTAATGGAGCAGCATTGCTAATAGGCTCAAAAATACCCACTCAGCAAAAATCTCTTTAATAATGCGGGCAACTGGGTGTGTCTGCTTTCCCAGATTTCTCTGCTGGCTCCAAATTAGGCCTTCTGATAGAAAGATAATTTAGACAGTCCTTTGGCTCTTTCCACTGGCCACCTACTCTGCCTACATGTGGGCTAAACCACAGATGCAAGTGTCTGGTTAATTATTAATGTGATTGATGGTTACCTATTGCCCAAACTCAAAGGTCATAAATGTTTCACATCTACGGACACTTAATAAATGCTTGTTGGCTGAACCAACCTTCACGGTGTCTTCGCCCAATGATTTTAATGTGTAGGTTACAGAGACAGGTGGACATCAGTATTTCAGCAGACACAATTTCAGTAGAGAAGCAGCAGAGCTGTGGGGGAAGAGTTAAAATCATGGAGAACAAAACCAGGTCTCCGAACAGATTAGCAGAGTAGACTGCAAAGACACCTGAAGTTGTAGGCCGGGTACGTTAGCATGCCTGAGTTTGGGGTAAGGTTTGGAAAAGGTGGGGAGTGGTTATTGGGGTCTGTCACAGGAAATGATAGAGAAGGCGAGGTGGCAGGCAATGCCAGAACAAAACAACTGATGAAAACCAACTCAACCAGTGCCTGGAGGCGTTCGAAGCATCTTAGGAGCACATCTTTTTGGAGTGTCTAGGATCTGTCACATTACCATCACAGGTCCATCAGCATCTCAGGCCTACAAGGTTCAGGTCCTATCTCTAGGAAACATGAGACATCATGGGCCTCTTCATATTGAATGAACACATTGTGCATTCTTCACTAAACTATCTGGGTAGGAAAAGAACTGATTTCAGTAACTGAGTCAGCTCAGGGTTCCATGTACAGGAGGAATTGAGAAATAGTATCTGGGTCTTTGGTTACTTGATTTGATCATACGGTGCAGCAGAGTAAGAAGCAGAGTTAGAGAGGGTCATGGTTTAGTTGACTAGTGTGCTTTAACTTTGGGCCACATACACCCTCTCTGAACCTCATCTTCCTCTTTTATATGATAGAAGCCTGACAATTCTACCTGCCTGCCAAGATCCTTGAGAAGGTCAAATCAGGTCCTATTTATGAGTGCTTGGTCTGGGCCAAGGAGATGACTCAGCCAATAAAGACATTTGTCTGTAGTCATACTTTTTTTTTTTTTGTAGGAACCACTGGCTCCCCAATAATGACACAGAGACTTATTAATTATAAAAGCTTGACTGATAGCTTAGGCTTGCTAAGTAGCTCTTCCAACTTAAATTAACCTATATTTATCAATCTATTTTTTTGTCTCATGGCTTTGTTACCTCTACTCTGGATTGCCCATGCTGCTTCCTGTCTGTCTGTCTGGTGACTTCCCACTTCTTCCTAGCATCCTGTGTACTTGAAAAATTCTGCTTAGCTATTGGCTGTTCAGCTTTTTATTAAACCAATCAGAATGACACATCTTCACAGTGTACAAAGATTATTCCATAACGTTTCTCCCCTTTTTGTCTAAATAAAAAGGAAAGTGTTTAACTCTAACACAGCAAAGCTATATATAATAAGAATAATTGTCAGGTAAGAATTATGTTTATAAGTTTAGTTCATTTGTATTCAGCAATTTTAGAGAAAATATGTTATTATTTATCTTATTTTGGTGAGTTCAAAGTTCTGTACTTAATTTATCTTCTATCCTAACTAAAGAAAACGATGACTATCTAATCTTCAACTCCATCAAAGTCCCCAGAAAGATATAATATTACCTTTGTAAACAGGAAGTACAGAGGAAGCGACTTCTAAAACTAAAATAAATGACAGAAACAGTTGGCTTCCTGGACAGTCACCCAAGTTTCCTCTGCAATGTTGGGGCATCTCTCTTTGGCCTACAGGCCCAGAATATCTGACAGACTTTTCTGTGAAGCAGGAATTCTTGAAGGATTGTCCCACCTTGTCTTGATAAAGTTCAGCAGTCGCTTTTCTTTGTGTCCTGTTGGTCCAGTTTGGACAGCATACTGTCAGCAGTCCAGGCAAGGGCAGTGTCCCACCCAAATGGCTAGCTTTTGTCATAGAAAAAGCAACTCCATATGGAGGTTCTTTGATGCCCATCATCCTTTTTTGAAGTAGTTTGGTGCTGCCAGGAGCAGACATGTCTCATTGTCAAGAAAAGCCTTATATTATTAAAACATTTTACATGCCATATTCTGTAGGTCTTTGAAGTGTTTGAAGATCATCTATCTATCTAAAATATATCTCTGTATGACCTTGAAAACATATCTAACATGACTATAAGTTTAATAGTTATATATGACTATTAACCTGCATTTATTTTCCTAAATAGCTTTCAAAGACTAAAACTTTTACAATACCTTAAACAAGAATAGAAACATACATCACAGTATAACAAAAATAACCTTAAAATGGTATCAATATACAAAAATCCATACCAATGTAAAATATTTGAGACTAGAGGTTGTTTAAAAGTAGACTCAACAATCCAATCCCTTGTCCCATCATTTCTATACTATATTCCCCCTTTTTCCTTTAGAAAGAGGCCCTTGAATCTAACTCCATTGTTTAGCATTTTTCCTGACCATGACCAATAACAACTTGTAACCAACCCCCGACCCCAAACAATGACAAACATCAAATGACCAAAACCCACTCACCCCCTCTCTTGGGAATGTGGGCATTGTGTTTTCTAGATTGCTTCCTGTTGTCTGGGGGTGCTGAAATCTTTAGGAGACTCTGGGAAAATTAGGATAATGGTCAAGTCCTGGGACAGTTAGCTGTATTATGTGTTGTCCAGTCTCTGTGCAATGGGAAAGGGTAAGGCTTATCTGAAGTCCTGGCTGTGGTAGTCCGTGAGGCTGGATCATCTCAGCCAGCAGCCTTGAAGTTGTTCTGGATGCAGAACTCTGAGGAAACTGTAGCAGAGGCACTCAGAGATGCTAGGTCACCTGGGCTACCAGTTTTCATTGGTGTCTGGCCCAATGACCAGAAAACACATAAACTTTCAAAGGTAATATATATATATATCTGCATTAACACAAGTATGGAATGTGTGGTATGCACAAATCAGTTAAATTTTTTATTCTATGTTTGAGCAGGTAAAAGGCACCTGTCAACTTTATAAGTCTGTTTGGACTGTATAATCAAACTGTAATATAAATCTCTATCCATGTCATATGAAAGGATGGCATGTAATAATAAGTTATAAAGATTCTGTAGCCAACAAGATTTATCATGTCTCATCCAGTCTCAGAGCTGTTTCCATGTTAAGGGATAAGCTTACACGTTATCTGTCCTGTAGTCATTTTTGGCTTCCTCCCCCATGTTCCTCCCCCCAGGAGGGAGCTCCCCCGCACTCAAATCTGTCTCTATTAATCTGGATAGAATCCACAGCCTTTAATTTCCTATGAAAACAAAAGCATAACCTTTCCCCAACACAACACATTGCCTGACTTCCACTTTGAAGTTAAGACATTTTAAAAATATATAGGTTGGTTTAATTTAGCAGTTCTCATAATCCAATGTTTCTCAGCAGCTATTGTTTTTTGTACATTAGCATTTTCTTAGGAATGGGTCCAATCCTTATCTCTCTCCTGCCTGGAGGAGGTGTTCTTCGGCAGAGCTGCTGGCCATGTAATACCACTGGATGTGCAAGAACCGACTGCTTTTCAAGTTTGGGCTTCTTCTCTCTGACAGCTGCAAAATCACACACGTAGGGTGGAATACATTGTTTCCAAACCCATCTTTACATCTTTTAAATTTTGTTCTTAGTGTCTTGATTGATTTTCCTAAACAGGAATCCTTTACCCTCACTTTTATACACTGTTGTCCTGCATAGTTACTCTGATTGTCCAGGGTCCTGCTGCCCTTCCTGAGGAAGCTCTCAGGAAGCAAACCTTACTGCTGATGGTCCTCCACAGGCTGGAAGGAGGCCACTTCCTCCGCTGAGAATCCATCTCACGGGGAGAAAGAAACCAGACCGAACATGCCTCCACCTCCTTTCAAAGCTTTAGACTTGATCACTGGCCTGCTTATTAATTCTCGGGGAGCTTAGATGGAGTGATGAGCTCGGGTTACACGAGGCAAACGGTGTCAATTCCCTGTGTGCACATGATGGAGTAACCCAGGCTTGGCTTTGTTTCTCAAGTGTCTTTGGAGCCAGTGACTCCCATGTTTACCACTGTCTTGACTCCTTTCTCCTACACACATTCTCCGGACAGGTTCCTGCCTGATGGACAGGTTCCTGCCTGATGGTGTGGGTAGGAAAGGGGTGCCGGGAGGGACACTGGAGCGGGCGCGGTCCTCTTGTTCAGCCACTCCTTAGGAACTTGTCCTGACTTGGTGCAGGGTAACTTCCTTACATTCATGATGCTTGACAGCGAGGTGCCCAGACCTTGGAATTCTGTTAAGGGGGCTGTTCTTCTACACTTGACTAAAACGTTTGATACCTCATTGGAAATTATTGTTTCCTGTTTTGGAAAAAAAGAAAAATCCTTTGTCACCTCAATGCCCAGCATGGTGTGTACACATACACACTTTAAGGAAACTAAAGACCCCAAATAGGCGATATTATGTATGCAGATATAGTATGTGCTTGTAGCTTGAGTTTTCCTGCCTGGCCCACAGTCAGGACAAATTTCTCTCACCTGCCAGTCCCACAGCCGCTCAGACCCAACCAAGTAAACACAGAGACTTATATTGCTTACAAACTGTATGGCCGTGGCAAGCTTCTTGCTAACTGTTCTTATAGCTTAAATTAATCCATTTCCATAAATCTATACCTTGCCATGTGGCTGGTGGCTTACCGGCATCTTCACATGCTGCTGGTCATGGCGGCGGCTGCAGTGTCTCTCCGCGTCAGCCTTCCACTTCCCAGAATTCTCCTCTCTCCTTGTCCCACCTACTTCCTGCCTGGCCACTGGCCAACCAGTGTTTTATTTATTGACCAATCAGAGAAATTTGACATACAGACCGTTCCACAGCATGTGCTTTTATCACTTATAATTAAAACCATAAAAAAAAAACTACATAAATTCAGTTCTTCTTTTGAGATAGGGACCAAAGGACTGGAAACCATGAAGCCAACCCAAACTAGGTCTGTTCTCAACAAGGCTAGAGACAGGGAGCTGGCGTGGGAGATGCCCTAGGATGAAGGAAGGGCTGGGTAAAGGTTGAGTAGATGAATGTTGCACTAACTGGGCTAGAATTCACTGTGTAAGCCAGGTTCGCTTTGAACTCTCAGCACTTCGGCTGCCTTAGCCTCTCAAGTGCGAGGATGACAGGCAGGAACAGTTACTAGGGGTGTGCTCAGATGAGGCTCTGTCCCTCAGCAGAACGGAGAACCCAGCTGAGAATCTCCTGTTCACTAACCCTGGGCCGTGACTCCCTGGCCATGCCCTCCATTCCCGCGTATGCCCACTGCAGAGTCTGTGATACCTTAGGTGACTGCAGAGGTCCAGACTGGGCTCCTGGCAAGGGGATGCAGGACAATGAAAAGCCCCAAAGGTCCCCTCAGTGAGCAGCGTGGTTTTGCTGACTGGTGTCTGCTTTGGCAACTGCAGTTAACTGTTTCTCTTAAATATGGTCCAGTATCAGCTGCCAGGCAGAATAGCCAACAGCTTGTCATTTGTCTGTGGCCCAGACATATGAAGGGGATCACACGCTGGAGGCTTCCTTCGTTTATTCCCACCTGTACTACGCAGGCCTTTTGTCACTTTTATTTTGGGCTTTGTTGTCCTATGTAACGGTTATAAAGGACCTCTGTGCTCTCTTTCTCTCTCTCTGACACATTCCTCTGTAAAATGGTCTTTGAACAATTTCTGGCATTTACAGAGGTTAATTCTCCTGACCAGTTCCCTTTCTTCTGAACAGCATTCTGTGATGGTGACTTCTAGACTTTTCCACGGTTCACCCTGACCTCTTCCAAGCCGCTGTCTGGTTACACCATCTTCCTTCTCCAAAATCCATCCCAGATCTCCTGACGCCTCATATCACAAATGTGAGGCTATTGTCTTTACCTGAAAGTGTAGATTTATTTTTTCACCATTTGACCAAAGACTCTGACAAATAATAGTGGGAAGGGTGATGAGGTCCCAAGGCTCATCAAGACTGGTCCCAAGACTGGGTTAGACATCCACCCTGATAGAGCCCTGTGACTCATTAGCCCTGGAAGAATGACATCGAGTGAGCAGTGATTGACAGAAAGAGCACTGAGTGACATGGCCATGTACCAGCGGTCCTCTCCGAGTGCATGCTTCTGTGTTAGGATAATGGCTCCTTACATGTGTCATGGGATTACCTTTTTATTCAGCTTCTGAATTTCTTATCTCTCACCGTCTGCTGAAGTTCACAGGTGCCCATCTCATTGGATCAAGAGCAGACCAGAGTTATGAAAAATTGATATTCTAGGACCATGTTTCTCAAATGGCAATGTATACATGAGCCAACCTGTTAACATGCTGATTCTCTCTCGGTAGGACTGGGTTGGGACCTAGAATTTCACGTTTCTTATACACTTGTATCAGTAAAACACCACAGATGAGTGACTTAAGTAACCGGGATTTACCTCCCTCCCAGTGCAGTGGGGAGTCCAAGTTCAAGGCCAGCTTCTGGTAAGGACACTCTTTGGGCGGCAGCAGATGGCCCTTCTGGCTGTGTCCTCACACGGCCTTTCTTCTGGGGAGGTATCAAGATGGAGGGTGTACCAGTACTCTTCCTCTTCTTACAAGATGCCAGTTCTCTTGGCGTCCCCATCCCTTGTCCTCACTTAACTTTAAGTAGTTGTGAAAGTTTTTTTCTCTAAAGACAGTTAAACTGGCTGTCCAGACTTCAATATGTCAGAGGTGGGTTTTGTTGTTGTTGTTTTGTTTTGTTTTTCTAGTAGGAAAGTGATACATTTTTTTTTTTAAGATTTATTTATTTACTTATTATGTACACAGAAGAGGGCACCAGATCTCATTACAGATGGTTGTGAGCCACCATGTGGGTGCTGGGAATTGAACTCAGGACCTCTGGAAGAGCAGTCAGTGCTCTTAACCTCTGAGCCATCTCTCCAGCCCGAAAGTGATACATTTTGTCCACCCCCTCCAACTCATCAGTGCTGAAGAAGCGAGCCACAATATAATGGAGTCCCAGGAGAAATACCATGCTGGGAACACAAAGGACTGGCCTAAGAGAAATGACCCACACCAGGAAACCAGGTGCTTTCCCAGTTTCAGTAGCCAGCCCACAGCTTAATCTATATATGCATATTTCCTGTGATGTCAAGGCCAGGTGGAGACAGATTGGGATGCTCTCTCTCTCTAGTTTTGGCCAAATGATAACTTGCTTTTTCAATTCTTGTGTATTTTATATTGTTTTTTTCTTAACACAGGCAAGTGGGGGGGGGATCCCTGTAATATTACTGTACAAACGATCAAATGAGTCCTTTCTATCAAATGCTGTAAAACTTGTGTTTAGCATGGGGAATTAAAATCTTCTATCTCCCCCACCTTGTAAGACTTTTATGTAAATGTTTTAATCCTCCCTACCTGGTAAAACCTTTGTTCACATAAAGGCCCACTGCCCTATCCTAGGAATTTGATGGCTTGATTCGGCCATTCCTTTCTCCTTCTTCCTTCATTGGCTCTATGCCAATTCTCACTAACCAACTGAACAAGACTGTGAGGTCAGACCCTAGCCATGGGGAGAAGACACAGCCATCACCTGAGTTAGAATCAAAACAAGGGGTTGGAGAGCTAGCTCAGAGGTTAAGAGCACTGGCTGCTCTTCTAGAGGTCCTGAGTTCAATTCCCAGCACCTACATGGTGGCTCACAAGCACCTCTTCTGGCATGCAGGTGTACATGTAGATAGAATAAAAACCAATGCACTTCCTGCCTCCGTGTTAGTTCTCCCCAAGAACACCTTGATCATGAGTGAAGTTTGCTTCGTCTAGACACTTCGGTTGGAATGGTGGTCTCTTTCTTTGGGACCCCCAACTCATTTCTAACACCAGAAGGACCCGGATGAGCAAGGCAAGGCACAGCAGGAACCCAGAACCCCATTTTCTGCACTCAGAAGGACCTATGTATGTGGTGGATTCTGCTGTGATTTCACTCTCTGGTGAACATTAAAGATATTTAGTGTCTCTAATTTGGCAGTTAGTAGCTATTTGGTCATTTTCTAGCTGGTTCAGGGATATTTTTCAAGTAGCTTCCCTTCAATTTTGAGAAGAAAACTTTTTGTAAAGGCTTCTCTAAATGCACCCTACAGCCTCAGCTTTGCTCTGGGGAAGCCAGCTGGTGACAGAAGATGGCCAACCCAGCCTCTCTGCTTTATGTTTTGTGCCTAGAGAGAAGCATAGGCTGTAGAGGGAGAAGGGACATCAAAAACCATTGCATCACACAGGGCACCATTTAATTTGCTAAACGGCTGCAGACCTACTATGGGATGAATTGTGTTTCTCCAAATTCACCCCTTCAAGTCCTATACCTCGTACTTATCATGTACTTACCATATTTGGAGATGAGGCCATTAGGGTGGGGTCCCGACCCAATGTCACTGGTACCTTTAGAGGAAAAGGAAGAGACACCAGGAAAACACTCACAGAGTCAAGGCTATGAGAACAGTGAGAAGGCAGTGTATGCAAATCAAGGAAAGAGGCCTCAGGAGAAACCAGGCCTGTTCACACAACTTTGATCTTGTCCTTCCAGCCTCCCAAACCATGAGAAAATAAATTTCTGTTGTATCCAGTCTGTGGCATCTGCAACAGCAGCCCTAGAAGACGGTACAAGCCCTAAACAGCTAGATTCCATTGCCTTTTGTGTTGACTCAAATGTTAATTTACTCAAAGGACATGTGCAAGGCTGAAATGACACTCACATGAAGAAAGTATCACCCCCTTGCCCTAGACTGCCAGTGGGGACAGACCAGTAAAAGACCAGGGCAGTTGGGGATGGGCTGAGGGAGGAGAGAGCCTGGTGTGCTTGGGAAACTTGGAGCCCTGATGCTCTGTCCTGCTGGGAGATCAAGTGCAATGACGGGGATGACTCATGATAAGGATGGAAGGTCCCTGGAGCCAGAGGGCAGGGTTTGGAGGCCAAGCTAAAAAGTGATGGGTTTTAGATGGTGTGGTGAAACTTGCATTCCATAGAGGGTTTATTAGTTGAATATGGCAAAGGATTAGAGCAGAGACAGGGGACCCAGATGGGGTACAGATGGAGAATAAGGATCCAGACAGGGTATAGACATAAGGATCCAGAGGGGGTAGAGATGGAGAGTAAGGATCCAGAGGCCTATGGATGGAGAGTAAGGACCCAGAGAGGATATGGATGGAGAGTAAGGATCCAAAGGGGATATGGATGGAGAGTAAGGACCCAGAGAGGATATGGATGGAGAGTAAGGACCCAAAGGGCGTATAGACAGAGAGAAAAGATGTGACGCGGCGGGGGGCGGGGGGGGGGTAATAGACAGACCCAGTATGAGGAGTAGGCTCACAAAAGCCAATAAAAGAGTCGGAGACAGCCCCTGCTCCCACTGTTAGGAGTTCCACAAGTAGACCAAACCACACAACTGTCACATATATGCAGAGTGCCTATGTCGGTCCCAGGCAGGCTCCCTGGTTGTCGGTTCAGTCTCTGTGAGCCCCTATGAGCTCAGATTAGTTGATTTTGTGGGTTTCTTGTGGTGTCCTTGACTCCTCTGGCTCCTACAATCTTTTCTCCCTCTTTTCTGCAGGATTTCCTGAGCTCCACCTAATGTTTGGCTGTGGGTCTGCATTGGCTTCCATCAGTTGATGGATGAAGTCTCTCTGATGACAATCGGTCTAGGCACCAGCCTCTGAGTATAGCAGAATATTGTTAGGCATCATTTCATTGACATTTTTCCCCCTCCAGTCATGTTTGCTTCTATCCTAGGTTTGGGTCATCCAGCCTGTGGGTCCTGGTGCTCCAGGCCATGTCAGGAGCGGGCTTACTGTCCTGGCATGGGTTTTAGGCTAGACCAGTCATTGGTTGGCCACTCCCTCAATCTCTAGGCCACCCTTACCCCAGCATACCCCATAGGTAGGACAGACTATAGGTCAAAGGTTGTGTGGCTGGGTTGGTTTCCCACTCCCTCTACTTGAAGCCTTGCCTGGTCACAGGAGATGGCCAATTCATGCTATGTATTTGCTATTCCTAGGAGTCTTAGCTGGGGTCATCCTTGTAGATTCCTGGGAGATTCCCTTGGGCCAGGTTTTTACCTGACCCTGAAATGCCCCTCCTTTCCAATAGTCTCTTTCAGTACCTTCCCCCTCCGCCAACCTAATCACTCATGTTCTTGAATTCTTTATATGTTTTGGAGATCCGCCCTCCGTCAGATGTGGGTTTGGTGAAGACCATTTCCCATTCTGTAGGCTGCTATTTTGTCCTATTGACGGTATCCTTTGCCTTACAGAGACTTTTAGTTTCACGAGGTCCCATTTATTAAGTCTTGATCTTAGTGTCTTCCCTGGAGTCCCTAGGACCAGCCTGGCCTTTGGTAAAGTTGCCGGGGCTGTGGGCCCTAGTGTGGAGCCTAGGGGAGGGGTGCAGTCTGGCAACTCCTATCGTTATTCAGTGCAAATGTTTAGAATTGCCTTTCACAGGATATATACTTAGTGAACATAAATCCACCATCTATTTGACTTTCTTGGCAAAAATATTTGCTGCTTTTGTTAGCGAGACAGGCTAACATTAGAAGGAAGAGCAGCAACCTTGGATTGCACTTGTTTTGGACTGGACACACATCCTTCTTCTGAGCATGCTCTTGGTAGCCTGAGACACTTACCTGTTAGTGCAGTGCACACACACACACACACACACACACACACACACACACACACACACACCTCTCTGAACAACTCGCCTAACAATCTTTTAGCGCCTAACTGCCACATGCTTCAAACAACTGGAATAAATTACTCCTCATAGAAGCCTCTTGTCATGCACCATTCCTCTTCGGACATGGCGGGGAACATGTCCTGAAACCCAGAGAGATGGTCCGATCTGGCCCGAACTGGTTTGAACTGGTTTGAACTGGTGCTGCAAGGCAAACTGTCCTCTAAGTGAACTTGCAGGGAGACTCCTGTTTCCCGCCCTGTGCCTCTGCATAATTGAACATGCAGAGGACTGCAATCGACTTCACTACAGGAAAGGACACGCACGCACGGGAAGCCTGGACTTATATAACCCAAACCTGTTAATCAAAACAGAACTGCCCAAGCCACACCACTTAGAAACCTAGCTCCGCCTTCTTTCAAAGCACAGTAAGAGAATTCCCGAGCAATCATCAGGGCCCTCCAGTGCTCTCACTCAGGTGGTCCGCTGTCATTCTTGACAGGGGTCTAATTTGTACTACTGCTTTGCTTTGAACAAAATGTCCCCATCCCTTGGTATATCTCTGTGTATACAAATAATGCTTTGCATAGGACACCAAACACCTGGAAATAACCAGCCCAGCTAGTGACTTTGGCCACCAGTAACAAGAGTCTTCTTCCAACCTCAGTCCCCATGTGACCCCTTCCCCTAGTATATAAGACAACTCAGGGCAGCCCCGCCCCATGTTGCTGGCTTTATATTACTTCTTTATTACTATGTTGTCTCAAATGGTCCCTTCTAGAATGACACCTGACAAGATCCCATTGTCCTGTCCCAGACACCTGTTGTCTAAAGCTTCACTCAAAAATTTTTTATTGAAAAGAAATTATTGGGATAAAATTCACATACTGGGCAGTGATGGCGACTACCTTTAATCCCAGCACTCAGGAGGCAGAGGCAGGCGGATCTATGAGTTCTAGGCCAGCCTGGTCTACTGAGTGAGTTCTGGGACAGTCAAGGCTACACAGAGAAACTCTGTTTTGAAAAACCAATAATAATAATAATAATAATAATAATAATAATAACAATATTTCACATAGCTTAGAATTTACCATTCTGAAGTAAAGAATTCCGTGGTCTATAACACACACAGTTACTACACTGCTGTCATCTCCCCCAAGTTCCCAAGCACCCCCAAATAAAGCTCATGCTCACTAAGCAGTCGGTCCCTATCCAACACTGCTTGCCGCTGGAAGTCTGGATTGTATCTGTATAATTTGCATATTCTTCATATATATCAGATTTTACAACGATGCCTTCGCCGCCATCATCTTTCCCTTAGCATGATATTTTCTAGGTTCACCCAAGTACTCTCTATAGGTCAGAACTATAGTTCAGAACTAAGGCTGAGGAATATTCCACTGAATGCATATCTGTAATTTGTTTCTCTCTCCACCGGTACCTAGCATTAGTGCTGTTTCTACCTCTTGACTCATGTGAATAGTTTTTCTGTGAATCTGCATCATCTAAGGCATTTTTTTTCCTGAGCGCCCATTTTCATTCCTTTTGGATTCTCTCTCCACTTTCTGCGGTTACAGTTGGCCACTCCAAGCTGTGTTGTTCTGGGGTGCAGGTAGGTATAGCACCAGCGCTGACCACATGTAGGTGACTGGTGTGAGAATGAGTAACTTGGAGGGCGCAATGGCTCCCCCTTGTGGTGAGCAGCAACAAGTCTGCATATTCCTGTCTTCCCCGGTAGTGTGCCAACATTAACAATTTATTGACTTTCTAGGGATGAACCCAAGACAAATAAGATACCAGGGGGGTAGGCATACTGAGATCTTTGTGCAAAAGAAGTGGGATAAGGTTACGTCTTTCTTTTATTGAAGAAACAAGGCAAATGACTCCAAATTCTCTTTTCTTTGTTATGCTTGGAGAAAAAGAAATATGGATGATGGAAACAGCGTTTGGTGTTGACTGAATGGCTTATCATGTGGAAAACATAGGACTCCTGGGTAATCTGTGCTTTTGGTGTGCTGTACCACGTGCTGGAGTGTGCCCATGAGTGCCCTGCAGGACTATATCCCATCTTTTCTCTTGTCTCTTTTTGTAAAGCTGAAAGAATCACACAGATCATTCTTCCTATCTGCCCGTGCCCCACTCACAACAGACGCCAGGAAGTCTCCCGGTCCAGCACAGCGAAGATACATAAAACTTCACCTGGTTCTCAGTAACTCTTGTGTCAGACTGCGCATGCTCTGAAGCTGTAGCTCTGCAATATTGCAGAAGAAAGAAATCTTGTCGGCAGGGATCAATACGTTTGTTCCCGGGCTCACATGAAAAACACGGGGAAGAGCGGCATCGTTATTTGGGTTTGATTTGGTCAGCTGGGTCCCATCCCCAGACAAAGAGCTAAGTAGTTGTCAGATGCGTCGGCAGCTTTCGGGCTCTAGTTCTGGCATTAGTTGAAAGGCTGTATGATCGGAGACGAGCATTTGACTGCAGTTTCTCTCAACTCAAGTTAATTTCACCGAAAAGAGGAGAGAGGGATGCGGTCTGCAGTCTGCGGTGAGGGACCAGGGAGCAAGGCCAGGTCTGCTTCAGGCTGTTCACCTGGACTCTGCCCCCGCCCCCGCCCCCGCCACTTCTCCGTGGAACCGAAATAACTACACCCAAGGAATGCCAGCAGCTTATCACATTCCTTTAAGATACAGATCTGTCCCTGAACCCCAAATGCCTCACTTCAGAGTTGGCGTGGACCACTGCCACGGTTCCTTACTGTTTCGTTACTGTGTGAGTGTAGGCATTCGAGCTGGGGTTACTAGGAAGTCTGGGTGTGGTTTCTAAACAACCGCCACCCCCAATTTCTTTCAGGCGCCAGAGATGGCACTAGGCCTTGTGTGCACTGTACGAGCAACCCTTCTCTAAGCTGCGCCCGGGAACCCTAGACATTGATTTCAACCTTGCTTGTGTCTATAACTGGCAATAATCTGGTTCAAATTGGTCTGACCCAGTTACCGGCCAGGCCCCCTTCCACCAATTCTGAGTCCCCAGGCTTCCCTCCTTGTATGATCTAGCCTGTTTTCAGTCTCGCTTCAATCCTGGAGCCGAGCTCCTCACGCAGTCCGGAACAATCCCACCAACTACCACCGAGTAGACTAACGCGGGGGTTGGGGAGGTAGGGAGGGAGCTTGCAGGCGGAGGAAGCGCAGCCCTCCTCCCTCTGCTTTTCTTGCATTTTCTTTCACCCTCTTCCATTTCGCAGGAAGCACTAAAAAACAAACCTTCTGTTCCAGTTTCTTATCAAATCTTTTCCCGCCCACCACAGCCTTCCCTTCCTGGGAGGAGCCCTGCGGGGTGAGTTTTCTTCTGCTCAGTACCCTGGCTATGGAAAGCCATTCAAGCGCTAGAAGGCTAAGTTCAGGACGACTTCCATAGACCCGCTAGGGTTTGTGAAAAGCTCCGAAGTCTATTTTTACACTCACGACCTATATTTGGTTTTCAACGAACGGTGGCTTCCACAGTGACAGTTTATTTGGTGTCCTCTTTTGGTCACACTTGACTCTGTCAGCGGGTTCCTGGCTGTCTTCTGGTTGGAACTTCCTGCGGATGACCACTAGAGGGCACATGATTTCCAGCTTACAAGGTGCTTTCCACAGCCAGTTTCTGGGGCTTTGCGGACCACAAGGACCAGTTTTTTGTTTAATTTGTTTGTTTTCCCCCAGAAGCAAGAGCGAGGCATTTGAAATCCCCTAGGTGCAGCTAAGACGTTCTCTATGGCGTTCGTCTGTGAAGTGCTGGCTGCGAGCCGCAGACTTTAGAAAAGAACTGAAGAAGGCGGCACCCACGAGTCATGCTTTTTCTACGTTTGCTGAAGAGGGTATACGTGTAGCTTGTATGTATCTATTCAGTTCACAGTAAGATGGTAATGCTTCCTGGGGTCTCTTCCTCTATGCCCAGGCTTCCAGCCAGCACAGTAAGCTAAGATGGGCAGCTGGCAACATCTCCTAAGTCAACGTGGACGGGTGCCAAGGCAAACTTGAGAAGAGAGTGGGCTAGGGAGACCGAGTGGCATGGAAATACCATTGGGTTAAAGTTCCCGGGAGCACTGTGGGGCTCCGATCTCAGACGTGGGGTAGTGTGGGCGCTGTACCCCAGTCAGAAGATATGGACAGCTACGGCACTGAGGAATTAAACAGACAAGATAAAAATCAATATGGATCCAAAGCGAAGACTGGTCAGCACAGGTCAAAATCAGGGTGCTGTCTTTTAAGGCAGCAGGTAGAAGGTCAATGGGAGGCAGCGGTTACATCTCAGCTGTGTAGTGTAGTGTTGCCTATTCCCTGCGAGGGTCTCAGTTCCGTTCCATACCCAGCGCGGCAAAGAGAGAAAATAGGAATTCAATGGGAAGTAGAAAAAGAAACGTAAAAATCCTGTGCTATGGGTAGACTGTCTGAACTAAGATACTAAAGATAGTCATTGATAACACAGTCAAATAGGACTCAGCGTTGGTACTTCCTAACTCTGGCCTTTGCTAGGATGCATGCTTTCCTCGTCTCTCATGGTGGAGCTCCCATGGCCCCCGTTACTGGGAAGATTCCACATGATGCGATGATACACATTAAAGGCAACCTTTACCTCTGTTCTTTCTTATTTAGTGTCTAGTGTACTTAGTGTGGAGGACTTGTTCATTCAAACACATGACCTAATGCCTGTAGTAGTTAGAAATGCACAGTTTTAGGAGACAGAAACCACTAGGTAACAAATCATAGGAAAAGGAATCCTGACTCTGAGTGAGCTGTTATCATATGAGATAACAGCCCTGTCATGATCCCGATAGCGTCACCAAAGTCATCTCACCCCAGGAGTCTAGGCGGGACAGCGACAGGGCTGATGGGTGTAGTCTTAGTGATGTCACCAGGGACTCAGGTCCTCTCCATACCTTGGTCTGTCATTCCCAGCAGGCTGACATTTATGCTGTGCCCCTGGTTTTGTGGCTGCCAGGAGCAGGTTTGGGCTCCTTTCTAGCAACTCCAGACTCTGTCCTAGAGTTACTCCAACAGACCTTCCCTGCTGTTGCTGATCACGGCCCATCCCTGTATCAGTGCCTTGGAAGGTAAATACTCTTCGGGGAAAAAGTTCCATGGAAGGTCTCAGGCGGGGCTCTGATCTCAGAGGTGGGGGTAGCATAGTGTGGGTGTTACAGTTTACTCAGGATTAGATGCAATTGAGAATTCACTCTGAGACACCTGCCCTGTAATCTTCTGGAGGTCTTGATACCAGAGAGAAGCCAGGGCTCAATTAGGTTAAATAAATAAGGAATGGCTTCTGTGCAGGCAAGAGTGAGTGTTTTCCACACCTTGTAGTTGCTGGACACACAGTAGTTAATGTGTCAGGAGCGCTGAAGAATGGGAGGTCGCAGGCAGGCAAATGTACACGAACCATATACAATGTATCGGTTCTTCAGGGAGAGCTGGAATACAGTAAATCCTAATGGGTGCTTAGGGCAGACTAACTGGAGGGCGGCTGTTTAGATGAGATCCGAAGGACGGACAGGGTTGGAAGAGCACAGCAGTACAAACAAAGCCTGGTTATAACATTCTCAGGCAACCAAAAGTTGGCCATGAGCAGCAAGCCGGGCATAGAGTGGGTTGGGTGGGCAGCAGGCACCAGCCATGAAGGCCTTGGCAACCACACTGGAGTTCTGTTGTGATGATAACATGTAGGTGCCTCTACAGCGACACCCTTCCAGATTTGCGAAGTAAAGTCAAGATAGTGGTTTTTATGTCACCTTGACACAAGCTGGAGTCATCTGAGAGGAGAGAACGTCAACGGAGAAAACGCCCCCTTCAGATCAGGCTGTGGGCAAGCCAAGCCTGTCATGCATTTTCTTAATTAGTGGTTGATGGAGGAGGGCCCTGGTCACTGTGAGTGGTGACCCCAGGGCTGGTGGTCCTAAGTGCTATAAGAAAGCAGGCTGAGCAAGCCATGTGGAGCAAGCCAGTAAGCAGCACTCCTCCATGGCCACTGCATCAGCTCCTGCCTCCGGGATCCTGCCCTGACTTAAATGATGGACTGTGATACGGGAAATAAACCCTCTCCTCCCCAAGCTGGTTTTTGTCATGATGTTTTATCCCAGCAATTGTAACCCTAACTAAAGATAGTGGCTGGCAAAAAGCACCTCAAGGTATGAGAAACAAGACAGATTCTAAGAGACCATGACTATAGTCAAGGCACTGTTTGCAAAGCTTTATGTATGCATTGCTGTGATTACCCATGATCCTCCAGGGCTGGTGCTATCATTCTTTTCCTTTTGCAGACAAGGACACTAAAGCACCCGTGCAGTGCTGCTGCTGGGTTGAACTGGGTCCCTTTAAGATGGAACGCGACTCCTAACCCTGGGTCCCTTAGTGTGTAACATGCATGAGATGAGGATGTAATGGCATGCCTGGCATTCTTGTCAGAAGGTGGCAGCAGAGATTGGGGTGCTCCACTCCAAGCTCAGGAATATTCCAGACTGTCTAGAATACACATGGGGCAGGGGTATAGAGAGTGTTTGCTGAATAACCATTGAAGGAACTATAGAGAGTGAGGAACTCCAGTGAGATTTGCCTTAGAGGTAGCCATCTTGACAACCTTGTTCTCCTGGTCACCCCAACAAATGACTACAACACCAAACTCCTCACAACATTTCTCCCTCATGTCCTAACTGACTGCAGTTTCCCATTGTCCCCTCCTACTCATGATCAACCAGAGGAAAAGGACACATCCCTTCAACAATGAGCTAAGTGTTCCTAGCAGCCCTGAGCCAGCTGCAGGGACATGTGTGACACTTGTGGATGCCCTGCGCTCTGGTCTATAGAATGCATGATAGCACTGTGCACAGAGCCTCATCTGCTAAGACCATGGTTCCATCTCATGGTGACTGATGGGATTAAACATGGTCTAGCTAATAGGAAGTCTCAAGGGGATTGATCATAAAGAAATGTAAAAATTTCCTTCACACCCAGACCATTGCCAGGTTAATGTCAATTTTCCTCCCTAGGTATAAGGATTGACTTAGACTTTTAAATGAGGAAGCTGGTTCAATCCTCTGTCCCAGCCAGCCTGAGAGCCACCAGGCCTTGCCCTTTCTCTGTGTGCGGTCTCATGGATGTTGGCTGCTCACAATGTAACAGGGTGCTGGCAGTTATCTAAAGGATAGCCAAGCTCATTTTCTGGTACAAAGAATTGGACATCCAGGAAAGACAGAGGACCAAGCAGCACAGAGGCAAAGTAACAAGTTTACCTCCTAAGGATGGGAGCGGCCTACGTCTGGACGTCCACTCAGTGGATGCTGGCTTAAGTAGTATTTTATAAGCCCGGGGATCTTACCCTGTTCCCTGTTGGTCTTGTTTAGATATCCACCATATAGTTTCCTGCTGTTTCTCTTCCTAATGCCTTCTGGGTACAAGAAGCTGCTATCTCAGGGAGACCATTTTTTATTTCCTCGTCTACCGATGTCTCTAACTCTCCTTCATCAGATTCAACACAGTGACATGGCTGTCATCTACATTTTGTTCTGGGGGACACGGTCTGGGAGAGGCAAGAGGAGGCCAGGTAGGATGCTCAACTATTTCAGTCTGCCAAGTTTCCACATGGAAAGTTTCTCGTCTGAGAGATCCCCAAGTCCTTTAGCAAGGCCACCCTAGCTTGTCCCTCCACCCTTGGGCAAGTGGCATGTATACACACACACACACACACACACACACACACACACACACACACATTCATACACTCAGATACTTTTAAACCTCTAACTAGATGCAGTATTCTAAGTTTGGGAACCAGCAGCACTTCCTAGGTGAAAGGCATGATGACGGATAGAATTCATCTGTTGCACACAAGAACGCGATTAGCAGACATTTTCAGTGGGGGATGCGGGACCTGTAACTTTATGTTAAATACAACACAGACACAGATAATCACATAAAACAAATGTAAAGTCTTAAGAATCGCTAACTAAGGGGGGCTGGAGCGATGACTCTGGAGTTAAGAGCACTGGCTGCTCTTCCAGAGGACCCTGAATCCATTCCAAGCACTCACGTGGTCGCTCACATTCATCTGTAACTCCAATCCCAGAGGATCTGATGCCCTCTTCTGGCCTCCTTGGACACTGTACACACATGGTTCATCGACACACATGCAGGCAAAACACCCCTGCACATAACAATAAACAACAAATTTGTAAGAATTCCTAAGTAGGAGGCCACGTCATAGCAGCATCTGTGCTGGCTGCCGGAACTCCAGCTGCTCCCTGAGGGCTCCCTCACTGCCCAGCTCTACCCTTCTTCTTCCCCATGGGTAGTCTAGTGTTTGAGTTTAGAAATAAGCTGTTTGGTTGCTTTCTTCATACAGTGAGTTGTGGTGTGGACTCGCCCATCACCACACTCAGAACCTCCTCTCGAAAACGGAGGGTTCCGCGTCTCCCTTCATTTCCTTCAATGCAGGAGAAAGAGAAAACACAAGCAGAACTTCTAAAGGAAAGGGCACATGTCAGGATTTACAAACAATGATGTCCCCACTGTGACTCTGCGCCCTGCAGCCTGGAAGGGGCGTATTGAGCTCCAGGTTGGTTGCTTAAAGAAATAGACAATAGTCACAGGCCATTAAGATCCCATCTGCTCCTCATGAAACAGGAAAGTCATTACTGCCGAGGCAGGGGTCTAATATCACCTGCGGCTTTCCAGCTCACACCTTGTAGCTTGAAGATGGGGCTCAACTCACCCCTCATTTTCTTAGTAGAGCAGTGTTTTTTACACCAACTCATGGCTCTGTTGTTTGAGACATTACTAATGCTGTTTGGAACACGGCCATGAAGAACACGGAATCTGAGTCTGTGGTTGTGGTGGTGTTAGATCCAGAAAGGGAGAGGCCAGGGAGTGTGGAAAAGGTCACTGGGACTTTGGACTTGAATCAGACAGGCTGAGAACATTCCTTCCTAGGGGATGGGGTGTGGAAGGGAAATGGGGCATAAAGGAGGAAATTATACACAGATAAGACAGGCATTTACAAGTCAAATCCAAGAAACACAATTTAAAATAAGCATGGTGTATGTTAGCCCTGGCTTCATCTGTAGAGGACAGAAAGTCACGAGTGGATTAGATGCCACGAAGGCTAAAGTTACTTCTGGAGTCATGGGCCAAGGGATGGCGTGCTGGTTCACAGGCCTGAAGAGCCTAGACTTCTACTTTTCTGCCTTGTTAATTATCAGTGAAGTAGCATTTTTCAAGGACACCTCATGGTCTCAGATGGACCCTGACATTCCAGGTACCACCTCCAAGCATTAGGCAGGCCACAAGAGGAAAAGGCCAACAGGGGTGTGCTTGTACCAAGTATTCTTTAACCAGCCTTCCCAGAATTTACGGCTTCTACTTCACTGAATGAGTCTGGCTGAATGCAAGCCTGAGAAATATCATCTTCTCTTGCTGGAATAAAACTGCTTCCTCGGGACGAGTATTCAGAGAGCCTGGATGGGGAGTGGGGTCAGGCCACAGGCAATCATTTCCATTTGAGTTGAGACAGTGGCGCACCTCATGATTACGGAGAGTCCACAACAGCACAATACTGGGGTTAACGTTCAGGAGTGACCATCTGCTGGCAATAATCTCGGCGACAGAGCAGGAAGCCTTTCTAGGAGGCTGCGCCTTCATCTGTAAAACGAGGAAAGTGCTGGAAGCTGCTGAGGTCTCTGGAGAGTCCGACACAGGCAGAATCAGGCACAGGGTGGGCGGCCAAACCCAGCAGCTACTGCTATGACCTGAACTTTAGGGCCTCGGAAAGCAAATTCTGACATATCAAAAAAAATTAAGGCCCATTAAGTAAGTCTGTCACTCAAACAGTGTGATGAAGGAGTTTCCAAACCTGTATTGATGGATGGCTTGAAAGGTTCCTTCATTTCCTTCCTCCCTTTTTCCTTTCTCCTTTCTCTTCCTCCCTCCCTCCCTGTCTCTCTCTTTCTTTTTTTCCTTTTTTGAGACAGGTTTTCTCTGTGTAGCCCTGGCTGTCTTGGAACTCACTCTATATTCCAGCTTGGACTTGAACTCAGAGATTTGCCTTCCTCTGTCTCCCCAGTGCTGTGACTAATGGCCACCAGCTCCCAGAGGGTCCCTGAATTTTCTTCCTTTTCTTTCCTTTCCTTTCCTTTCCTTTCCTTTCCTTTCCTTTCCTTTCCTTTCCTTTCCTTTCCTTTCCTTTCCTTTCCTTTCCTTTCCTTTCCTTTCCTTTCCTTTCCTTCTCTCTCTCTCTCTCTCTCTCTCTCTCTCTCTCTCTCTCTCTCTCTTTCTCTCTCCCTCTCTCTCTCTTTCTTTCTTTCTTTATTGGTTTTCAAGACAGGATTTCTCTGTGTAGCTCTTGGAGCCTGTCCTGGATCTCACTCTATAGACCAGGCTGGCCTCAAACTCACAGAGATCCACCTGCCTCTGTCTCCTGAGTGCTGGGATTAGAGGCATGTGCCACCACTGCCCTGCTGGGCCTCTGCATTTTCATGTGAAGGCTGTGACTAGTTTGGGAGGTCCCTAGGAACTGGGGGAGGAGGCTGTGGGCTCTCCCCAGACTACCTGCTGTCACATGGGAAGGGTGGAGGACAGAAGTTGGACATCCCAGTAGAGTATCTCACTCGGGGAGAGCTGCTTTCAGACCTGTCCCACATACCCCAGGCACACACCCTACTCTGCTGGGGGGGGGTCTCTGGTCTGGGAGAGGCAAGACAGCTGTTTGGTTCAACAAGATGAAGTAACCAATGTTAGTTCAAACTTTGAGAATTCGACTCTGAGCAATTCAAGCATAGCACAATTGGATGAAAAATTTCTGGTGATAATTAACTTAATCCTATGTGCACAATAAAGCTTATGACACAACTGCATTGAAACTCTTTATAAAGTACTTGTGACACCTTCCATAAAGATAGGTTCTATAGATCGATAAGTTCATGATAAGGGTCTGGGGGAGGATCCAGTGTGGTGTTGGCCACACAGATAGTGTGAAGGTGCTGTGGATATTGCTCTGTATAAATAAAATGCTGATTGGCCAGGCAGGAAGTATAGGCAGGACAAGCAGAGAAGAGAATTCTGGGAAGTGGAAGGCTGAGGTAGAGAGATGCTGCCAGCCGCCGCCATGAGAAGATGTTAAAATACCAGTAAGCCACGAGCCACATGGCAACTTATAGATAAATAGAAATGTGTTGATTTAAGATATAAGAACAGTTACCAAAAAGTCTGCCATGTCCATACAGTTTATAAGCAATATAAGTCTCTGTGTTTACTTGGTTGGGTCTGTGTAGCTACGGGACTGGTGGGTGAGAGAGATTTGTCCGTGGCCAGGCAGGACTGGAGAAAACTCCAGCTACATGAAGGTTACCAGGGTATTAACCACATTTACTCCCAGCCTTCTGAGTGGAAAACAAGTTACACATCTCTCTCTTTGAAGAGACAACCCCATGTGTTTAAGATTCTTGGTTCCCTAGTGCTTATCCATGAGGCCAAGGACCTCTGTGCCTCCCACATCTCACTTCCTTTTTATTTTTTAAAGAGGAAATTGTGGCGGTAATAGGGACTAAGGTTAAATGCGATGTCTGTATGGCTAGTCTAATTAGTACAGGCAAGCAGAAAGAATTCTAAGAAGAGCCAACAGAGGACTAAGGAAGGAGAAAGCCATCTTAACCATGATGGCCATTCAAAGGTCGGTTAAGAGACTTTATCTCCTTATACAGATCATTTATTTTTTTTTAAAAAAGATTTATTTATTTATTTTATTTTATACATGTGTTCTGCCTGCATATATGGAGTCAAATGCCCTGGAACTGGAGTTACAGATGGTTGTGAGGCACCGTGTGGGTGCCAGGGGTTGAACCTGGGTCCTCTGGAAGAGCAGCCAGTGCTTTTAGCTACTGAGTTATTTCTCCAGCCCCGCAGATTAATTTGACCATTGATAGCATGAGGGAAATCTGACACACTAAAGCAAAACATGCCAGGAAATTGTTGACACCCAAAATTATGCTTGAACAATGAATAGTCTATAGTAGATTATAGTATAGTAGCTCCATTTTTCTAATCTGTGGTTCTTAATTCTCCCATCTCTTGATTAATTTGTTAGTATTTTTGCTATAATGTTAGTAGTTTTACTAATCTATAGGCCATTTTTGAAACCTCTCTTTCTATTCCAGGAATCACTCCTGGGACTGGCAATGAAAGAACCTAAAGACAGTCCTTAGCATGGCAAAGCAGCAAAATAATGTCACCTATTACGGGTGGGTCTTTTATCCCCCCCCCCATGAAGGGCATTTGGGTTCTGCATCGACAAGCTGAGAATCAACATGTAATATAGTCAGTAAACATAACAGCCTCAGTTTGGGGTCGTAACATTGTGTCCTTCTTGTCTCCCCAAGCCATTGGCTTATTCTTCCTCTTGGGACATCTCTAGACGGCTTTGTCATCAATTTTCAGGTGATTTTCATGTCTGGTGGTCTCTGGGATGCTATCCTGGTCGGATATATTGGAAAAGGAGCCATCTGTGACTTTATTCATTTTCTGGAGAGATACAAACACAACTTCACCCTGATAGTACAAGACCATCAGGCCTTTGCATTGACTGCTTTCTAGATCTTTCCATGTAACACATACTTTAGGCTGTGTCTGCCTCCTTCAGGGCAACATGCTTTGGGGGCAGCAGCAGAAGTATTGTCCTTTAAAGTGACAGAAATGGAAGTTACATGGCTAAATGTAGCATGGCCTGTGGGGATTTAGGTGGGTGGATATACCCCCTTTCATTTTTAAAATTGCCACGTAAGTATTTGGTGGTGTCATTCCTACCAAATGACCCTGCGGATTGTAAGGGATTCCAGTAACTTGATTAACATTACATAAACTGTTGCTCATGCAAGCAGAACCGTTATCAGTTGTTAGTCCGAATGGGAGTCCTAGAAAGGAAATGCATATATAAAGTCAAGTTCCAGATATGACCCAACGATATTTTCCTGGAGTTCTGCAGCTGACTAGTTAGGGAGAGGCACTGTGTATATCTGCAGTGCACTCGGGGGACAGAGCTCTGAACACCCGACAGCAGAGAGAGAAGGCCCCAGACATAGACGGCCCTAGCTCCAGATGTCAAGCTGATGTGAGAACTACTCACTACTAATTATGCACCAGAAGCCTGGAATACCGTGTAAAATGCGTCTTCACTAGAGGACAGGCTCTTGTGAACCTCCTCTGACTTCCTCCCTTGCCAGAGTCTCATTATTTATGTGAGAGCAAGGATAGGCACAGAACTAGAGAACAAATAAACCTACTTAATGAACAATGGTCATTTATTTCTAAAGCTTTAAATGTAAGGCTATTTACATGAGATTTGGGATCTTCAAGGTTCAGGGCAATTTTAATTCTGAGCTCAAAAAGACTGTCCTACCAGATAGCTAGACACTCAGTAGTACCGGAGAAATAACCACAGGAAATCCTGAAGGAGAAAACAATTGGGTTTTCCCATGCAAGCTTGAAGTCTTATCTGGCTGATACCGTAAACAAAATCAAATGTGAACTCTATCAAGGCCTAAGAGTTCCACGGAGAAAGAACTCGCTGGGAGGTTCTAGTTCTTTCTACATTTCACAGACAGCCTGATGTAACAGATTCCCAGGCTGTATTAAAAATAATTTCAGGTGAAAACCTTAAGATGGTCTAATTCCTAATGATGGTTCTTCTGGTTTAACCCCTTCGGCCTCCAAAGGAACTTGAGAAACATGAAATCATGTTTGCATTCCTTGGCCACTGAATTATCCAGAGGAAATCATCTAAATAACTTCCTTGATTTCAATTCACCCCGTTTTCACTCTTCAGTCCCTCCCAAACCCTGCTCATACTGTTTTTTTTAACTTTTTTGTTATGTTGTACAAAACCACAAATTTTTAAAAAAATGAAGTGTTAATAATCATAAATACCAAGAAATCCGGGTGATGTTTGGGCTGTCAGTGACTGGAAGGCCTGAAATGAGAAAGTCTCCACTCTTGACGTAAAGGACAAGATAAAGTTCCTTACGTTGCTAATGCTTCAAGTGCACCATTGGATGGGTATGTCGTTGGACCAGACACCAGCAGAGAAAGAATCTCATCCGGTCTCTTAGGAACAGACAACCCATTACAGCATCCTCCTACCGGCACACACCTGAAACCACCTCACAATGAGTCCTGGCCTTCAGAGCCTCCGGAGGCCTGTCCAGCCTCATCCCTCTGTAGACGGACCTCCTCCTTACCAACATTTGTGCAGGGCCAGCCCTCTGTCATCTTTCTCAGTGTATAAGTTACCTTGTTATTGCTGTGATCCAGTACCTAAGAAAAACAGCTTCAAGGACGGGAGCTTTACTTGGGTCATGATTTCGGATGGTCATTGTGGTGGTGGGGGGGCGGGGAGGGGAGAAATTCAGCCACATGGAAGCAGGTCAGGAGTAGAGGGCGAGACAGGAGGTTTCCAGTGATAACAGACCCGCTAGGGCCTCTCACCAGCTAGGCCTCACCCCAACAATCTCTCAGAACACTGCCACCCCATGGAGACTAAACTTTCGAAATATGAGCCTTCGGGAGTGTTTCATAGTTAGTCTAGAACCCACAGGGATCCTTTAAAGCTGGGCCAGGAAATGCCAACTAAGGCCTGAGTTCTCTGCGCTCCAAACAATGGACTCTTCTGCCTGGAGACTTCTTCCCAGAATGCTGAATCCGTTTCCAGAATCACACCCAGTCAGAGAGTGTGGCCAGGGTGGGGCGCCAGCAAGGTTAAGTCAATTATGTTCTTTCTTCCCCATTTTGTTTACAGACGATGTGGAAAGGGAAGCCAGGTCTCTAGTGCTAAATTGGCCACTACGAAAATTACTTCGCTAAAGCAGACACCAAAAGACAACAAATTTGATTTTACTTGTGTGTGATACCTGGAATAGGCAAGTCCAGACAGACAGGAAGTGGAATCGAGGTCCCCAGACACTGGGGAGGGCAAAGCAAGGAATTGGGGGAATTGGTGTTTCATGGGGTAGAGTTTTTTGTTTGAAGTTAAGTGAAATCTCTGGGAACGGGTAGCCATGATGGTCACAGAGCATTGAGAATATACTGAATTCCTTTAAGCTGCACATCAAAAGAAAGTCGAAATGGTACTTTTTGTATTGCATTTACTTTGCTCTGGGAATGTAGACCAAGGAACATGTTGACTACTGGGCTTAGTCTTGTTTTTTCCTGAAACAGTGTCACTGCTGTGGGCGGCTCCTAACGTGAGTTGGGTAGAAAAGGCATAGTCCTGGGAGGGTGCCTCACGGAAAGGCCCCTTCAGTTATAAGCAATTGAGATCCATATAGGAAAATCACAGCTGAACGTGCCACTCAGCTGTGGGTGGACAACTCCTGCTCTGACAGTTCCCGGGTATGTGGGGGGGGGGCGGGTAAGGGTAAGGGTGGGGGTAGGTAGGGGTGGGAATGGGGACTGGAGGGTCCCACTTCATCACCTCATCATTGTTAAGTAGCTTCCTTGCTGAGAAAACATTAGAAAAAGTCTTTTGCTTTGGTACAGCTGGGACACACTGGGAAGGCCTGGGGGTGTAGCCTCCCCCACATCCAGGAGTGCTGAGAGGTGTATGTGGGATCACAGCACCCCAAATTTGGAAAGACAGGGACAAAATCTAGCATACTCTGAGTTGAGTCTTCTGGGAAACAATCAGGTTGACCATGGGATGAGTTTCAGACAGAGGCCTCTAGGTGGTGCACAGACCGTGATAAATGCCCGAAGAGGCAGCCCTTCATCTGGAATTGGAGCCTCGAGGCTCAGTTCAGATGCAAGGACTTTGTAATACGCTGCTCCCCACTCCAGCTGAGTGACACCCCAAAACCCCTTCTGAATAGTTTCAAAGATGGCAGCTTTGGTCATCTTGAGGACAGGGGTGGAGGAAGGAAGTCAATCTACCTGAGGATGCCATGGAGCCATGGTTGTGGCCCTCTACCAGGAGAGAGGCCAGGGATGTCCAAAAGCTCCCAGGAAAGGTATTGCCCAGGCTACAGTAACTCAGAGACAAAGGCCACCGGGCACTGGCTGAGCACCAGAGGAGAAGGGACAACTCTGTTATCTGTGAGGAGAGAGTGCCCTCCAGTCTGGAGTTCTGGAAGCAGTGGGTTTCTCCCCTCTTTTCAAATATGTGTGGCCTCAGTAAGAGCCACAAGAGAGCCGGGCACAGGATGGAGCTGTGGCTCAGAAGGCAGGACCAGCATGCAGGAAGACAGGGCTGGATGGCGTCTCAGCTCAGCAGGGCTGTTCTCACACACACAGCTGACACACACAGCTGCAGGCCCAGGCAGGGACAGCCTCCATGGTGGTCTGGAGAGTACTGAAAGCCACCGCTGTGAGGACAGAGAAAATGGGGCTCGTGCTCAGTCTGTGCCCGTGGGGACCCCACATTTCTCCATGGCAGCACACTGATGCCTGGGCTTTCAATTCTCCTTTGCAGAACGGGGCTGTTCAGGAATCTGTGCAAACAGAATCAGCCAGTTGGGTGGGTCAGACACATTTCCAGAGGCCCCCCCAAGGACTCATGTTTGACACAACCTGTGGTGAGGTAAACAAAGGCAGCAGAGATGGAGGTGGAGTTTTTCACCAGGACCCAATCAGCTCTGTCCCACCAGCAGCTCCCAAATATCTACACAGAGACTTAATATTAATTATAAATGCCTGGCTGATAGCTTAGGCTCATTTTTAGCTAGCTTTTACAACTTAAATTAACCCATTTCTATTCACCTATGTGCTGCACTGAGGCTTGTTTACCTCATCTATGAACTTCCCATGTTGCTTCTTCCACATCTGGCTGGAGACCTTTAGACTCTGCCCTCCTTCTTCCCAGCATTCTCTGCTGGGAAAATCTTGTGTAGCTATTGGCCAATCAGCTTTTTTTTTTTTTATTTTTTTATTTTTTGAGACAGGGCAGGGTTTCTCTGTGTAACAGCCTTGGCTGTCCTGCAACTTGCTCTATAGACCAGGCTGGCCCTGAACTCACAGAGATTCGCCCACCTCTGCCTCCTGAGTGCTGGGATTAAAAATATGCACCACCACTGCCCGGCTCTGGCTAACCAGCTTTTTTATTAACAATGAGAGCAACACATTTTCACAATGTACAAGAGGATTATTCCACAGCATAGAAACCTCTGCCTCAGGCCTCAAGAAGATAAAGTTTACAGGAAGAACCATCCAGTAGAGTCATCACTGACTTTTTGGTGCTATTATTAAAATTAAAAATAATTAAAATCAATAATTTAACTTCTAAGTCTTATTTGTCACATTTCAAGTGCTTAATAACTCTCCCCGGGGTGTGTGTCTGTGTGTGGCTACCTTGTGGGTAGTACAATAGTCACTGTCATTGTGGAACATTCTATTGGACAGCACTGTGGCACTGTGGCCACTATGGGATGATACAAGTCCGTTTATGAAGCTGACAAATAGCTAATAATGAATTAATAGGAGATAAGACTTCCCAGAGAGTTGTTGACGGTCATCTAACTCCTAGAGTTCCAAAGCATCCTGAGGATGTTCATGACTGAACTGCTCTGGAGTGGTGGTGGGTTGGTGGTAGGAGACAGAATTTATAGAAATTTAGAAGTGCACTCTCTAAACTGTGGTCCTCAAATGTGTGGGGCCTCGTTTCTGGATTCACCTCATCTGTGGTATTCTCCCCTATCTTCTGCTTCTGGGGGCCTGGGACTTACTGCATGGGTGTGGCCCAGGCAGGGCTAAGGATTTCCCAAATCGTATTTACTTCTCTTCCTTCTGAGAGGTGAGGACGAGGCAGCAGAATCATTTCCTCTCCCCGAATACTATCCCTGCTGCTTCCCAGCCCTGGTCATTCCAGGAGAGGATTCCACTCCTACCTCCAGGGGCGGGCCTAACTAGTCCAAGATAAATCCTTTGCCATCAGTAGGCTGAGCTCAGGGCCAATCATCATGGGATATGCTTCATACCACAGCAAGTCATTAAAATGACACATAAACCAGACCTGTAGCACAGGCCTCAAAAATCTAACCACGAGGAGGCTGAGGCAAGAGTATCTTGAGTTCAAGGCCTGCCTGAGGCTGCAACTCAATGATAAAATGCTTGCATGGCATGTGTGAGGCCTTGGAATAATACCCAGCACAGAAAGAAATATTTGTGACTTCTTTGGGCCACAGGGAACAAAAGGAAGGTGCCAAGGATTAGATTTCTGAGGCACAGTAGAGAGACAGAAGGCAGGAAGACAGGAGTCTGGCCTTCAACAGACGGGACTGTGCGTGTTAGTACACACAGTGAGGGCATTAACGTAAGGGCTGACAGAGGGAAAAGCGACGGTGACCCTTTACGGGGGCAGGGTGAGGGGATTGGGAATGAGGAAATTGTTGAGCCCTAGAGTCTACCAGCAGTCTATCCTGCATTCCCTCCTTCCTGGACAGGACAGACTTATCCTTTCTGGGATGGCCAATACAGCTGAGCAAGGTCATCTATAATCTGGTAGACTCCTGTTTTAGAAGAGATGCACTTTATCACCAAGGGCCCCGTGGAGTGGGGGGGAGTTCACCTCCCCTTGAGAGAGTGACTACAGGGAATGGCCTTCTTTCTCCCAACCTTGTTGGATGTGGGTCCAGGTCTTGGAAGTGTGTAGCCACTGAATACATGATGAGGCGGAGAGCCAAGATTCTCACTGAGAAGGGAGCAGGAGGGCCAGGCTGGGTTGCCTGGCTTCTGGGCCCAGTGCCCCAGGCTAGTTAACCCCTGATTGCTTCAGAATTGAGCCTGCTAGGCTTTTGTGAACCTCACATAATTATCTCCTGCAGATAGTAAACTTGGGCTGAGAGAATGTTGGGAACTTGCCCACAGGCAGTCACCAAGCCAGTAAAAGGCAGAGCCAGAACAGAAACATAGGTGTTTCCCGTCCCAAACACATGCTTTTTGCTTTCCACCAGGCTTGCAGGAACTGTGTCTGCATTTCAAAGGATCTGGGATGATGTTCTCACATATCAGAACAAAATCCAAGAATGATCTTTCCACAGCAGAGAAAATAGTATTTTACCTCAGATGTTTCTTGAGAACGTCTCGACAGCCTGGCTCTCGGCGGTATTTGCAAACCATAGGCAGACTTTAATATGTCTGTGGCAGCTACCTTCAGTGTGCCTTTCTCTTTCATGATTTTTCGTAGGGCTATTAGGAAAGTCTTCTGCCATTTTTGTCTTTTTTCTCTTCTCTCTCTCTCTCTCAAGAATGGGCTTGAAAATTCCAGAAAGAACTGATGAATCTCCATGAGGGCTGAACTAAATAGTTTGGCTCCTCCCAAGAACTCAGCAAACTGACCCCTGCAGCCAGACCTCACCTTTGTTTACTCCTTACAGGTGAAAGAACCCGCCATTGATGTCAGGAAGCTGTGGACTATGCCCAAGAAAAGGTTCTCCATCTTTCTGGATTCGGTTCCCATAACTGGGGGGCAGGGGTAGCTAGCTATAATCCTGTTCTCTTTGTTTCGTGGCTCCATCCCCCAGCAGTGCACTTGACCTTACCAGCTAATGAAGGTCACCTTTCCTGCAAATATCACGTTATATATTCCGGGCTCTGATCAACGGGGAGCTTTCCTAGCAGAAAGGTCACAGCAGAGAAGCATCATCCTTCCTGCTCCCTGGGCAACAGCACCAGAGGACAAGCCCTGAAAGGAAGGACTCACACGGGAAAGCCCTTTGGAACATGTGGGATTGCCACCCCCTACACTCTGCTGCAGAACTAAACAGGACCAGCCTTTGCCCTAAACAATGCCCCGGTTGGAAGGAGAGCTCACAAGGAAAGCCAACGCTCTAGAGAAATGCTTTTCTCAAGGCTCGCTTCTTGCCAATGTCAGCTGGCTTGGTGGCCCTGTCCATCGGCTGTAACCCCATGGCCCCATGGTTCACCGGAGAAAATATTTGCACCAAGAAATCATCAGTGGGTTTTATCAACTGAATGGAGAAACTGCAATTCTCCTTATGAGGAGTGGGCCCCCCCCCCACAGGCCAGGAGACTGAGGCAGGAGGATGGCAAGTTCAAGCCTTGCTTGGCTTATAGGGTGAGTTCAAGGCTATCCTGGGCAACTAAACAAGACTCTGTGTGAAAATTAAAAATTAAAAAAGACCTAGGGAAAGCTGGGCGGTAGTGGCACATGCCTTTAATCCCAGCACGGGTCTCTGTGAGTTTGAGACCAGCCTAGTCTGCAGAACAAGTCGCAGACAGCCAGAGCGACACAGAGAAATCCTGTCTCAAACCAAACCAAGCCAAACCAAACCAAACCCAAACCAAAAGGCCTAGGGAAGATAGCTGAGTGGCGTAGCTCAGCCTAGCATGTGGGACTCTAGGCTCAGTGGTCAGTGCTGCAAATAAAATGACATTCTTAATGAGACCAGTGCAGATGGAGTCACAGCCAGAGACAGCCAGATACCATGTGTGTGCTTGTGTATGTTTGCATGTGCTTGTGAGAGGGTGTGAGCATGTGCATTTGTGCTCTTTCTGGTGTGTGAGAAGAGATGTATCTGCAGTTGGTCAGGTGCAGATACATCACAGCCTCTGAGACAGTCCTCAGAAATGTCTTCCACCTCCCCCTCTCCCACCTCCAGGATCCCCAGTGAATGCCGACCCGGGGTGTTTGTGCAGCCCAGGACACGGCTCTTCCTGGGAGCTGTTTACCACAGTTCTGGATTCCTGGTACAGTCAGCTGCATCCACTTGATTCCATCTCAGGCTCTTTGTGCCCCGCTTCCCAGAGAAGCTATTTCCTGTTTGGCAGCATCTCATGGGTCAGGCTGTCCTTCACCAACTCCCCCATAGACACCCAGAGAGTAGCTGCACCCCCATCCTCTGACCTCATGAAGGGTTTTGCCACCCTCACTCTCTGAACCTGCCTTCCTCTGTCCTCTGTGAGCCTCTCTCGGCCTCTGCCCATAAGCCTTTGCTTTTCTGTTCGAACAAAGCCAGTTAACTCTTTCAAATGATCCTTCTTGTCAAGGCAAGAGCAGCAATTCCTAACAAAGCATATAATTAAATCCCCCAAGAACTCTACAGAAGAGGGCTGCTATGAGCACACACACACACACACACACACACACACACACACACACACACACGGAGAGAGGGTAATGGCTCTTCCCTTACAGTGAGAGTGTGCTTGGGATCGCACACAGATGGTGTCAACCGTGGTCAGATCAGGCAGTTCTGCTTCTCTTCTGAGGCCCAAATGCCAGGCGCAGAGAGGGGGCCTTAGCAGTCAACTGCTACTCAACTACCTAGTCCCTTGGCTGAGGGAGAGGTAAGGAAAGCCAAGAAGCTTAGCCCAAAGGGCACTGCAGTGGGCATGGGCAAGAGCAGAAGCTGGCTGGCCCGTGCGCTCCTTGGAGCTTGGATGGCCTCTGTTCCCTGCTTCCAGAGCTGTGCCTGTGGGCAGCAGAAACTAATGTTATCCCAGCTTCCAGGCATGTGAGGCTGATACTGCCTTCCTTCTTTGTTCTGTCAGCCGCATTACCTGCCTGGCAAATTCTAGTGGTTTTTGTGGGTCACTCAATCACATATTTATGATATTAATCACGAAGCCCCCTTGATGCCCAGTACCCAGACCATTCCTATCCTAACCATCTTTCTAGGCAGATGGGCCCTAGTTACCACTTCTCTCCAGTTGGAAGTTGTCAGGTGGCTCTGGACATCGGCCTTTCAGAATTACAGACTCACTTGGTGCCCTGTGTTTATGGTCAAGCTATGGAAAATTCTGGAAGAAGACCACAGAACTCACATCTCAACCCCTTCACTCACCGTGTGATCTCAGACGAGTTCCTCCATCTCTTTGTACTGCAGTTATATAAGGTGGGCATTATTTTAATAGCCACCCAATTGTCATAACTAGTACTAATAAATTAATAACTTGCTATATTCTAGAAAACATCAGCTATGCATGTCCTGTACCACAAACAACTTCCCAGAGAGTGATTGTCCCTAATTTCTTTGCTAGCTAACTCAAGGGCAAGTATTTGGGTAGCTTGTATCCTATAGCAGCAAGACTGATTCCCAAGGACACCTACCCTGCCCCTGATATTACCAGCATGGACAGTGGCACCCCTAAAGTAGGGTGGAGTTCCTCAGTCTCAAGGAGGCTGCTGCTTACTCATTAGCATGGAGGACTGGGTTGGAATGAGTCAAACACAGAGAAGTGGGTATGTGTTGAGCCTCACTGTAGCCTGGCCGGATGGTGTGCTCCTTGGGTCGTGGGTTGCCTTGTTTCCCTTCTGGTGAGAACTCGGCTGTCCTAGACATAAATGCTAATCGATTTCTTGGTTGCAGTGAAGGAGAGAACACATATTGGGGAGGAGTGCTGACCACTCATTCTAGTAGGTTCTACAGCACATGCCGTCTACTGACCTTCAGTGGAGACCAGCTGGTGAACTGTTCACCGGGCAGAGAGATGTCTTCCTTGTGAACCAAAATCATCTCCTTGTATCTGTAAAACTCTCCTTTGTTTAAAAGCTCCAGGGCCCGGGATAGAGGCCCTGTTGTGATAGAATCCCAGTTCCATTCCTCAAGGATTCGCCCCCTGCTTGAAGATTAGTACCTGGAGGAGTTAATTATCTGAGTATTCCAGGCCTGGAGCCAGAGGGTCAGTTAGTATAAGTCTGGTAGGACATCCAAAGTTTGCTTCTGGCATATTCTGCTCAGAGTATTTGTCTGAGCACTTCCTGGAGAAGGCAACTGCTGTGGGATGTTCTGTATGTCCTGTGGGAGCCCTTCTTGGGTTCTTTGTGGCGTTACCCAGCAGGTCCGTATAGAGGATGATTAGGACCATGGGCCTGAGTGCAGGTGTCTGAGATGGTCTGCACTTGGCTGTGCTGGGGGATGGTCTGTATGTCAAGTTGTTCTGATTGATCAATAAATAAAACCTGACCGGCTGTGGCTAGGCAGGAAGGATAGGCGGGACTAACAGAGAGGAGAAATAAAAGGACAGGAAGGCAGAAGGACTGACTGCCAGATGCCGCCATGACCAGCAGCATGTGAAGATGCCGGTAGGCCACCAGCCACGTGGCAAGGTATAGATTTATGGAAATGGACTAAATTAAGCTATAAGCACAGTTAGCAAGAAGCCTGCCACGGCCATACAGTTTGTAAGCAATATAAGTCTCTGTGTTTACTTGGTTGGGTCTGAGCGGCTGTGGGACTGGTGGGTGACAAAGATTTGTCCTGACTGTGGGCAAGGCAGGAAAACTCTAGAAACAGGCAACGCTTGGATAAGATGGATCAGATGAAAACTCTCCTCTCATTTTTCCTAGCTGAATTCAAACTCCACACTATTCTGCAGGGCCATCTTAGGGGATCATCATGCATCCAGGTTGAGGAGGGCAGAGCAGGCTGGCACTGGAGGCCCCCACGGCCAGGCAGGGATGCACACAGGTCATCAGCCCAGATCAGGAAGATCCCAGGGACTGTTGAGCCCAGCTGGACAGGTGAGTAGATTCAGCTTACAGAGCTCCAGTCCACCTTAAGGCTCAGAACTTGCTGGGGCAGCCTGGGCTCTGCTCAGCCTCCCCTGAGACCCCAAAACACAGTTCTCTGGACACAGTTTGCCACCCCTGAACATAAGTGAGAAAACATAACTGACCTGTTTCCATTCAGGCTCATTCTTGAGAACGGTCATGTGGTCAGCCAGCAGAGGGATCTCAGAAAGATGCCAGACCTGGAAACAGACTACCACTCCTATAGGTTGAGTCTAGCACTAAGAAATAAGAGTTCAAGTCAGGCATAGCGGTGGTGCATACCTTTAATCCTGGCACTTGGGAGGCAGAGGCAGGTGGATCTCTTTGAGTCAAGGCCAGCCTGGTCTACATAGTGAGTTCCGGGACATCCAAGCTACATTGTGAGATCCTGTCTTGAGAAACAGAACAAAACAAAACAAGAAAGAAAGGAACAATGTAACAAAACAAAAGGATAAACAAACAAAACAACAAAACTGGAGCAGAGTTCATCATCACAAAAATGCTATGAGGCCTGAGCCTGAAAACTAGCCCTGCACAGTCCTCTTCAATGGCCCTCATGACCTCACAGGAGGGGTGTTGTTGTTTTTTCTTTTTACTCTTTTGGCTCTTTTGGGGGGCCTGCCACCCAGTTCCCAAATAAATACATATGGAGGCTTGTTCTTACTTATAAATGCCTGGTCTTAGCTTGGCTTGTTTCTAGCTAGCTTTTCTTAAATTATCCCTTCCACCTTTTGCCTCTGGGCTTTTTCCTTTTCTTCCTTCCGTATATCTTACTTTCCTCTTACTCTATTGTAGCTGGAGTTTTCTTGCTTTGCCCACAGTCAGGACAAATATCTCTCACCTGCCAGTCCCACAGCTGCTCTGACCCAACCAAGTAAACACAGAGACTTATATTGTTTACAAACTGTATGGCCGTGGCAGGCTTCTTGCTAACTGTTCTTATAGCTTAAATTAATCCATTTCCATAAATCTATACCTTGCCACATGGCTCGTGGCTTACCGGCGTCTTCACATGCTGCTTGTCATGGCGGTGGCTGGCAGTGACTCCTTTCGCCTTCCCGTTCTTTCTTTTTTCCTCTCTGTTAGTCCCGCCTATACTTCCTGCCTAGCCACTGGCCAATCAGTGTTTTATTTATTGACCAATCAGAGCAATTTGACATACAGACCATCCCACAGCACTCTATGACTGGCTATGTGGCTGGGTGGCTGGCCCCTTGTGTCCTCCTCTTCTTGTTCTTCTGCTCCTTGATCTCTCTTGCTTCTTCTTTTTATTCTCTCCACCTGCCAGCCCCATCTACCCTTTCTCCTGTCTTGCTGTTATCATTCAGCTCTTTCTTAGACCATCAGGTGTTTTAGACAAGCACAGTAACAAAGCTTCACAGAGTCAAACAAATGCAACGTGAAAGAATACAAAACATCTTTGCATCATTAAACAAATATTCCGCAGCATAAACAAATGCAACACACCCCAGAACTAATATTCCACAGTAGAGGAGGAGCCTGGGGGACAGGGCTAGATCTTTGCTGCTCACAAGGAGCTCCATTGCCTCAGACCCTGCCAATGGCCAATGGCCAGTGAGGGCCAACACACCTGCTGTGCATTGCATTGCTTCTGCAGACAGACCGCAGAGGGCTGTGCTGTGAATCATGGGCTCTGGCAATCATGTCAGCTGAGGGAGCTGGGCTCCCGTCAGGTCCTCAGGCTGAAGAACATCTGCTGCTGCCTTTGTGAGCATGTCGAGAAGAGACAAGGCTTGTAATAGTGATTTGCAAAAACAGGTGGAGCGCTTTGAAGAAAAGCGGTGTACAAACTGAACAGCACAAACAGGAGTTGCTCTGCCTTCAAGCTCATCCAATCCTATCCCACCCCTGGCACCAGAGGCCATTTGAGGCCGAGGGCCGAGGGAAACACGAGTGTATCATCAGACTCACAAGACCTTAAGTTGACCCGCGGTGACCCTTCTGGACCATCTGTGCCGTCACTCAGCTCAGTTCCCCAGCCTTGTGCTGTCATGGGGGAGTGGAGCAAAGCCAAGCCACTTGTGTGCCATGTCAGGGTTAACTAGATAATGGTAATTGCCAGAGGTATTGGTGATGGGTGCTGTTGGACAAAAGAAGTTTCCATTACTTCTGCCATTTGTAGTTTCCCGCCATTTGTCTTTTTGGCGCAATATGTTCAGCACCATTACTTTTTGGAGGGTTGAGGTTGTGTCTCCAATTTATTCCTCTTCCCCATGGCCAACAGTTACTTTGAAGATACAGATGATGTGGTCCAACTCTGACCTATTTCCAGATGAGAATCCTGGAGCTTAAGTGATAGTCCAGGCTCGTTCCAAGTCCCCTAGCTAGCTGGAGCTGGAACCTGGGGGGGGGGGGGTCTGTGCCAAGTCCACGTTGGTTTGTCCATAGGAGGAAGGCTCGCTACAGTGCCTGCAAGCACAGTCAGGGAGATGTGAGAGGGTCTAACTCATGGGCACTGCCCCCCATAATGAGCCGTGGCTCGCTCCACCACAGAGAAACCCTGCGGCTGTCTCTGTGTGCGGTCACCAGTGTCTCTTCAGCAGCATGAGTGGGAGGCAAGCATTCAGACCACGAAAGGCCGCCACTTATGGGAAACACCATGGAGAGCATTCGTGTCAGTGTTTTTTATGAACTGCTTAAAGCATAGACTTGTGGCTCCTGGTGGGGGGGCTGCCCGTGGACGGTTCGCTGCTCCTCATCCAGAGGGGCCAGTGTGCCTCCCTGAGGCCCAGCTGTGACTGCCATCTACAGGGGAAGCTGGACAGCGGGGCTGGATGCACTAGGACAGGTATACAAAGCAGGCCGGCTGTGGAGCTGAGCTGCAGATCCGTAGTCTGTAATGCAAGCCGACAGCCATGCTGAGCTGCGGTCTGCAGTCTACAGCGCAAGCTGGACAGTGGGGCTAAGCTGCAGTCCTGCGGGTCTAGAAAGCAAGCTGGTAGCTTGGCAGGGGCAACACTAGCCGGCATGCGACAACCTAGGGGAGATGTCTGCAGTTTTCCATGAGCTGTTCAGTGCATACTATGGGACCTGTCTCCATGTGACTGAGGGAGCCCAGGGCTGCTCGCTGCTTTCCTTGGAGGTCAGCATGGTGCCTGATACCAAAGAAGAATGTCAGGGCCAGTGTGTCTGCACCTGTGTGATATACATACACACATGCTGGGCAACTCAGCATATCCCAGGGTGACAGCACCCATCTCCTGGGTGACTCTAGGTACCTGGTATCATGATGGAAAGGGTTGAAAAATCTATGGAGCCCATCAAGAACATTGCAGTGGATGGTTCTTTTCAATCTCTGTGTTGGGTTTTAATTACTGTTTAACAAAAATAACCCAGCCTGTCTGTAATCAGTAACCAGTGAGGTCAAGCATAGCCATCACAGAGACCTGTGGGAATGGATAGTGGATTTAATCATGAAAATGGCCTGGCTGTGCTCTCCACAGAGGGCCCAAATGATGCCTTGGATGGCTTTCATTCCTTGCCAAGACACCGTCTTCATTTCGGTGGTGAGCTTGCTGGCTGTGCGGGGCTGCTGTTTCTCAGTGTCTGTGGTGCCAGGGGACAGCGAGAGAGGCATAAATATTGAGTAACAAGCTCCGTGAGAGCAGAGGGGATCTCAAGAGAACTTGAGAGACGCTACAGGTGAATGGAGCTGTGTCTTCCATGTAAGGGCTGAGAGCCGAGGAAGCTGGGGAGGGATTGAAAGGGAACACACACCCCACACCTTTCTGGAATGAGCAAAGACTCCCTTCCATTTAGGCCAGCGTAGACCGGAGGTCTAAAGCAGAGGCGGGGCTGTCTAGAGAAGCAGATGAGGAAGGGGCCTGGGAGGGCAGAGGAAGCTGAGCTTTGACTTGAGGGGAGATGCTGGGTCCTGACTGGATGCCTGGTTCTAACTATGACAGATGAAGAATGGGGCCCAATTCAAGCGTCCACACTGCCCTTCGGCAGACCTGGGGTTGCCATGTGGATCCACACAGGTGGTGGACTTCAGCACAATGCTATCCACGGCGGCTGGCAACTAAGGAGCATGCTTGGCAATGAGCAGGAAAGCAGTGTGAGAAAATCACCTGGGGCTCTGGGGAAGGCTTCCATCCCTGCCGTGACCCTTCCTGTTTGTCAAGCCAGCCATCCAAGACAGTCCAGTTAACTGCTTCCTCTGTCCAGTCAGAGGTGACTTGGCTCCTGGGTCTCCTTCCGTACCCTGTCCCCCAGCCCCATGAGGACTCCGTGGTCACTAAAGACAGCCTCAACGCGTTCCTTTCTCTGTGTTCCTATGTGTGTGGCTTCACACATTGTGTGGCTTCTTGGCCAGGTGGAGAGCACATTCAGGTGAAGGGCTGGCTTGCATAGTTCTCTTTTCCCATCTGGCCCCTCTTCCTAGTGAGCTCTGTTTGAAGCCACACAACTCCTGCTCCTGGCCCATGCATGCTGGGAGAGGCTGGCCCCCTTCCTCCCCGTACAGACTGCACACACCTGCAAAGGACAGATGGAATGTTCTAACCACACCTTTTCCAACATTTCCCTGGAAGTCTCCAGCTTCCAGAACACGTATATATATACATATGTATACGTGTGTTGGACAAGTTTTGCCTACCTTAAGAACAAAGTACCTCAGCCGGGCGGTGGTGGCGCACGCCTTTAATTCCAGCACTCGGGAGGCAGAGGCAGGCGGATCTCTGTGAGTTCGAGGCCAGCCTGGGCTACCAAGTGAGCTCCAGGAAAGGCGCAAAGCTACACAGAGAAACCCTGTCTCGAAAAACCAAAAAAAAAAAAAAAAAAAAAAAAAGAACAAAGCACCTCTAGCTGGGCGGTGGCGGCGCATGCTCCCACCTCTGAAGGACCTGCGGGCACCACAGTGAGGTCTCGTCACACCTTCTGTGCGAGCTGCCATGTCTGACTGCCCCCCAGTAACAAGCACAACGGTGGAAGGAAAGCTATTGCCACCACTGGGGTCCCCTGTGTGGGACACATGTGCGACACAAAAATGTCAATTGTCTTTCTCGGCTAATCGCTCATATTAGAGATATACCTCGGGGCCCTCCCCTCACAGATCAACTTAATTACAGGCCCGAATGCCCACTTGGGTTGGGGAGCCACCTGGGAGCCTTGGATTTCAATAAAGTCCAAACTGCTTTGAAATCTAAATACTGCCAGCCTTCAATTATCCACGCCGAGGAAAGGGAGCATGGATAATCCCGAGCAGCAGATGATTAAAAAACCATTTCTTTTGGCTTTTGGGAAGTACCATATGCTCTTTGCAACAGAGCAGCAAACTTTCTTCTCCAGTGGCGTTTTGCACCGATTAATAATGCAGCAAACTTGCATTTCTCTGCATGCACCTGCTGATGGCAGGGTGACTTGCACGGACCGGGCTTCTCAGGAGCAGGCTGAATGGAGAGGGAGCTGGCATGATGGGGTGGGCGGGACTTGAAGCACTCAGCGAAAACCAAGTTCCGGTCCCTCTCTCTCAGAGAGAAGAGAACGCAGAAGGAGAAGCAACAAGTTAAATTCCAAACTCAGGGACTGAAGTCCCCCTGGGGCAGCACCTCGGGCTGGTTAACTGCTCCAGCTGATATCTGATCTGGTTGCCTCGGACATCAGTTCCCGCACCAGGACTCCTGTGTCTGTGGCACACCGTGGCTATCTGACTGTCTCCATCCCCTGGCTTGTGTGTCCCACCTGCCCGAAACTCCCTTTACCCTCTCATCCCGTGTGAGCTTCGTCTATTCTTTAAGACCCAACATGAGCCGGGTGGTGGTGGCACACGCCTTTAATCCCAGCACTCGGGAGGCAGAGCCAGGTGGATCTCTGTGAGTTCGAGGCCAGGCTGGGCTACCAAGTGAGTTCCAGGAAAGGCGCAAAGCTACACAGAGAAACCCTGTCTCGAACCCCCCCCCTCAAAAAAAAAAAAAAAAAAGACCCAACATGCTTTCCGCTTTCTTTACAAAGCCTTTCACTAAGCATGCCCAGGGGAAGCAGCTGTTTTCTTGTTTTCTTCCCATCTTCCTCTCTCCTTCTGACTGCCCAAGGCACTCTCTGACTTAGATGGAATACGAGCTTCCCAGCAGGGTAGGGAGGAGGAGGAGATGCATCAGACCTTTGAACATGTCTGCTCCGGGGTAGGTGCCCTTCTACACACAGATGGGAGGACACAGTCCCACAAGAAGATGTAAAGACACTGAGAAACACACCAGGGTTGTGACTATGTCTGCCATAACTCCCAAGGCATATTTTAGCCTTGGTTTGTTTGTTTCTTTTTGAGACAGGGTTTCAAAAAGACAGGGTTTGCGCAGCCCTGGCTGTCCTGGAACTCACTCTGCAGACCAGGCTGGCCTCGAACTCAGAGTTCCACCTGCTTCTGCCTCCTAAGTGCTGGAATTAAAGGTGTGTGCCACCAGTGGCAGGCTAATTTTAGCCTTTTTGGTTTAAAAAAAATTGTGTGTGTGTGTGTGTGCGTGCGCGCGCGCACGCGCGCACACACATGAGTAGAGGTCAGAGAAGAGCCCTGGCATTCCTCTACTTTTCCCTTGAGACAGGGTCTCTTGCTTCCTGCATCATATGCCAGGTTAGCCGGCCCACAAATTTCTAAAGATTTTCCTGTCATCGCTGCACATCTTGTCACGGGAGGGGGGCGGGTTGGGAGTGCACTGTGCATCATGACTGCAGAATAATTCAATAGATTATGTGCCTTGCTGGAGGGGCATGCCTTGAGTTTCACTGCCACTTAAGTGATTTCAAAAGATTACATTATGATTTGGCGTTGCAATGAAAATTGCTTTCAACATCAGCAAGCTTGGAAACAGCGAAAATTTGACATCAGCAAAACAAACATCTATTGGAGGAATACTCACACACACCCCCCCCCCCCCAGATTTGCTTGCAGAGAAGTGACCAGTTAGATCAACTGAGCTATAGCTTTATGGCCCAGGCTGGGTTCTGGGCTCAGTGGTGTCGGCCTCACCTGGGAGCTTGTGGGTTTCAGCCCCTAACCCAGACCTATGTTAACAAAATGGCCGGATGATGCGTATGAATATGAAATTTGAAAAGCTTAGCCTTATGGGATTTAAGGAGCATCCATATCCCAAGGGCTGTGGCTGAATTGTGTTTTGTTACCAAGATTATTGTCTGTTCCTGACTAGGCAAGAAGTTTACAGGAGAAGTATCAGCATCTCAGAAGGAAATATGAGTGCTAATAAAAAAGGATGTCACCAACTTCCTTGAAACCCAGAGGGCCCCCGCTGTGATGCCTGAAGAGTCACCCAGGAGTGAAAATGTGAAGAAGTTTGATGGAACACCTTCACCACCTCATCTCACTTGCTTTCCTTTTCAGAAGTGTGTAAGAATGATGCATAGTAACAAGATGTGCTTAAACAAATGGAAAAGTTCAAGAAGAAAAGGTATCTGGGAAAAGACGTCACATGGTTTACTAAGAGCACAGCCTGCCTGTGTTGTCCATGAGGTGACTGTATCTTATAAAGCATTTCAGACCTCACAAAACACAAAATCACAACGCCTCTCTAAATTACCCTTTGCCCAAGAGCTTAAGTTTCAGTGAGCATTGTCTCCATTCTGATGATTATTTACTACATCAAGATAGTCTACATAAAAATAAGTTTTGAAGCCAGGCAGTGGTGGCATATGCCTTTAATCTGAGGCAGGCGGATCTCTGTGAGTTCCAGGCCAGCCTGGTCTACAGACAGCCAGGGCTACACAGAAAAACCCTGCCTCAAAACAAAACAAAACAAAATCAAAAATAAACACAAACCAAAACAAGACAACAATGACAACATACATTTTAAGCTTTTGATTCTGCTTTTAAAAGATTTTTTAGGCCCGCCCACTCTGTCATTCATCTACCAAGAGAAGAACAGTTTGTTCCGGGTACTTTGGAGTTTGTTACCAACATATACCCGGGACCATTGTCTGTCACAAGTTATACACAAACTAGCATCTTAGAGAAAAACATGGGAAGGTTAAATAAGAGAGAAATATCAGATCAAAGATGAGAGTAAGGGGGCGTGGAGGGATGGCTCGGCAGTGAAGAGCCCTGGCTGCTCTTCCAGAGGTCCCAGGTTCAATTCCCAGTACTCACATGGCAGCTCACAATTGTCTGTAACTCCAGTTCCAAGGGATCTGACACCCCTGCACCAGTGCATGTAACATAAAACTTAAAATAAAATAAATAAATAAAAATGATGGGAGTGAGACTGGAAGATTTTGGTGTAGTCATATGTTATTTTATTTTTGAGACAGGGTCTCCCTATGTATTCCTGGCTGGTATGGAGCTCACTGTGTAGCCCAGGCTGGCCCTTGAATTCACACAGAGCTGCCTGTCTCTGCCTCCTGAGTATTGGGATTAAAGGACTGCACCACGGTGTCCATCCTAGACTGACATTTTGCTGTAGATTGTGGTGTGTTGGGGAGCAAACCCAGGGTTTCATTCATGCTAGCCAAGCGCTCTGCACTGACCTATATCCCTGTCTCCAGGCTGTCTTCAACAGCCTCACATCCCCTTTGCTATGGCAACCACAAAACTCTTCAAAGCCCTTAGTAGCTGTTGTCCTGTTTGTTTTTTTCTTCTTCATCTTCAATTGGACACAAGCTAGACTTACCTAGAAGAGGAACCTTAACTGAGACAATGCCTCCATCAGATGGCTTGTAGGCAAGTCTATAGGGCATTTTCTTGATTAACAATTGATGTGGGAGGGTCCAGCTCATTGGAGGTGATGCCACCCCTGGGCAGGTGGTCACAGGCTGTATAAAAAAGCAGGCTGAGCCAGCCAGGAGGGGCAAGTCAGTAAGCAGCATTCCTCCATGGTCTCTGATTCAGTCTTTCTAACAAAATTTCCTCCAAGTTCCTGCCCTGACTTCCCTGCACGAAGGACCATAATCTGTGAGTTGAGACAAACCCTTTCCTCCCAAGTCGCTTTCGGTCGTGGTGTTCATCGCAACAACAGAAAGCAAACAAGACCGCTGTTTTCAACGGCTACAACAGGCAGTAGCCTTATTTTTACAGATGAAGGAGATGATGCAGGGAAGACGAGGCAACTCCTCCAGAAAGACAAGGCTGGTCGGGATGTAGAGTCCCAGGAACATTGCCAATGTCCCTGTAAGGGCTGCCCTGCCGCTGTGGAATCCGCAGGCCGGGGTGGAAAAGCCTGGTGGTCTCCAGTGACAGACTATTTGAAAAGCATTGTTATCACCAGCCATCAATCACCAGTCCTCAGGTGAGTTATCCATGGTGCTGCCTGGGGCCTAATAATGCCCAAGGGTGGGAGCCCTTGCCCTTCACACTCAGGACTATTTGCTACCTGCTCTTCCCTGTGGAGAAGCCTCCAGTACCTCAGGTTTTCTCCCCATGCAAATTCCCATGTCTTGCTGTTTTTTTAGAACTCTTATTTCCTTTTAAGTTGAGTTCAGCTTTCACTGTGTGACCGGCCCCATGCCCAGCCTTGGGAATGCCATCTCATTACTGACCCTTGGCCATGCTTCCTGACCTCACTGGGATAAACCCAAGACTCTCCCTCTTTTCTAAATTAACTGAGAATGCTGGTCTCAGAAGTTAGCCCTCTTACTTTTAATCATTACTTAATGGTAATGGTCATCTTTGCTGACAAGGGAATCACCCAGGGCATTAAAAGCCCTCTGGGACTCAGGCTACATGTCCTGCCAAATGAATCTGAAAGTCTGTGATGGATTTCAAAGCCAGGAGATTTCAAACTTTGCAAGTGATCCCAATACTCAAAGGAACGCTCAGGGTAGTAAATCATGTTATTCACCTCCTCTGGCTTCTTCCTAGTGAAGTTTGAAAGCTTTTTATTCTTCTCACCTATACACAGCCACTTTTCAAAAACAACTTCTGATTTAAAAAAGAAAGAAAGAAAGAAAGCCAATACTTAGCATCCAGTCTCTAGTCTTTCTAATGCAGAGGAGCAAAGAGACGCCGCAAACCACTGGTAATCTTTCCAGGAGGCACCAAGTAGCACTGATGATCTGGAGGTACCCCAGCATCTTCTCCTCCTGTGTCTCTGGCGCATGCGTGTGCACCTCCTTGCGCAGTCCTTTTTAAAAGCCTCTTTTCTCAGCTGAACATCTTCTCAGCTGCTTTCGACCTCTTGCCGTTCCTTCTCCATCCTGACATCCGTATTTCAGGTAAATCAGTCTTTCCTGAGCCTTTCAACCTGACCTGTGAATTCCAAAGCCTCCTTTTATCCCAATGGCTGATTCCCTTCAGAAGCATTGAACATGCCCCTTCTGGAGTCCCAAATGGCTCTACCATCTGGCTGCCCAACTGTTCAAGTCAGATGTACCTGAGGTCACCTTAGGTTCCTCTAGCTCTCACATCTCATGTCTATCAAAGCATGTCCATTGTGCTTCATACATCTTTAAAATTCACATTGTACTCTCCATCCATGGTTTTGCTTCAATCTGGGCTACAGTCATTTGCTTCGACTGCTACAGTCTCTTTGTGTTCGCAGCACCCAGGTGATGCCAGAGAATCACCCCCATTGTCTTCAAAGTCCACAATCCTTATCACAGGACCCAATCCTTACCTAAGTAGTGCCTCCCCTATGCCCCCTACCCCCACCCTTTGTCCTGGTCCACAGCCTTTGAGATACAGGCTGCTCTCCTTTGTCCTGCCTAAAACACACATCGTTCCTTCTGGTGGATGCCTGCTCATGGTGTGTCTCTCACATGGCTCCCCGGAGAAGTCTTCCCTGACGCCCAAGAGCTGGATTAGATGCCCCTTCTGCTCCCCGAAAGCCCTCTTCTTTCTACAAAGCACCCGCCCCACACACAATGAATCACGTTGCTCTCTCTGTTTGGCTGCCTTGGATTTACTGTGGACCTGGGAGCCGTGTCCGTCCCACTCACCATCATGTCCCGGCCCAGGAACAGATACCGAACACACAAGTGGCCGAGTCCTGCCCTCTTTTTAGTGTGCTCTGCACTGTGCTCAGCGTGGCTGGGGGTCTGGGACCCTGAGATGAGGAGTTTCTCTTCTACCAATCCTTGCTACTTCTTCTCTCCCCTCTTCCTGGCTTTGCAGCATTCAATTCAAATGAGCGAAGTTGAATTTTGCATGAGCTTAGTTTTTTTTTTTCTTGGTGGAAACTGCTTATCTCTTCATTAATAATGGATACTATTGTAACCCAAGGCCCTGTAGCTTTTCAAGTAGAATCATGTTAATAAGTATCTGGTGTTAGCTTGCTAGCACTACCAACATCTCCAACACTTTAATATTGGTTTAAAAAATAAGGGCTGATAAATCACAGACAAGGGTGCACGCCTTGCAGTCTTTATTTCCAGGGGTTTTGTTTTTTTTCTTCAAAATGTAACTCTTTAGTCCCATGGATTTAGCTGGAGGTAACCGTCTGGGCATGCACCAGGTTTACAGTCTTAAGGATATGTAATTTGGGGGCCTTGACAAAAAATAATAAGCATACTACTTACAGGCTTTGGAAATAGTTATGCAAGCCTTCCCCTCTGAAAAGTCAGACTGCATCAGAGGAATCATCTGTCCATCTTCTGCCTTAGCATTTGTACCTAGGGAAGTTGAGGGCCAGAGTGACGGATCTCATTGAGGACTGTTGCCTGGCCTCTCCTTCTGTGGCTTGCTGGGGAGCTAGATGGATGAAAACACCAGTAACAAAGTTCACCCATGCCAAAACGCAGGGGCAAGAGAGAGAGGTCTAAAAGAAAGGGAGGGGATGGAGAGATGACTCAGTGGTTAAGAGCACTTACTGCTCTTGCAGAGGACTCAGGTTCTAGTCCTGGTGCCCACCTGGAGACCCCAAATTGCCTGGAACTCCAATTGCAGATGATCTTATGCCCTCTCCTGGCTACTGGGAGCTCCTGCATGCAGCTGGTGATCATACACTCAAGTAGGTGCACATACACACACACACACACACACACACACACACACACACACACACACACAATTTAAAAATCTTTAAAATGAAATAAAGAAATGTGTTTGATTCCACAAAAAATTTTACGAGGATTTTTTCCAATAAAGCCTGCTTCTGTTTGACAGTAGGAAGAGCCTTGAGTGAAAATTCGGGAGGAGCAGATCTTACACCACTGAACCACTGTAAAAATAAACCCGAGGGGACTGCAGAGACGGCTCAGTGGTTAACAGCACTGGCTGCTCTTCCAGAGGTTCTGAGTTCAATTCTCAGCAACCACATGGTGGCTCACAGCCATCTGTAATGAGATCTGGTGCCCTCTTCTGGTCTGCAGGCATTGCAGACAGAACACTGTATACCTAATAAAAAAATAAATACAGCTTGGGGGGGGGGAGTTAAAACCAGATCTGCAGACAGAACACTGTATACCTAATAAATAAATAAATAAATCTGGGGCAAGGGGTAAAAATCAGATCTGCTTAGAATTTTGAAGCCGACTAGTCTGCAGCCTGACAATGCATCTCCACCTCTGGGAGGTGGGGACAGAATCCAGAATGGGCTAGTGGTGTTGACAATGTAGTTAACTCTCCAGGCTTTTTGTTTGTTTGTTTTTTTGAGACAGGGTCTCTATTAGGAAGCTCTGGCTGTTTTGAAACTCATTGTGTAGAGCAGGCTGACCTCGAACTCACAGAGATTCACCTTCCTCTGCTTCCTGAGTACTGGGGTAAAGACATATACCACCTTGCCTGGCTCTCCAGTTTTCTATAGAGGAAAATAGGGGGCACGGCAAGGGGGAGGGGGGAAAGGGCAGTACAGGGGTTAATACAGTCAGTGTACTATATGACTGTATAAAAACATCAGAGTGAAACTCATTCTTTTGGGCAGTTAAGATGCCCTGTGCAAATGGGAGGGAAAGAAGGCAGGTAAGCAAATGCCAGTACATCGTTTAGCAATGGTGAGGGAGGAACCCAGTCCCCTGGAATGCTGGGGCAGAGGGCTGCTTCCGAGCCCTCCCCGCCTGAAAGCAGATTCAGTGGCAGTCCTTCGCTGCTGCACCTCTCTGGGGAAATCCCGGCCAGTCTACACCTGTTGCCGACTTTAGTTTGTCCGACAACTCTTACTTGTCTCCTCACTCCCCTAGATCACATCTCCTCAATCAGCTCTGAGGAATCCCCTCGTCCAGGGCAGAGGCGAGCTCCTCACTGAAGCAGAGTCCTTCTGATAAGATTTCAGGCTTGCACCTTGTCGTGGAGCTTGTCATCCTGTGAGCAGGACGGATAGGGACTTGGGTGTGGGCAGATGTGTGGCACAATGAAAAACTCCAGTTCCAGCTGTGTGCCTTAGGGAGGGGAGGCGGTAGGGCCCTGGCTTGCTGATGTATAAAGCCAGGATTTGCCCTCACAGTCTCACTGGCCCTTTGCATCTCCATCCTCCACAGATACCATGTAACATTTTAATCAGTATAAGGGAAGGTAGCCAGATGTCGTGGATTACACCAGAAATCCCAGGTTCTCCAAAGGCTATGGCAGGGCCATTGTGAGCTAACCTAGGCTCTAGAGCAAGACTCAGTCACCAAAACAAAACCCAAAGAAACAGAAACAAACTAAAACCAGCACCCCAGCCCCGCATGAAAAAACAAAGAGCCAAAGCCAAAGACAACAACGAAATAATGTAGAAAGTTCGCGTGCTTGGCAGGAATGCCTATTTGTTTCGTTACTGATGTCAAGATAAGCAGGTCTAGGTTGAACAGGGCACGCTGCTATGCCCGCAGTCCTGGCTATTTTAAAGGATGAACGCTGAGACACATCAAGTTGTGATAAACCGAGAGTCATCTGCTGCAAGTGATTCTGGGCCCGCGTTCACTGGCTGCTGACATTTGGGCCAGGCTTGTGGGCACAGGAAAGTGCTTGGCAAGGAAGCAGCAGGGAGCTGAGGGGACTGGCAGCCTCCACCCACCCTCTCTGAGGACCAGGGAAGAAGCAGAGGCAGGGCAGGAACTATGACGCCAGGAGGGGGCAGTAGGCTGGTCCTGAGAGAAGGAGGATCCCAAGGCATGCTGCCAATAGCCTAGGGGCCACTTGTAAGGTATTTCTCTAAAGCTCTAGCCCCTCACATATGATGGGAGAGCAGGGGGCAGCACTGAGCATCCTCTCCTCTGTAGACGAGGGAGCTGCCTCCTTTTCCACTTGGGTGCGAGCTGCTCCATTCCCTTATTGACCCACTGCCAGACCTTGGGCGCCTGAGATCACAATGGTTTCCCTGTGGATACCCCCAAGCTTGTGACCTCCAGAGTCAATGTTAGTCAGGCGATTGTCACACCAATCCTGTTCTATAAAGCTCTTTAAACAACTTGGACAATGGCAGGCCTGTCCCTCAGTTGGCTTCCCGGCTTTGAAAGACACTCTTGTTCAGGAAGAGCCCCCTAGAAGGCCCGGGGCACGGAGAGGGTCACCCCTGCTTTATGCAGTCTGGCTGCTAGCCCACACTGGCAGCCGGCACTGGGTGTGTGGCTGACTTGCTGAGAGGCTCCGGATGAGCCAAATGGCACAGTCCTTGAAGCCTATCCAGCTGATGTGGTACTATTGGAGGGAGGAGGGTGCCCCCTGACCTCTAATTTCTGAAGGCCAGAGCTGGTTCCTGGGGGAGGAAAAAGGCCAGGGCTGAAAGGGTCCAGTTGTCAGTACCTCAGCATTTCCCCGGCAGCGCAGAAGCCTTGTCCTAACCCCAGCTCAGCAAGCTGTGGATCACAGCAGAGATGCAGCCCTTGCCCCTGCTCGCCCCCTCCCTACAGGAAAGGGGAGGAGGATCCCGGTGGAGCGGCCCAGCTCAGGTACTGGGCAGGTTGGGAAATGTTGACATTCCTTATCTGTGTTTTGGTGCCAAACATTGTAGGCAGTACTACATTGATCTCCACGTTTAACCCCACACAGTGGACACTGCTGGAAGCAGGTACCCACACTTCAGGGTATGGAAAGGGGGTACAGGGAGGTGATGTCCAAGGCCATGTAGCCAGCAAGGGACAGGCTGGAGCTAGGTCTATCCTGCTTCACTTGGAGTCCTTCACCTTTACAGGGCTCTAGGACCTTCTTGGAATAAAGTGAGCTCTCACCCCGGCTCTCTGTCCTCCAGACCTGGGTCCTGTCATTGGGGCACAAGAGGTCAGAGTAGGAATATAGTCACTTCCTGCTTCTTATTCTTCCCCCAAGCATGGGACCGTGGTGTGCCTGGGTTCCTGTCTGTTCAGTCAGGATCTGTGAGATTGGGAAAGTGACCTCAGGATCCTGGCTACATCTCAGCCACCTTGACAAGTGGTTCAGTCTTGAGCCCAGTGCTCCCATGAAGAGAGGAACACTCACCCAGGCAGGATGGCAGTCATCCCCCTGTGCCGCCCACCCCACCCTCAAATCCTAGTATGTGATTTTCTCTAATTCTCTTCTCATTCCCCATATTGGCCTCACTCTCTGGGAATATGCTAACAGACAGGGTGCGTTATGGTCCCAGAACATACCCACTGGGGCCTGTGGCTATCATCTTGTAAAGTGAAAAGGGACTTTACAGCTGTGATTAAATTTGGGGTCTTAAGATGGAGACATTATCCTGAATTATCTGGTGGGGCACACATGTCCTGATGCTGGGAGAAACAACACACAGAGTGAAGAATGAGGCGTGGACTGGGCAGCAGCGGCCACAAGCCAAGAATGCTAGCAGCCACCAGAGCTTGAAGAGTCAAGAACAGACTCTCTCGAGAGCCTATAGACAGAGCAGAGGCTGTGACCCCTTGACTGTACCCAGCAGCGCTGCTGGTCAACATCTAACCCACAGAACTGTGAGAGAATACATCTCTGGGTTGATGTAAAGACGTTGTGTTAGAGTATGCATGCCTTAGTGAGGGTTTCTACTGCTGTGATGAAATACTGTGACCCAAAGCAACTTAGGGAGGAAAGGGCTTATTTCTTACAATTCTCAGGCCACAGTCCATCACGAGGGAAGTCAGGGCAGGAACTCAAAGCAGAAACCTAGAGGTGGGATTGGAAACAGGCCATGGAGGAATGCAGCTTACTAGCTTGCTCTTCACGGCTTGCTCAGCTTGCTTTCTTAAAACACTCAGGACTGCCTGCCCAGTACCCCCACTTCAGGGTACTTGCACCACCCACAGTAAGCTGGGCCCTTGCACTTCAATCATTAATAAAAACAAACAAGTAAACAAACCCCAATAGGCTTGCCCACAGGCTAATCTGGTAGGGCCATTTTCTCAATTGAGGGTCCTTCTTCCCAAATGACTCTTAGCTTGGGTCAAGTTGACATAAAACTAGGCAGCACAATATACACAAACGTCATGATGTTAATCATTTTGTAGGGTTTGGTGGTATTGAGTGCAAACATCATGATGTTAATCATTTTGTAGGGTTTGGTGGCATTAAGTACATGCTATTGTACTGATACTATTGCTATTCATCTTTAGACTTTTCTCACCATCCCCAAATTAAGCTCTGTACGCAATGATGAAGAATTCCACCTTTCCTCTAGCTCTGGGAAACTCTGGGCTACTTTCTCTCTCAACCCTGGCTACTCCAGTACCTCACAGAACTGGAATAATTCAACAATTGTCCCTTTGTGTCTAAGTTATTTCATTTACTATGATTTTAGTGTCCACAAGTTTTGCTCATGCCACAACATACATCAAAATTTCCTTCCTTTTAAAGCCTTAATTGTCTATATATACTACACTTTGTTTATCCATTCATCTTTTGATGGGTATTGAGCTTGCATACACCTTTTGGCCAATGTAAATAATGCAGGAAATTTGTGGTAATTTGTTCCAGAAGCTGTAGAAACTAAGAGAGTTAGTCACCTGACCTGAAGCCTTCCTGAATTCTTCACCAGAGGTCATGTGGGAGAGTAGCTTTTGCAGGGCACAGGCAGCTGACTCCTAGTTACAACTACCTGCAGGGGGTGGGGTGGGGTGGGGTGGGGAGAGTAGCAGTCTATAAAAACACAAAATTCCTAAATTTTACATAGGTCTTAAAAATCAGATTGTGCCTGGCAGTGGCGCACGCTTTAGTCCCAGCACTTGGGAGGCAGAGGCAGGTGGATTTCTGTGAGTCTGAGGCCAGCCTGCTCTACAGACAAAGGGAGTTCCAAGACAGCTGGGGCTGTTACACAGAGAAACCCTGTCTCGAAAAACCGAAAAAGAAAAAAGAAAAAAAGAATCAGATTGTTTCCAGATAGGGCAGAGAAGCTGTGTTTTCAAGATGTGTAGATTTCCAATACATTAGAGCATAAGAAAGAGTGAGTTAACATTCCCACATGAAGTGTTTTCGTGATTTGGGATGTGGTACCTAACCTAAAGGATGGGGCTAAGAATTTCTCTGAGCGTTCAAACCACTCATCGGAGTGGACAGATGACTGAAGTTGAATGTACTGTTTTCTGTTGGTCCAGAAGAAGAACAGAACTTCTGCGTAGGAAACAAAACGACACCCCCCCCAACACACACACACACACACACACACACACACACACACACACACACACACACACACGATGGTGAGATCCCCAGGCTTGAGTTGGATGCATGGTAAGTGCTAATGGAAAGAGTTAAATTGTGTGTGGAGATGAAGTTTTGTTGGATCAAGCCGGAGGAAGAGCTGAGCAGGCAGAAGACCAGAACAGCCAGAGTTGGCATGGTGTCTTGAGGGAGGCTGTGTGCAGCTTTGCCGTAAGGCACGGGGTGGGGTACACGGAAGACAGGTTAGGAGGACACTCCCAGGAAGCAGAGGCACCAACAGGCATGAATCTGCTCCTCTCCTTATACTGCACTTGTTCCTACCTCTGCAAACCCTGCAGCCAAATCTCTCTTTTGGCTCCTGAACAGAGGACTTTGCAGGAAAGAAGAACGTTCCATAGAAAATCTCAAGAAAGAGGAGTGTGGGGCACCGTGGGAGTTGAGTGCTGTGAGAAGCAGAAAACAAGGGAACCCCCCATCCTGGAACTTCTACAGTCAATGGAATGAAACTTTCCTCAGGGCCAAGGCTATTTTATTTGGTATTGTGGGAAAGGAAGGATGTAGACCCAGTGGAAGAATATGGTACATGGAGCGGACTTGTCTATCTGGAGGAGTGAGTCCATGAAGGATGCTAGGCATGTAGGCATCTGGAGCACTGTTTCTAGGCTAGCTAGCCCCACCCACATATGTCACTGAATTGAGTTTTCTGAGATCACAGCTGGAAAATCCTTGATGACAGATGACAGTGTGTGTGTGTGTGTGTGTGTGTGTGTGTGTGTGTGTGTGTGCATGTAAAAGAAGGTTCATCAAATTATTCAGAGATTAATAAAAGGTATTCTGACAATAAAAGACACACACTTTGCGATATTTTCCCTACTTCCTCTCAGGCCAAATGCTCAAGAATATGGAATTTAAATAATTGTTTGAAGTCAAATCAATTTGAAGAGGGAGAGTTGGAGGTTTATAGACTCCCCTGGTTGGCAACGGGTTGCTGATTAATGACGCCGAAGTCTGTAATTATCCTGCTGTCAGGAGGCCGAGCATCCTCAATAAATCCAGGCTCATCTGCCTTCCCAAGGCTCCAGAGGGGAGTTTCTTGATTTATTTCCCAATTGGCCCGTAGTCTCTTTACTGTACCTTAGGGAATGCTCAACTACTTAATGGCTTGAGAGGTCAATTTTCATATTGCTTCTATTGAGCAACCTAGAATGTAAATATCCTTGCCCATGACTGTGAGAACAGGAATTGGGCTTTCTTTCTTCTTGCCTTTGCTGTTCATTTCTCTTTCCCTAACTTACTGGTTTCATTAGAAACCCGGGTGTGGTAGATCAAAGCCAGCCTACCATCCCCTCCTGAGTCTTGGCCCTTTGATATGTGTCCTCCCCTGGGAATATGGAGTCTGTTTCTCTGTCATTGGAATCTGAACCAGCCTTGATATTGCAGCTGTGAGGATTTTGTGGAAGCGACTGTGTGCCACTTTTAAGGCTGGCCTTCAAGAGGCCTTTTATTTTTTCCCCCTCTGTGCAAGGACCCTGCCAGACTTGGTTTCCAATGAATCAGCCCATTGGCTAATGAGAGGCACGTGGCCTCTCCCTCCCTAACCGGCCCCCATCCCTAGAAGCAGAGCCTACAAGCCCTGAGCTCAGCATAGGCCAGAAGAACCACCCAGCAGAGCATGGCTTAAACCGTTGAATTGCTGAATGGGTCATGCACTAAATAAATTACTGTCTCAAGTTTGGTTTTCAGTGCGGTGTTATTAGGGCAATAGAGAAACAGTGTTGGGTGAGGCATAGATTTGGCCCATAAGGAACTCACCATCTGTTAAGGTGAACAGTCTGGTTTACATGTACTTCTAATGGGAAGTAACAAGAAGCAGTTCTTGTTGAACATCACCTGTGACCCTGTTGATAGGCATTTTATCTATATCACCTCCCTTAAACTTTGCTACAAGCCCGTGCAGCTGACCCTAGTACCACCCTTTATAGATGAGGACGCTAATGATGCTGCCTCTAACCAGCCCCTGGCTTCTGCCAGCCCTGATGCCCCTCTATAACTCACAACACAATTAAAGAATTAGAGGGAGGGACGTTCAGGAGTAGCCGGGAAAGCCTGCCTAGGGCATGGCCAGTTGGAGGGACCAGCAACCCGAGTTCGCAGGACACCAAGTCACTAGAGGATGGCGAGTGTGCTCAGGAACTGGAAGACACATGATAGTGATGGACTAGACTACCCACGGCTCACTTGGGGATGCAGGCCAAAGAAGACAGAACACAACTGGGGGTGGACAGGGGTGCATGGGACAGAACAAATTTTATTTACTTTGTACAACCAGAAACATTTCTCTGATTGAGTGTTCAGTGCTAGACTGTTGGAGAATTTCTGAATGCAATGGATTTAAAAATAGAACACACTATCTTAATAGGAAATCGAGTTTTCCTGTTGCTTGTTTGTAATGTTCTTCTAATGTGTTTGGTTGTTTAACTTTTATAATGCATTTATATGTTTGTCTGGGTATACTCACGTGTTTCTGTGTCAGTGGTGTGTGTGTGTGTGTGTGTGTGTGTGTGTGTGTGTGTGTGTGTGTGTGTGTTCAGAGGACATCTTGCAGAGTCTGTCCCCTCCTTCCACTATGAGGGTGTTCAGGGTCAAACTGAGTCAACCAGCTAGTCCAGCTTTCTTCTGAGGACTCAGCTGGGTGAAGGGGGGCATGCTGGGATACCCACAGTCTTGGGCGGCTCTTTACCCAGCTCCTCTAGCCAGAGTCCTCTCTCTCTGCAAGTGTCCACATGGGGACACAGAGCCACCACCACGTGGGTCTCTCCATTTGCACGACTCGGTTTAATCTGTGAGTTCCCTGAAGGAAGCAGCCAGGGCTGCTATGTTTACTGTTCCTTGCTGTGAGGGAGGTCAGAAGCAATAAAAATCAGTGGGTGTGGGCACAGAACCGTGTCTGGGCACTTCGTGTCTCCAGGAGTTAATTCCCAGCAGCCCGGACACCACCACCACCACCGCTGCCCCAGTTTTGCGCATGAGCAAGCAGACAGGAGGGGGCCGCCGCAGCTACGGCCTCACAGCTGGGAAAGAGTGGAGTGTGGCTTTGAACTGGACCATTTGGTTCTGAAGCCCGTGATCTTAAACTCTGCTCCAATAATCTGGTAATTAAACCAGGGAGACGATGACCCAGGGACAGGGGAGAGGGAGAGGGAGGAAGAAGGGTTGGCTTTTGGTCAGCGTCCTTCACCCTGTACTTTCGATGGAACACGGAACAGAGAAGGTTCCGCCGTGACATTCCAGTTCCTTCCTCTTGGCTCCACCCAAGGACAGGCTACAGCTGGGCTGTGCCCTGCCTAATGTCTCCCAAGTCAGCCTCCCAGGCTGCTCCAGGGGCCCAGGGTTCTCGGGCTGGTCCTGGACTGACCACAGAGACCGACTGCTGCCTGGGCCTGCTGTTTACGACACGCTGCGTGTTTTCCTGATGTTCCTTCCTATCCAGTCTGCCCGGCGTCCACATCTGATCCCTCAAGCCCATCTGGCCAAGCTGTAACAACGAATTCAAGATGAGAATAAACAGCCGGCGCTGTTTTCCTCTTACAGGTTGTAGCTGGCGTTTATAGCTACAGGAGCAGGCAGGTCTGGAGGCTGGGGACGTGTTTCAGATCTCGAAGCCTCAGTGTCCTTGGGGTCAGGAGTTGCTAAAACATAATAACTAGTTGCAGGGCCACATTGATTTCATTTCCCTGCAAAGCCGAGTGGTCAGACCGGCGATGGCAACCACAAAATTCCTTGCTGTCTCTCCTCATCTCCTCCCTCTAGGAAGAACTGCCCACTCCTCCGACTGTGTAGAGAAAAGGAAGGCTGAGGTAACCATGGAGGCAGATCAATAGCGTCTTTCAGACAGTCTCTTTGGGACAAATGCTTCACTTTTACAGTGTCATCCTGGGCCTCATTTTCTGTGGTGACCTTTTGCCCCCGTACTGAACTGTCCTCCAAACAAGAGTGAGCGGTCATTTCCTCCTCCGATTGCCGAGGTGCACAAGCGGACACATCTCTATTGTACAGTTCTGGAGTGGGGGCATGTTGCTCTTTTCTTCCCAGTAAATCCACTTGCGGAGCTCCCAGCCACTTCCCCTCTTGACGTGCCGGGGGCCTCCAGAGTGGCTAAAGGGGAAGTGAGGCCAGGGAGTAATTTTGATCCTCATCCTGTATTTAGGACTCGAGCTTCCTTTCACCTCCCTGGAGGTCCTGTTCTGGAAAACAACAGTTGTTTTCCATGGGACAAAAGCTTCTGGGAAGCCGGAAGGCTATCCCAGCAGAGCCCCGTGTGGGGAAATGAGCAGGGGGTAATCTGCTAGAAGCACCCTTGGGTGGTTTGGAGCAGGGAGGATTTAGGATACAGATCCTGGAAGCCTCGCACCAAAGGTCAGGGTACTCACACTCCTCTGGCAGGACAGAGCTCCAGCCTGGCACAGTGAGAACTCAGGCATTATGACAAGCCTTTTGGGTCAGTCTGGCTCTTGAAGGATACTAATTTTGTTGGACCATGTCACTCACAAAATGGAGACAGTAGTACTTCCCCCTTTTATCTTGTAGGGTCAGATATATATTATATAATATAATATATGATATATATTAAGATAAAGATTATTATATATATATACACATATATTTAAGGTAAAGGTTCAGAAGTTTCTAGAGTCAATAAAATGCATAGAATTCCCGTTTCTCTCAACCCTGCTGGGTATGCTCCATCAGGATGGAGTGCCCAGCCACCCCTTTCCAAAATGTAGTGAGATGCCAGTCCCCTCTCTTCCAGAGGCTAAGTCCTGAGCTAGTTCTCTGAATCATGGAGCTTCTGAGGTGGCTACTATGACAAGACATCATTAGAAGGCCTAAAGAAGAATCTTCTGTTTGCTTTCATTTGGGAAATCCTGGATTAAAAAGCTGGGCACGTTCTTTACTCAGAACATTAGCTATGGGGATTTCTTAGAGTTTGTCAGGGTGAGGACTGAATTCAGCCTTTCTGGGCACTGGAGAGGTGGTTCTGCTCTGAAGATCCTATACTGCTCTTGCAGAGGACCTGAGTTTGGGTCCTAGCAGCCATGTCAGGTGGTTCAGAATTGACTAGAACTCCAGCTCCAGGGGATTCGATGCCTTCTTCTGGACTCTGTGGGTACCTACACTCACATGTGCACACAGACATACATATACACATTATTTTAAAAAAAAAAAGATAGACAAATAAATTTTAGCCAGGTGTGGTGGTACATGCCTTTAATCCTAGCACTATGGAGGCAGAAGCAGACAGATCTTTATGAGTTCTAGGCCAGCCTAGTCTGCATAGTGAGTTTCAGGCCAGCCAGAGCTACACAGTGAGATCCTATCTTTTTTTTCTTTCAAATGTGGCTTTTCTGAAATATTTTTGTTCACAGAGGAATTTTTTTTTAATGGCACAACTGCTAAGATGTTTCAGAACAGTGTAACATTCTGGTGTTTATTTTTGTGTTTCCTGCTATACAAAAATATCTATAGTCTTTATTGATTTTGACTTAATAAGACTAAGTATGCTATTTTTATCGGCCTCATTAAAAGAATCTCCGAGTTGAAAACCATTCTTTTAGATGTCTACTTCAGGGAAGATGAAATAAAATATGCTTTTCCCTTACCCATCTCTCTTAATGCAATTTAAGCCGATGGACATTTGATCTGTTATGTAGCTACTTTCTCTGAATTGATACGTCCCTTCCTAGTAGGAGGAAGGAGTTTGGAGAAACTCACTGAACTTAGGATGCTCAGGAAGCTCATAAAACTTACAAGACCCAAGAAGCTCAGAAAGTCACAGGACTAATGGGATCCTGCCATGACGTGCTGTAGGCAGTAAGCCACTTCAGTGGGACTGCCTGCAAGTTGAACAGGAAGTTCCAGAGATGTCACTTTTTTTTTAATGAGTCCTGAAGCATGATAGGATGGGTTTTTCAGTGAAGGAGTCCAAGAGTCTATGTCTCCTATAAGTAACATCTCTCCCATGCTATTGAATTTGATGAATTTAACCCAGTCATCTTACTGGGTTACCAAATAGACTCGGGCAGAATTCTTTCTTTGGCCCCTTGAACCCTATTTGGGATGAATAGGCATCTTTCTTTCCACGTCTCCTTAGGAAATGTCCCACAATTATCTCATGTAGATGTAAGAGGACTCTGAACAGCAGAGACTGACTGAAGGCCAGACTTGAGGAGTGACGTGGGATGGGCTCTCTGGGCTGAGCTTGTGCCGCACATACCCTAGACGAGAGAGACACAGTGGCAAGTGAGAGCCAAACAGCCTTCACAGAGGCTTCTCCACTGCAGCCAAAGGCCTGAGAGAGTATCCTCCTCACAGGCTGGGTCTTTTGAACAGCAACAGCTTGACCCCAGCAGGGCAGTACAGGAAAACTGTGACCTATTTGCCAGCAAAGGCCAACTGAAGAGTCCAGACCTGTGCCCTCACAAAGCCTAAAAGGACCCTAGTGTCTCCCCAGAGTGGTGCCAGAGAAGACCATACAGGGAGCGAGAGTGTTTGCCCTTGATGTCTGGCAAAGGTACACCGTCACTCCAGAGTGTGAGTGGAAACTGCACAGGAAGTCTGGACTCTGACCCGACACAAGAGTGAAAATGTGTCCTCTGATCCTTTGCCTAGTGGACAGTTAGGACGTTTGCCCTCTCCCAGTGGTGATCAGAAGAATGAAGGGAAAATCAAGAAACTCTGAGAGAAAGGGAAATGGACAGAATTGATTGCAGGCAGATGTAGTCCCCAAACATGGCTAGAGGAAGCTTTCCACACAGAAAGGATCTCATTTTTTTTAAAAGAAGACATTTTGGAATATTAGGGAGGAAAGAATATAGGGTTGAGAAAATGAAGATAATTGATTGCAACAGGCTTTGCCCTTCTTCACAGTTTTCTAAGCTATAATGCTTGAAGTAAAAACCAAAACTGTTTAATATGATTCTGAATGTATATAGCAGAATCACTTAAGACAATAATATTTTATAAGAGGTAGTCATAAAGAAATGTAAAGGGGTACAATAGTTCTAAATTTTGTGTGTCCTGCTAAAATGGCACCAATAACCATAATAAATCATGTATATGTAATGCAATGCCTACAGTAACTGCTAAAATGCTATACCAAGACATAGATATTCTGAAAACAATACATAAATCCTAATGGAATTCTACAACATGTTCAAAGAATCCACTAGGAGGTAGGGAAAAAACCTGAGGGTCAATGAGATGGCTTAGCAGGTAAAGGCACTTGCCACCAAGCTTGATGACCCAAGTTTGTCCCTGAAGACCACATCCAAGGAGAGAATCAATTCCTGCAAACTGTCCTTTGATTGTCACACATGCATGATGGAATGTGCACACCCACACCCCTACCCAAAGGAATAAATAAATAAAATGAAAAAAATTTTAAAGAAAAAAATTGAAAACATGAGAACACATAGAAAAGAAGAAATAAAATGGCAGATGAAATCCTAGCATGGTAATAACTGTCAGTGATGTAAAATACCGAGGAAAAGTATTAGTGCATTAGTTACAGATGAGTGCATTGGTACTTTTCTGCTGCTGTGGTAAAACACCGTGACCAAAGACAACTTGTAGAAGAAGGGTTTATTTTGACTTATAGTCCTGGAGGGATAGAATCCATCATGGCAGGCACAGTGGCAGGGGCAGAAAGCCCAAGAGTTCACATCGTTAAAAGCAAGCAGAAAACAGAGAACTATCTAGAACCAGGATAAGGATGTATAGTCTCAAGCCCCACCCAGGGATTTATTTCTTCCAACAAGGCTACATCTCCTAAACCTAGCCACATAGCTCTACCAACTGAGAACCAAGTGTTCAAATACCTGTGCCTATGGGGGCATTTCTTATTCAAATCATCACAGCGAGTGAATAAAAGATAAACACTGCCTATCAAAACTTCTTGAAGTATCGCAATAAAGGCAATTTAAAAGTAAAAGAATAGAAACATTCTACACCCACTAGGATGCCCATTGCTCACACACACACACACACACACACACACACACACACACACACACAGTAGTCAACTGTAAGAAGAGATTCTGACCTGCTACAGCATGACTGGGACTTAAGTGAAACAAGCCAGTAATAAAAGGGCGAGTTCACTTACCAGAGGTGCCTACAGTAGTCAGACTCCTAGAAATGGAAAGTAGAACTGTGGTTGCCAGGGGCTGGGGAGAGAAGCAAAGGGCAGCCGTTGTTTAATGGGTTCAGAGTTTCAATTTGGAAACATGTGAAAGTTCTCCAGGAAGGTAGTTTGTGGTGATGGTTTCACACAGCGATGTGATCAAAGTGGCCAACAAGGAGCATGTGTGATATGAACATGAACCAAGGGGAACTACAGGGGCTCTATTAATAGGAAACAATGCAGATGTCAGAGAAAATAAAACACCAGAGAAACACAAGGACAGTATAATGTGGCCAGTTTTCCAATACAACATGATCATTCTAATCGTGCATATACAACAGAGACACACAGACAATAAAATCATCGCTGATGGAATAGAAATAGGAATGTCCACAGTTACAGGTGGAGACATCAACACCCCTCTCTCAGTAATTTCTTTAAATATCTAGAGAGAAAATTAGATAGGATATAAGAGCAATATTAATCAACAGGTGGTAACTGACATATAGAAACCTCCCCTCAACAAGAGCAGATTTCACACAGCTGCCCACAGCCCGTACACCAAAATAGACCATAGCCCAGGCTGAAACAAAACTTAACATACGTAAAAGAACAGAAACCATTCAGAGTGTGGCCACAGCAGAGTAAAATTAGAAATCAGTAGCAGAAAGGCAACTGAGAAACCTCAACACGTGGAAACTAAGCAACGCATTTCAAAGTAACCCATGGGCCAAAGAAAAGGTCTAGAGGGAAAGACAGATATCTCAGAGGGAGTGAAATAATGTCTCAGTTACTTTTCTACTGGTGTGATAAGGTACTGTGACCAAATCAACTTATAGGAGAAAGAGGGTTTTTTTTGGAGGGGAGAGCTCACAGTTTCCAAGGGTTAGAGTTCATGACCATCACGACAGGGAGAATGCACTAGAGCAGTGGGTGAGGGTTTACATCTTGAGATATAAGCATGAGGGAGACAGAGGAAAAGAGGGGGGAGGGAGGGAGGGAGGGAGGGAGGGAGGGAGAGAGAAAGAGAGAGAGAGCTAACTGGGAATGGTGTGTGCTTTTGAAACCTCAAAGCCCTTTTCCAGTGATCCATCTCCTTCCATAGGTCACATCTTCTAATTCTTCCCAAACAGTTCCACCAGCTGGAGACCAAGAATGGGGCCATTCTCATTTACACCACCACATATAGAGAACGCCGTGCTGACAAGAGCTTTAGAACACTAAATACATACATTGGAAACAAAGATAAGGGGGCTGGCAAGATGACTCGGTGGATAAAGGCATCCAGTGTGCAAGTCTAGAGACCCGAGTTCAATTCCGTGACCTCATATAAAGGTGGAAGGAGAGGACAGAGTCCTCAGAGTTGTCCTCTGGCCTCCATGTGAATGCCAGAGGACATGTCCCTCCTTAATAATTTGTTTTAGAAATAAATGAAATCTTCAATTAACGGTCTTAGCTGTTGTGAAGACACCTTAAGAATATAGACAAGGAAAAGAAGCAAACCAACGAAGACCCAAAGAAAACAGAAAGAAGGAAATAATGAAGTAACATCGGAAACTCATGAAATTAAAACACAAAAACGATCCAGAAACATCACTGAAACAGAGTTGGTGTTTTAAAAGAACAATAAAACTGACATTTTAAAAGCTTCATTTAGAAGGGCAGTTGAGATGGCTCAGTGGTTAGCAGCACTGTTGGCTCTTGCAGAGTACCTTGGTTTGGTTCCCAGCACCCACACAGGGCCTCACAAACACCTGTGACTCCAGTTCCAGGGGATCCAGCCTTGTAATATTGAGGGACTTGAATTTATAGTCAGACCTCCCCCACCTCAAAAAAAAAACTATCTCCAGGTCCAGGTAATTTTGCTGGGAAAGTCTATCAAATATTTAAGGAATTATTAACACCAGTTCTATACACCTTCTCTGCTAGAAAGCAAAGGGGAGGAGCAGTCTGAGCAGTTCATTTTATGAAGTGGGCGTGACTTTGATACCATGCTGTAAGGATTCACACCCCTAACTGAATGCTTAACAGAAAAAAATACCGACATTGTCAATGACAGGAGAGGGTGTAGAGAAATGAGGTCCCTCCTGGACTACTGAGAGGAGCACAACATGGGAGAGCCACAGTGGAAAGCAGTTTGGCAGCTTAAAGGCACACAAACACAGGGCTGGAGACATGGCTCAGCAGTTGGGAGCATTGGCTGCCCGTCTAGAGGACCTGGATTTAGTTCCCAGCATTCACAGGGCAGCTCACAGCTGTCTGTAATTCCAGTTCCAGTGGTTCCGATTCTCTCACACAGACATGCAGGCCAAACACCAATGCACATAAAAATAAACATTAAAAAAATTACTTTAAAGATAATGCAAACATACGACTACCATCGGAGCCAGCAATGACACTTGTGTTTAACCCAGAGGGATGATAATTTTACATCCAACCCTAACATACACATTCATAGCAGCTCTTCTGTAATACCCTTCCAATTGGAAACAGTCCAGATGCATAATGGATGAATAATTAAAATATGGTATATCTATATCATGGGGTACTATTCAACAATCAAAAGGAACAAATGATTGATAAAAATGGCAGCCTAGATCATCTCTAGACGATTAAGAAAGATAAGCAGGGGAAAGCAAGCTCCAGAAGTTATATTCTCAGGGACCCATTTATATGAAATGATATAATTATAGAAATAGATGATATACTAGTGGATGCTTAGAATTAAAAGGGGATGAGGTTGGTACAGAATGGTCAGCTTCAAAGAGCAGGTTGAGGTCACCCCACTGGTCAAGATACAAATTGTGTTGATGTCCTGGTGATGAGACTGTAGTATAATTTCATTATATTTTGTCATTGGGGAACTGGGTAAAGGATATACGAGGTATCTATCATTTCTCATAACTACATTTAGGTCAATAGTTATTTCAGTATAAAAAAATCTAATCAAAGACATCTATTCTGAGTTGATCATCATATCATATATCCATGCATGAAAAACATCACCCCATAAATATGTACAACCATATGTATCAATTGAAAATGAAATAAAACTTGAAATCATCCTACGTGGTTATTAGAAGAGAGCAGATAAAATTAAAATTCTCCATCTGCTTGGCATGATTGGCACTCACTCAGGGCTGGTGATTATCTCCAAGGCAACTTGCAGTGAGATGCTGAGCATCCTAGATGGCTTAGTAGAAGGGGCAGAGCATATAGAGGAGAATGGCCTTGAGGTTGACAACCTGGCTGTGGCTCTCAGTTCCTTGGTTACTTACTCTTAATAGCTTGTGATCAGGGGAAGTTAATGTGCATTGTTGTGGACACTGGTCAAGTGGAGATAACCACATCCTCCAAGATGCCGGGAATTGCAGGTAACAGCTCCTACACAAACATCACCAGCCCTTAGTCTGGGAAGGACGGATTCAGGCCAACTCCAGACTCTGGCATTGCTTGGACAGTGTGTATTCAGGAACCTCTGCAGCATAAAGTTAAAACAGTTATTAATGTAATTCAATGACCAGGTTCTAGCCTGCCATGGAGAAGAAGGGTATTTTTCTAAATGACCCAAGTAGCTTTTTGGCGAGGTGATCCCAGGACATAGTGAAAATGTGGTTATCTCAGAAACCAGAACTCCTTCAGAAGAGGCAGATAAAGGGATGATGCCGTGTGTGTGTGTGTGTGTGTGTGTGTGTGTGTGTGTGTGTGTGTGTTGCTTTTTTGAGGTGGGGTCTTGCTGTGTTCGTCAGGCAAGCCTTGTACTCACTATGTAAACTAAGTAAGCCTCACACTCACAGAAATCCTCCTGCTTCAGCCTTCCAAGAGCTGGGAGTAGGGGCATGCATCACCATACCCAGCTTTATTTTTCATTTTTCTTCAGTGGTCCGAATTGAACTTAGGGGCTCACATGTTTGGCAATTGCACTACCAAGAAAACAGGAGACATGTCCCTATCCCTTGAATCGTTTTTAAAAGCCAACTGTACATGACTGGCTGAGAAAATTGAGATACACTAATTTAATAGAATATGAAAGATGTTTCAGAAGACTTTTAATGTTTATAAATGTTCTCTTAATTTAATGAATGAGAAATGCAGATTTTCAAAGAGTAAATTAATAAGCTTCATGTTTTGCGAGCAGGCTTAGCTTTATCGAGTATTGAATAGATGTCCAAAGCATTCGTGTGCCCTTCTCCCCCACTACACTGTCCGGACATCCTTCATTACTGTCCACTGATGGACCAGCAACAATACCTCTCTATCAACTGAAGTCCATGGTTCATAGCGGGGTCCTTCATGCTATTCTATGGGTTTTGATCACTGTGGACTGTCACATAGTCACTATTACAGCACTGTGAGGAATACCTTGGCTCTCAAAATCCCCTCAAGTTTCCAGTTCCTTTGGATAAATATCTGGGCGTGTGATCACTGGATATTGGGGGAAGAATGTGTTAGCTTTGTAAGAAATTGCCAAGTCATCTTCTAGACGGCCGGCACCATTTTCTTCTTCCACCAGTGGGGCACGAAGTTTCCTGTTGTTTATAACTTCGGTGGCAGCTGTTGGTCTTGGCTCTTTTGGGAGGGGGGTTCCATTCTGATGGGTATGAAGTGGTATTTAACTGCAATTATCCTCCCATGCTAGCAGGGGAAATTCTGGAAAGTTAACCAGCGATTATGGCTGGGCAGGATTTTTCCAACTTGTTTTTGTTCTTGCTCTTATATGTATCCACAATAGTATTTATTGTACATTTAGTTGTAAAGGGTTGTTTCCTTACCTTTGGTTTTTGACAGTTTGAACACAGTGTTCTCGAGTGCAATTTTTGGAATTAATTTGCTTAGTATTCTCTGAGCTTCCTAGACCCATGTTCATTGACATTAATTTTAGGAAATCCTATTACTTCTGCTTCTGCAGCTGCTGCTCTTCCTCCACCTTCTCCTCCCTCTCCTCCTCCATCTCCTCCTTCAATTGCCGCTCCTCTCTTATTTTCCCTATAGTTCTTGTATATTCTGCTCAGGATTTTCTTGTTTTTACAGGCATATCATCAAGTTTACTACTTTTCCTTTAGTACTGTTTATCAAAAGCATTTTTATTCCTGTTACAGTCTTTTTTTAAAATCTCTGGTCTTTCTATTTTATTCTTTAAACTTTCATCTGTCTGCTTACCTTATCTACCTAGCTCACGCCCGTGGATAGCTTCTTCCCTAGGGGCTTTGCTGTAGAAAGATACTTTAGCTCTTTGGTCTGACTCAATGAGCTAGGCTACGCTGCTTCTTAGGTCTTCTTTAGCTGTTTCTTTTGCCTTTAGGATGCCTTGCGAGTTTTTGTTAAAAAGCTAGACTTGAGGCACTTGATAGAAGAAATGTGACCCGAGTGATGAGATGGTGAGGTGTGAGGGGAGAATCATCCTACAAAAGGAGGGTGAGGTGTGAGGCAGAATCCTAACCCGAAAATTAGTCTTGACCTTTTGATGAGCCAGTGCCCAGACACCCACCCCCCCAACACACACACACATTTTGGCGGGGCAGAACATGAGGAAGGGCCACACCCATTAGATGTCTCATTTCTCTCTTGTGGAGCTAGGTTGATGATTTTCCTTTGTCCCAGCAGGCCAGCCTCTGGGGAAGTCTGTTTTCTTGAAGGTGGGTCTTGCTAAGGGCAAAAACAGCTCTGTGCAGGGAGCATGAGGGGATTTTGTCTGATCTTCATCATAAGATCCTAGCTAAACTCCTAGAGACAAGCCCCCAAAGCAAGGAGGTCTAGGAATCTAGGCCCCCTGGAGTTTGCAGTTAGCTTTGCCTGCCTTTAGGCTGCAACAATCCGAGACCACAGCTAGCATCTTCACTGTAGAGACGGCTGCACATGAAGCTTCTCTCAGATTTTACTGTAAACTGTGATGCCCAGATCTGCTGTCCTGCCCTTCAGGATGGGGAATTGCTCATTTGTCCTCTTGGTTCTGTGACAGATCTGAGAAGAGCTGTTCATTCTGGTTTTCCAACCTTTTACCAGTTAGGATGGGGTAGCAGAGTCAAGTGGCAGAGCCATGAGAGGTACAAAGGGCTGTTGGGATGGCTGTGGACCTGCTGTTTCTTCAGCTCTCTACTTCAGGCCAGGTGACAAACAAGTCACTATGACTTTCCTTCTGGACAGCTGCCACCAGGTGAACTGAACAGAAAACCTCCTAGAGGGTGGGTCTCTTGGAGGGGTGGAAGGATTTCTAAAGCCAGCAGCCACTAGGTTTCTCTTTCTCTCTCTCTCTCTCTCTCTCTCTCTCTCTCTCTCTCTCTCTCTCTCTCTCTCTCTGCTCAGGAAACCTGCTGTCAGCCTGGTTTCCACAAGGGACAGACTTGGGAACAAGCCCTTGTCCCTTGCAAACTCTTTCACTGTCAAGGAAGATATTTGCCACGAGCTTAAAAACAAAACAATCTCGAAAAGTGAAGCAAATGAGCAGTCTGTGCCGGCTTGGGAAAAACATGCCTAGGGATGTTTTGACATGCTTAATCCTCCCGAGTTGCCGTGGCTCTTTCAACAGTACTTTAATTTCGTTGTCTTAAGAACACAGACTTGGAGAAAATTTAATTTAGACAAAGACTATCTAGGTGGTAACTCTGGATACACGGTGTTCAGGAGCAAGACAGATGGAGGCTGGGGATAAGGGCTGAGCTTCAGACCCAGCTGGCTCCCTGGCTGGTGGTGTCAAACCTTATAAGCCATGGTTTCCTGCTCTCTAAATTAGGGAACATAGCAGCCACCTCCTTGGGCGACAGTGTATAAACGACATGACACAAGAAACGCAGGGCATGGAAGAGGATTAATTAAAGCGGCTACCGTCTCGTTTCTTGGCCTTCTCTGGGGCCGTTTTCTAACACGGAGATCCAAAGGGAGAGGAGGGGAAGAGGAACAAGGAACTAACTACAAGATGAAACTTTCTTTCTCCTTCCCGGGTTCGGTTCCCCACTGCTGTCCGACGACCCGTCCCCCCAGGCTGTGCTGCCAAACCATTCTGTGATGCCCACCAGTCAAGAACGAGAGTGGGTTATGGTAGGTACGCCTGGTCCCTCCTCTGTGATGTTTGGACCACCAGCTACAAGGCTTGGAGGCCAAGGGTGAAATTAACTGAAGGTTTCTCCACTCTCACATCTTGGCCTTTGGGCTGAGATTGCTTGAAGGAAGGGTGAGAGGCTTGTGGCCATTTCTCCCCACCCCCGACTCTCTCCACGGTCCTTCCGTTGGTCTCTCCACCACGATGACCTCAAGAGAGTTGGTCTCCTAACGCCATACCCCTGTGGACAGTGCAGAAGGCCACTTGTGAGCCAATGTCATTTCTTCTGCTTCTACTGACAGCTTTCATACAAACTCACGGGGGTCCAAGGGAAGGGAACCTCAGGTCTGCCTTCCAGTGGGAGGTGTATATGAGCTTGTGGCCATGCTTTAAATGAAAACTACCGCTGATGTCATCGTGGGGGTTCACATCTGGAAGCCTAACCCTGGGGAGGCAGGAGGATGGCAAGTTTGAGGCCAGCCTGGCCTATATAACACGATCACATCTCAGAATAACAGCCACCAACAAAGACTATGAAGAACACAAAACATCGCCACCAAAAGTCCTGCCTCAGGTACCAGGGACTCCCGACAGACCCTGGCATTCCTCTTAGCTTCATTTGTCACGCTCTTTATGAGGAGAAAGGCTCTGTATAGGAGGAACACGGGAGGAGAAGGCCCCAGCATCAGGAACATCAGCCACAGAGAGCCGGAAGGGGCGGGGTCACCCTTTTTCTTTCCCCTCGCTTCCCTGCTGAGCTGCTGGGTGGGGTCTTGGGGAGTTTGCCACCACTCCCAGCCAAAAGGCCATTTCCTCCTAAGGTGTGGTGGCCTGAAAATTCACACTCAGCTTCAGAGGAGACCTTATTTGGTGTAGAATTTTCTTTTCTTTTGAACTATTTCGTACTTGTGTATCTGTGGTATAGGGTTTTTATAGATGTAATTAGGGGGAGAAATGAAATTATCCCTGATTTGTAGTTGTGACAAATCAGACTTCACAGGAAGAGGTGAGAACCCAGGGGAAGGCCACGGAAAATCAGCAGAGTAGGGGTGAGGCCACTTGCCTAGCATGTGGCAGGCCCTGGGTATAAGGATTCTATCCCTATTACATCATCAGCCTGCCACGGCGTCGTCCCAGACTAAAAAGCAGATGTGCCCCCCCTTCTCCTAATAAAGCTCTAAAAAGGTAACCATGGCTCGTGATTCTTCTGCCACCGCAGCATCCAGCGCCAGCCACGAGCGCCGCTCTACCCCTTCCCTGGGGTCTGTCCCCCACACTGTGCAAGGGACAGAGGCAGGTACTGATTTTTTTTTTCCCAAGACAGGGTTTCTCTGTGTAGCTTTGGTGCCTGTCCTGGAACTCGCTCTGTAGACCAGGCTGGCCTTGAACTCACAGAGATCCGCCTGCCTCTACCTCCCGAGTGCTGCTGGGATTAAAGGCGTGCACCACCACTGTCTGTCTAGGTTCTGATTTTTAATGCCATAAGCCAAGGAAAGCCTAGAGCCACTAAAAATTGTGAGAGGCAGGAAAAGGTCCTCTCCTAGATCCTTAATAGGATGGTGGCCTCGTGGCACCGCTGGCCTCTGCGGCTATGAGAAATAGACTCCTGCCTCAAGTCACCTAGCAGTTACCACAACCCTAGCAGCTGATGTGCTGGGCACATGGAAGAACTTCCTGACAGGACCTTCAGGTCCACCGAAGCCTTAGAGGGAAGGTGGTCACCTTGGCCAGGTCACCATTGCTATTTGGGGCCGGCTAATATTTTGTGCCCGCTGGCCTGGCATGTAGGATGTTCAGCAATACCCCTGGCATCTTCTGTCTAGGTGCTAGTACCCTGCCGCCCCAGATGTCACCCTAAGACAATATCTAGCTTTGTCAGATGTCCCCTAGGGAGGCAAAAACAGCTCCCTGGTGGAGAGCCACTGCGGGAGACAGGCAGGCTGTGACCATGGAGACAAGTGGTCTGAAGAACTAGAAACAGAAAAACAATCACGTTTCTGCCTTTGAGGTTGCTGGCAGGCTGGTGGGGTAAGGTAATAGATTGACGAGATGGTGCGTCGGTCGGCCCTTCTCCTGCAGATTGATTCCTCCCCTGTCCAGGACACTTTCTAGAGCTCATCTCCAGAGGGACTACAGGCTAGTTCAGAGGAAGTGTGAGCAATCAGCAGAGGGTAACGAGCAGGTGGCAGAAGCCAGAGGCCTTTTGCTATGGCACTTGCAGCGGCTGGGCTGGGGGGACTTTGGAATTCAGTCCCTGTGGCTGTGGCTTCTGGGGCTGGGACAGGGAGTCTCACATCACAGGCCTCACCTGCCTCTTGAGGATGCCTGTGGTAGACAGGGAGACAGGGGAGAGGGGGGCTGAGCACAGAGAGACAGGGGAGAGGGGGGCTGAGCACAGGGAGACAGGGGAGAGGGGGGGCTGAGCACAGGGAGACAGGGGAGAGGGGGGCTGAGCACAGGGAGACAGGGGAGAGGGGGGCTGAGCACAGGGAGACAGACAGGGGAGAGGGGGGCTGAGCACAGGGAGACAGGGGAGAGGGGGGAATGAGCACAGGGAGACAAGGGAGAGGGGGCTGAGCACAGGGAGACAGACAGGGGAGAGGGGGGCTGAGCACAGGGAGACAGGGGAGAGGGGGGAATGAGCACAGGGAGACAAGGGAGAGGGGGGCTGAGCACAGGGAGACAGACAGGGGGAGGGGGGCTGAGCACAGGGAGACAGGGGAGAGGGGGCTGAGCACAGGGAGACAGAGGAGAGGGGGCTGAGCACAGGGAGACAGGGGAGAGGGGGGCTGAGCACAGGTCTAGCTCATAGTGCTTAGGAGGAAGAGTCTGTTTAAAACGGGTTTAACATACCCATGGATTTCTTTCTCCCTTTAATCTTTTTACTATTTTATTTTATTTTGTGTGCAGATGTGCAGAGGTCAGAGGACAGCTTGCAGCAGTCACTTCTGTCTTTCCCTGACTTGGGCAGCAGGGACGGCGCTCAGGTGGTCAGGCGCTGTGGCTGGCACCTTTTCCTGAGCCACCTCACCGCCCCTCCCCGTTCATCTTGACGTCATCATTCCTTTCCCAGGGAGGCGACACATTCATTAATTGCACCGTGCAGCAGACTCTTTTATTAGTTGTGACAGGAGTCAGTGATGTGTAGCTATTGGAAACCAAGAGTGAGCTCAATGCCCACTGGACGCCATGGCTATGGCATTTACAGGAGATTCCCCAAGGAGAAAGACGTGAGACACCTGGGAGAGCCACAGAAGTGACCGGATCAAGCTAACAGAGAGAGCTGTGTGTTTTGATTTATCTTGTGTCCTTGGTCCTTTGAGATGTGCATCTGTTTGGCAAGGGCTGACAGCACAGGCCCACCCCACCTCACTGCCTGGCAGTGCTCAGTGTACCTCAGCCAGTCCTCAGGGTCCTGGTGGCCCCAGTGATGGTGAAGGGAATGTCACTCTAGACTTTACAGTCCTGGCTTTAGAGCTGGGCCCATCATCTCACACACATACACAGGCACGTTCGTAGCCTTCCCTGCCTCCGTTTACTAAAAAACCCACAGGAGCTCAAGTCACACAGGACCTCGAGTCCTGAACAACTGCAACCTCAGCCAGCTCTGCTCAGGTCTGGGGAGAAGCCGCTCCACATCTGTTGCCATAGACTATTCAGATCCCTGGAAGGGAGACCGAGGACCATGACTGTGTACAGGGCTGGGGCAGGAGGAGAAAGGCAGTCATAAGAGGCTCAGCAAAGTTGAATTCTGCCATATCCAGAACAGGATTGCAGCAAGTTATCGTAACATAAAGGATCAGACCCCAACTGCAACAGGTTCCCATTCTGCACGTCTTGCTTTTCTTTGCATTTTTGATTTTTATTGGCCAGGTCAGCTCTTTGTTCTGGAGTGACCATTAGCCCAGTGCAAACACAGTTTTGGAAGGTGCTGGTGCAGGGAGCGCCTCTCATGAGCTCAACTTGTGACTTGGTCACCCACATTTTATGAGAAGAGAATTACATAAAATAAAAATCTACCCTACACTTGTCTTAATTTGGGGGTCACCATCTACTCACTTGAAAACCTCATTTGTATCTTTGGGGTCACCATCTACTTGCTTTAAAACCTCATTTGTATCTTTCATCTTTGCGCGTTTTCTGGGCAGCATCCTGGGTGTTTCTTCAGAAATACTACTCACTTCACTAACTTGCCCTTTAACCGACTTAGATGCCAACAGCATTCATCTTTATATCTAAGAAATCTATTTAGATCTTTTACAAGCATGAACTGGTCATTTCTAAAGCGGCCTACTCCGTAACATATTAAATATGTCTTTGGAATTTTACCTGATAGTGGCATTGGACACAGTTTTGTGTGTGGTTTCTCAGTCAGAGTTCTGCTGACTCTGCTCTGAGAGGCTTATTCCCCTGTGCCTTTTCTAACTCGATCATGGAATTCATCTGTCTTTGAGAATCCTTTAAGTCTTGGATTAAAAGTGAGTCTTCCAAAAACTACACTTGTATTTGTCTTTTTATCCAGATTGTTAAATCTCTGGTGCCATCTTGTTTTTATTTAAAATTTGTTTACTTAATAAGCTTTTTAAAATGAAGTCGTATTCCCTATATAAATATCAAATAGTGTTATCTAAGCAAAAATTACTTATCCAGATCTCAGTTTCTATATAAATATCCAAGTTGTAAAGGAGGTCATATGTTTAGAAAATGTTGCTATTTAATTGATTACTGAAAGCCTTAGAGTTTAAAAACTCTTCCATATATATCATATACATAATCAGTAATTATTCATTTATTTCTTGTTATAGTCCTTCAAAATTGTATTTTAAATTGATACACAAAACAAAAAAATCACATACATAAATGGTACCATGTACTTTTTTGATATATGTATAAATAATGTTTAAATTAAGTTAAACATGTTTTTCTCTCAAACGTTTATATTCCTTTATGGTGAGAGTTTTCAAGATCATTCTAGTGTCTTTTTTTTTTTTAATTTTTTTTAGGGTTTAAAGAATAAATCAAGGCATGCAACTGTAAATCCAGGTAGCTTCCCAGAGGAGGAAGGTGGAGGAGAGGAAGAGAGAAGGCCATGCTTTTTAAAGAGCCATGTGGCAGAATGGGGGGAAAAAAGAGCGAGAAAGCCCAGAATGTCTATAGAAAGTAAGGCTTTTTTTCCCCTAAAATAAAGAGACAAGACAAGGAAAAATTACTCTTTACATATTACCCCAGGCACATGAACGTGGCTCCTTAAGCAACCGCCTCTCTGGTGTGTTTTAACACACAGTGCATCATTGTTATCCATCCTCACCTACTTTCAGTCCACATTTGTTCCCACCTACCTGTAACTTTAGACGCACTGGTGACCCTCTTCCCACCCACCCACTCCCTATACCACCAACCTCTAATAACCACCATGGTACTTTCAACTTCTATGAAATGAGACAATTTTTTTCTTTTTTAGATTTCATGTGAGTGAGATCACATGGTTCTTGTTTTTCTGTGCCCAGCTTATTTCACTTCTAAGCTCTTATGAATGACAAGACTTCATTCTTTTAATGGCCGGATACTAATCCATTGTATAATATTACATATTCTTTATTCATTCAACAGTTGGGGGACACTTGTTTCTACTTCTTGGCCATTGTGACCAGTGCTGCGATGAACATGGGAGGGCAGATGTCTATAACATACTGATTTCATTCCCTTCAGATACATATCCAGTAGGAGGATTGCAGAATCATATGCTATCCATTTTTAGTTTCCCAAGGAACTTTCAAATGTTTTCTATAATGGTTGCACTCATTTACATTCCTTCCAGCAATATGCAAGAGTGCCCCTTTCTCCATGCCTTCCCAGTAATTATCATCTTTGTTTTGTTCACAGGCATCCTCATTGGTATAAGGTGATAGCTCATTGTGGTTTTGATCAGTATTTCCCCAACGATTATAATAAATACAGTAAATGTGATACATCTTTTCTTACTGTCTGTTTCCATTTCTGTTCTGGCCATTCAAAAATGGCCAGTTATTTATTTTTATGCTATGAGATTTTGGAGTTCCTTATATGTTCCAGAAATACATATCCCAAATATTTCCTCCCATCTGTAGGCTGTCTCCTACTCTGCTAATTGCTTCCTTTACTGTGCGAAAAGCATTTTAGTGTGATGTGTTCATGTTTTCTGTTCAAGCTTTCATTTCTTGTGCTTTGGGGGTCTTGCCCAAAGAACCCTTGCCCATTCCAGTGTCCTGAAGCATTCCCCAGGCCTTTTCTTCTACTAATTTAATAGTTCTTAAGTGTAAGTCTTTAAGTTCAAGTTTGAGTTGAATTTTTGTAACTCCTTAGAGTCCAGTTTTATTCTTCTTCATATGGATTGTTAGCTTCTCCAGCAGTATTTATTTGTTGGAAAGATTGTTCTTTTTCAATGAATGTTCTTATCACCCTTTTTGGCCATGGATATGTAGATTTACTTGTAGGCTTTTATTCTGTTTCATTGGTCTGTTTCTGATAATATTGGGCAGACTTGTTACAATTTTTAGTATGTTCTGAAGTCAGCTAGTATAATGCTTCTCCCATTGACTATTTTTAAATTCAAGATTTATTTATTTACTATTTATTTATTTGTGTATGTATGGTCCCATGTAAATTTTAGAGTTGTTTGTTTCTAGTTCTGTGAAGAATTCCATTGGTATTTTGGTATGATTTGCATTGAATATGTACATCTCTTTGGATAGTATGATCATCTGGACAATGTTGATTCTTCCATCCATGAACATGGGTCATCTTTCTGTTGTTTTGTGTCTTATTCAATTTCTTTCATCAGTGTTTTATACTTTTCATGATAGAGAGCTTTTTACCATTTCTGTTAAATTTAAGTCCTAATATTTTTTTGCAGCTGTTGTGAGTGATACTGCTTTCTTGGTTTGTGTTTCAGGGAATTTATTGACACAGCAATGTTACTGATTTTGTATGTTGATTTTGGTCCTGAAACTTTGCTGGATTCCTATATCAGTTCTAATATTCTTTGGTGGAGTTTTGTGGGTTTTCTACCTATTAACCCATGTCATCTGTGACAGACTGACTTCCTGTTTTTCAGTTTGAATGCTCTTGATCTCTTCCTCTTGCCTAGTTGCCCTGGTGAGGATTTCAGGGACCATGTTGAGTGAAAGTAGAGGAAGTGATCCTCCTTGTCTTCTAGAACTAATCTCTCAGCTTTCCCCAATTCAGTGTGACATTAGCTGTTGGCCTCTTATGAATGGACTTCATATGGTGAAGTATATTCCTCCATACCTCATTTGTTCAGGATTTTTTCATCATAAACGGATGTTGATTTTACCCAGTATCTTTTCTGCATCTATTGAGATGAAACCATGGTTTTTGTCTTTCATTTCTGTTCATGTGTATTATGCTTATTGATTTGCACATATAGAAGTATCCTTCATCTCTAGGATGAATCTTATTGGGTCATGGCAAATATCTTTTCAATGTGTTAATGGTTTTGTTTGTGAATATTTTATGGTGGTTTTTCTGGAGCTATGTTTATCAGGTCATTGGCCTGTATATTTCTTCTGTATATGTTTCTTTATCTTGTTTTTGACATCAGGGTCAGGTTATCCTCATAGAATAGGTTTGGGATAATTTCTTATTCTTATTAGATGGGAGGCTTTTATTAGAATTCATTACTTCTTGTTTATATTATTTTGTTACTTGTTGGTTTCCTTCATTTCTTTCTATTTTTTTTTTAAGAGTCTCACACCATGTAACCAAGGTTGACCTTGAACTCACTATGTTGTATAGGCTGGCTTTGAACCCAACAGTTCTCTTGCCTCAGCCTCCCAAGTGCTAGGATTACAGGCCTGAGCCACCACAGCTCACCCAGGTTTTCTATTTCTTTATGATTCTGTTTGGAAAGGTGTATGTGTGTCTAGTTTACCCTTTCTTTTTTTTTTTTTTTTTCTTTTGGTTTTTTCGAGACAGGGTTTCTCTGCGTAGCTTTGCGCCTTTCCTGGAACTCACTTGGTAGCCCAGGCTGGCCTCGAACTCGCAGAGATCCGCCTGGCTCTGCCTCCCGAGTGCTGGGATTAAAGGCGTGCGCCACCACCGCCCGGCTAGTTTACCCTTTCTAACCATCTCTGACGATCCCAAGGGTTCCTGTGGTCAGCCATAACATCCCCCTCTGGTCTTCTGTCTCTGTTTCTTAGTTTAGATAAGTTTTTTTTCTCTTTTGTTTATATTTTTGGAGAGCCAGTTCTTCATTTTATTAATTTGGTTTTCCAGTTTTTGAGACAAAGTCTTGGTATATATAGCTGAGAATTCATAACAATTCTCCTGTCTCAGCCCCCCAAATGCTGGGATTGCAGGCACGAGGCACTGACTAGCTGATGGATTTTTTTTTCCCTTGTGACAATATCTTACTATGTAGCTCTGGCCAGCCTAAATTTGTTATGAAGACTAGGCTGACCTTGAACTCATAGAGATCTGCCTTGTTACAGAACATTTGTTTACACTGTGTGAAGATATGTAACTGTGATTTTCTTTTTTTCAAGACAGGGTTTCTCTGTGTAGCTTTGGTGCCTGTCTTGGGTCTCACTCTGTAGACCAGGCTGGCCTTGAACTCAGATCTGCCCAGTTCTGCCTCCCGAGTGCTGGGATTAAAGGTGTGTGCCACCACTGCCCAGCTGTGATCAGTTTAATAAAGAGCTGAATGGCCAATAGCTAGGCAGGACTTCTGGGCAGATTCTGCCAGCAGACTTGGAGCAAGTAAGATGTGCTATGCTGAGGAGAGGTAACCAAGCCATGTGGCAGAACATAGATTAAAAAAATATGAGTTAATTAAATTATAAGAGCTAGTTGAAAATAAGCCTAAGCCAAAGGCCAAGATTTCATAATTAATAGTAAGTCTCTGTGTCATTTGGGGGCTGGTGATCCAAACATAGTCTGGCAAGGAAGCTTGCTACACTGCCTGATTAGGCATGTACCTCCATTGCGTGCGCGTGCATGTGAGTGTGCGTGTGCATGAGAGAGAGAGAGAGAGAGAGAGAGAGAGAGAGAGAGAGAGAGAGAGAGAGAGAGAGAGATTTGTTATGTTACGTAGTTGAGGCTGGTCTTGAACCTATAAACCTCACACCTCATCTTCCAAGTTCTAGAATTACAGGTGTGTACCATCATGGCTGCATTTTGCATTGTTACTATTTTCGAATCTCTGTTTAACTTATTTCTGCTGTGATCTTTATTTACTTTTCCTGCTGCTGATTTGGCGGTTAGCTTGTTTCTGGTTCTCTTAAGCTGCAGTGATGGTTTATTTGTGCTCATTCCACTTTTCGGATGTGAGCCCCGATCACTATTCACTCCTCTCTTAGTGCCATCTTTGCTGTACTCTATAGGGTTCAGGACATTGCGTTTCTTTCGTTGTTTTAAGAAATTAATCTTTTTATTAATTTTATAGGTATAGGTGTTTTGTCTGCGTGGATGTCTATGAGCCATGTGTGGAAGCCAGAAGTGGGCATTGGATTCACTGCAGCTGGAGTTACAGACCATTGTGAGCTGCCATGTGGGTGCTGGGAATTGAACACAGGTCCTCTAGAAAAGCATTTTCTTTTAACATTCTCTTAACCACTGCAGCATCTCTCCAGCCCACAAGAAAATTTGATTTTATTTTTTGTTCATCCTTTCCTCGACACACTCACTGTTCAAAAGCAAGTTGTTTCATTTCCAATTATTCACGATTTCCAGGTTTTTCTCACTCTTTTTCTGCCTTTTTTTCATTATGGTCAGAAAGATATTTGGTGTGATTTTATTTTTTTAAAAAATAGGTTGAGTCTTGTTTTGTGGCCTGGAGAATGTTCCATGTTCTGATGAGGGGAAAAAATGTATCTGGCAGTTGTTGGATGGAATGTTCTTTAGATCTGGTGTAGGGAGCAGTTTCACCCTGCTGTTTGTCTGTTGGTTTTTATCTGGGTGATCTTTACTGAAAGTGTCCTGTTAAAGCCCCTAATGACGAATGTATGGGTGTCTGTTTCCCCCAGTTCTTACTAATGCTTTCTTTCTATGTGGGGAGCTTTGACACTGGCTGCATACCTCCTCAGAATTGCTATTCCACTTGCTGAATTTACTCTTTTGTCTCTGCAATGGCTTTCCTCGTTTCTTTGTATTGCTTTGATTTGAAGTGTGTTTCCTCTTGTATACTTGTGGAAGTATAGCTACTCCTGTTTTCTTGTGGGTTTTACGTGCGTGTAATTTATTATTCCATCTTTCATTTTCAGTCTAGGTGTGTCCTTAGAGGTGAGATCATGTAACCAAGCTCTATTAATAATGTAGATAGTCTTGTCCTTTTAGCCTTTCAGTCATGATGTCTGGAAATTTCTCCCTCCCTCCCTCCCTCCCTCCCTCCCTCCCTCTCTCCTTCCCTTCCTCCCTCCCCCCTTCCCTCCCTCCTTCCTTCCTTCCTTATTTTTTTTTTAATTGATGGAATCTTGCTGTGTGACCCAGGCTGGCCTCCAACTTTATACCACTCTTCTTGCTCAGGCCCCTGAGTGCTGATCACAGGTGGGGATCACTGTGTCTGACTTTCTCCTTCATTCTGTCTCAGGTGAGAATCTCATCCCTCTCTAGTGCTGTCTGAAGTTGCTCCTGAGATGTCCATGATCAGGCAGTTGGGACACCCTGTATGTTTACTCCAGTCTCTTGAAGCCTTGGGGCTCCTCTCCGACTCTTCACTCTTTTAAGGTCATTTCAATTTTCCCACGAGTGTTCTTCATTCTATTCATTCATTTCCCTTTCCCTTTCTCCTGTTACTGTGTTTTCAAATAGCATGTCTTTGAGCTCACAGCTTCTTCTGTTTGATGCCTTCGACTACACTTAAACTTTCCTTGACGAAATGTTGCAGCTCACGAACGTGTCTATTCCTTCTATTTTCATTTCTTTGTTAAAATTCTCAATTACAATGTTGAGACATTTCCCTGTGTTTTGCCAAAGCTCATCGAGTTACCTTAAAACAGTTGCTTTCATTTCTTGGGGAGTTTTCCCAGAATGAGTAGTCTGGTCAATTTCTGGCTTCTTATTTTGAGTATTCAGATTAAGTCCTAGTTTTCTGAAATTCCTGATGCTCCTGAAGGCTCTCCATGGGCTGTCACACAGCATTAAATAGTCAGGATTTATTCTGATCTTCACACTCCGGCTTTATTTGGGTCTGTTTTTCCAGAATTTCTAGGTCTGGTGCTTAGGCTTTCTGAGCCTGCAGTCATGTCCACTATTTCACCTGGACTGCTAGGAGTCCACTGCTGGCCAGCATCACTGCTTCAGTACTAGAGGGCAAGCCAAGTGTATTCCATTAAAACACACAATTGATACTAGGAGAGTGTTTAGGCATGGTGTACAATCCTAGTGCTCAGGGTGCTGATACAGTAGGAAGATACGTTTGAGGGCAGCCTGAGCTACATAGCAAGACCCTGCTCAAACCCTCTTCCCATGGTGGGAGAGAGAGAGAGACCTAGCAGAGTACCTGGGGAAGGCAGTTTGCTCCAAAAAGTCTCTTTCCGGGGTCAGGATGGGCCAAGACGCTTCATTCACAATTAATGGACTTATTGTTCAGCACTGTAGGATTCTGTCAGTCTCTGGGATGGATGGATAAGCTCTAGCTTCTATGCTATGTCACATGCATGCTATGTTCAGTAGTGCTACCAAGCTGTGGTGTATAGCCTGAACCAAGACTGACATAACGAAGGTGTGTGTGTGTGTGGGGGGATGCTAAGGATATCTGCTGTTGAGATGGTCTATTCCTCTGCTAACTGGAGTAGAAGTTGAGGAGACTGGGGCTGCATGCCATTACTTAGCACAGGAGCTGGTCCAGAGGTCTGGTTAGAATTGATGCAGCTGAAACTCAGGTCTATCCCGCTAGCGTACCAGCCTCCACCAGATGCCAGGTTCTGGGAGGGACAGAGAGTGTTCTCAGCCTTCCGGTTTAACTGGGTTGTGTTGGCTTACACATAAGTATTGGCCTGGGGAGAGGGAGTATGGAGCTTTGTCCAGCACCAGGCTTCATTATGGTGGGCCTGGAACTGTGGTTCAAATCTGAAACCCAAACTTACTTCTCTTTTGCCTTCTCCAAGTGAGAGGTGTTTCTCTCTGATCCAAGAGAGTGAAGATATGGGCATTTCTCTCCCTAGCCTTCTTCAGCACATGTTTTTATTTTGTTATACTAAAAGCAGGCACTATGGTCTCTTGTCTGGCTGATTTCCTGAGGTCTTGTGGGGGTATTTTGATGTGTGAACAGCTGTGTCACCCTATGTCTTTGGGAGATCATCGCTGGAGAACCATACTCATCTACCATCTTTCTTGGTTCCTATTTTTGTTTCACAAGAAACCACCAGACTATCTTTAATTTATTTTTACATTTTTATATATTTTCTGTGTATGCTGGGGAGGGTGCGAGGAGAGAGAGGCATGCCACAGAACATATGCAGAGGTCAGCTTGTGGAAGTCAATTCTCTTCTTCTACCATGTGGTGCTAGGGATGCACCTCAGGTTGCCAAGCTTGGTAGCAAGTATCCTTGCCCACTGAATCATCTCACCAGCTCCTGAACTAACTTTAAATCCACTGTAGCATTCTGCATCGATACTGGCAGTGAACAGGCATTCCGGTTCCTCCACACCCTCATCAGCATTTGGCGTCGTCAGTGTGGTCTTGGCTACTCTAACAACTGTGTAGTACTATCTCTCTGTTGTTGTAATTTGAAATCCCCAGATGGCATATAATGTCTTCTTTTCATACGCTTGCCTACCATCTCTGTATTTTTTTTTTTTTTGGTGAGGTGTATGAGGATTTTGCCCATTTTAAGATCATTTAAATTATTGTTGCATTTTAAAGAATTCTTTTTGATAATTCTTCTTAATAAGTTGTGCTGTCTACAGATATGTCTGTGACTGGTCTTCTGTTTTCTTGGTATTATCTCTTGAAGAATACAAATTTTTAATTTTAGGTCAACACATGACATGCACTAGCTTGGCAAATTCTCCAATTACTCACCGTACAGGGGATGAAACGAAACTCAAGTGGGCCATATCCTGTGTCCCAGGCCACCCTGTTAGACACTGACTGAGTCAGGATCTCTGTTCTACCCACTTAATTCCCAAAATCAAACCTTGCCCTCTCCATGTGAGAGGTATTTCCCTCTGTTCCAGGAGGGTGGAGATATGGGGAATTATCTCTCCAGCCTTCTTTGTTCCTGCTTTTCACTTTATTATACTAAAAGCAGCTCCACAAACTTCAGCCTCACAGACACAGAGTCTTACAGAGGGACCAGAGATCTAGCTGTAACTAGGGGATGAAGCAGGGTCCTTGGGAACTCCTTTTCTCTTACTTTGACCCAAGGGAGGAAATTTGCTTGCTGTGTGTGCGAGTTCACCTTGGGTCTCTCCACCTGTGTTTGCTTCTCGAGACCCTTTCTTCAATGGGTCTTAGGGAGCTGGCCCAGGGGAAGGGGCTCTGCACAGGGCAACTGGCACCATATGGCTTTTACACTCAGCTCTGTTGTTTTCCTTTCCCTGGGTTCAGGCTCCCTTTTGTGTCTAGGCTTCAACCTTCCACAGGGCAAAGATGAAAGACTGTTTCATCTTCTCCTATGTGTGAAGAGGAACAAAAGATGAATCTTCTCGGCTGCCTCATATCATGGAGCCATGGGAACTCTGCAGGAGAACAGAGCATGGATTATAGATAAAGCTTAAATCCATTTTTGCAGGAATTAGGCGGCTTACAAATGAAAGCAATATCTGTGTTTGGACAATGACTATCTTGGGGCCCAATGGCTTTAATGAAATTCTATAGATCAAAAATCTTTCGAATCCTCCGAGGCAGGAATAGACACGCTGACCTCTGCTCTGCTGGATCCCAGGGACCACAGTGGACAGTGACTGGGAGGGGTAAGGGAGGAATGCTAACTGGAGGTTGATGGACAGGCTGACCTCACAAGAGGTGCAGCCCCATCGTGGGGAGTTTATTAGGCTCAGGAGGGGGGAGATATCTTTGCCTCTACTTCTCTCGTGTATGTGCAAAGAGGGAAGGAAGTGGGCCAGTGGTTCTTAAAGGGTAGGATAGGTCCCTGGGATCCACAGACCCTTTCAGGGAGTCTCCAAAGTCAAAACTATTACCCTCTTGCCATTTTCCATTTTTACTTTATCCTCTCATGAGCACATAGTGGTGTTGTGTGGAGTCTCCATTGTTTGGAAGGAGTCTGGCGGAAGATCCAATTCAACTCCCCTCCCCTATCTCTTTCCCTAAACCCGCCCCTTCAAAGCCCTCCAAACACAGTCCTCCTCCAGAGAGGCTCAAGACCACTCCCACAGGGGATATAAGTGGCATCTCCGAAAACAGACATGTGTTTCTTCCGGTCTTGCATCCTAGTCTCCTCTCTGCAGGCCGGGAAATCGCGCCGGAGTGCTTTACCCATTAAACCTGGGCTTTCCAATTTGGTCTGATTGGTTTTGTTGCCACGGCGGAGAAGCCTTCAGGAGGCCTAAAACTTATCATCCATGACCTGTGATGTCACAATAGATAGCAGAAGTTGGAGAGAGAATCAGGCCAGACACGAATGAGATGCACAAAAACCAAACTAATCAAACCTTCTTACTGAATTTTAAATTACAGTTATTTTTCGTAACTTTATTTATTGTCAGTTTATTACAGTGGTGACTTATATACTGGGTGTAGTTTTATAAATGAATTTTTAAGTTTCAGAGTTTTAGCTTTTCTTCCTTTGCTTGCTTGGTTGAGAATCAAACCCAGTGCCTTGCATATGCGAGGCAAGCAGTCTCCTAGTAAGCTCTGCTGCCAGTCCCAGAGTTTCTATGTCTAATGTCATACATAGAAATACAGAGAACACTCATCCACAAGTATTCTCTGGGGTACTACTGAAGTTACCTCGCGTATGGCACACTCACGTCATTAATGTCTCTGGGCTAGATTATGTATCCTCACTTGACTGCTACAGAATAAATGAATGGGTTCCGATTTTTAGTTAGACTATTTAAAATTTCAAATTTAGTCTAAGAATGTATATTTTAATTAAATTCATACACTTGTAAGTGAAAAAAGAACTCTCACTTAGAGTCGGGGGAAATAACTTTTATATACTCATATTTCAGAAGTATTGTATGTCTGAATCCGGTTTTTACTGTGTCTTCTTAAAGCCTTCAATGCGAACTTTAAGGCATTGTGAATCTCTGTAGGAAAGACACCACATTACACTTTCTAGACTTATGTAGTCATAAGCCTTCTCTTAGGGATGTTGGATAGATCTAAGGGTGTAAGGAGCACACTTTGGGAAAATGCTGAACTTGGCAGAAGAATGAGCAGGTCTCCTGAGACACCGGCCACTGATTAGTATCCAGAGGTATATAAAAAAGTCTTGGTAATTACTTTTCTATTGCTCTGACAAAGTCATGACCAAAGCAACTTATAGAAGGAAGCATTTCATGTGGGGCTCATGGTTCCTGTGGGTGAGAGTGTCCATGACCATCATAGTGGCAGAGAACATGACAACAGGCAAGCATGATGCTGGAACTGGAGCTGAGAGCTTATATATGATCCAAAAGCATGAGGCAGAGAGAGAGAGAGAGAGAGAGAGAGAGAGTTAGTTCACTAACTAGGGATGTTATAGGCTTTTGAGACCCTACAGCCCATCCTCAGTGACACACCTCCTCCAACAAGGCCACACCTCTTAATCCTTTCTAAACAGTTCCACCAACTGGGGACCATGTATTCAGATAGATGAACCTATGAGAGTTATTCTCATTTAAACCACCACAGCAAGGGACCAACAGGGCTGGTTGTACCCTGTAGTAGTCTGTGAATGTGCAGGTGTGATTTCAGTGGGGAGTGATATAGACTAGGAAGCATCCACCCCAACCTGATGGTGAGTAGTGAAGCAGGGGGATGGACAGGATAGAGAGTAGATTCTGAAGCTTTGAAGGGAGACACAGACATGGAGGCTTTCTAGATTTGGTCCTAAGCGCAGGATCCTAGAGATGGTAGAGTAGAACTATCATGGGACATCATGCTATAAGGGTTGGGAAGCTCTGTTTGACCTATTACCTTGGAGGGAACATCATTGGTAATCCCATCTTGGCCAGAAGAGCATGGAACATCATAAAGCTGCTGACGGGTCTCCTTGATCCTCCTTTCTGGTGCTTGCCAGGAGGCTGGCAGTTGCTAACCTGATACGTAACACCCTGATGCTCTGTCACTGGGGTAGGTTTCTTAAATTCTCTTTGCTGGTCTTCTCACCTCTGAATGAAGTCAAGACAGCAGAATTTTCTTCTCACCACCCTGCTGAGGTAATCCATGTGAAGATCTTGTTTATTGTTTCTTGCAAGCCCCTGGGCTAGAGGGGAACCCCCTCCTTTGTGTTTTCTGCCCGCGTATAAAAACTGGTAGGCTGATAGAAACGTGCACGGAGAGGATGGCTGTGGGAGGCCCTCCCCTCTGATCCCTCTTGTGGACTCTGCTTGGTTGGGAAGTGTACTACCTAGTTTCAGGTCAATTTGACACAAGCTACAGTCCTCATAGAGAAGGGAACCTCAATTGAGAAAATGCCTCTGTAATACTAGGCTGTTGGCAAATCTGTAGGGCATTTGTTTGTTTGTTTGTTTGTTTGAGACAGGGTTTCTCTGTGTAGTTTTGGTGCCTGTCCTAGATCTTGCTCTGTAGACCAGGCTGGCCTCGAACTCACAGAGATCCTCCTGGCTCTGCCTCCTGAGTGCTGGGATTAAAGGCGTGTGCCACCACTGCCCGGCTGGGCATTTTCTTAAGTAGTGATTGATGGGAGAGAGTCCAGTCCAATGTGAGTGAAGCCACCTCTGGGCTGGTGGTCCTGGATTCTATAGAAGAGCAGACTGAGCAAGCCAGGAGGAACACTTCTTCACAACCTCTGATCCGCTCCTGCCTCTAGGTTCCTGCCCTGACTTTGATGATAAACAGTGATGTGGAAGTATAAGCGAAATAAAGCCTTTCCTCCTCAAGTTGTTTTTGGTCATGGTGTTTCATCATAGCAATAATAACCCTAACTAAGACAGAAGTTGGTACCAGGATCACGGGGTACTGCTATGACAGACCTGACCAGGTGTTTTTGGGAGGACTATGGAAGGACTTTGGAACTTTGGGCTGTGTGCTAATTTGAATGTAATTGACCCCCATAAGCTCATAGGGAGTGGCACTATTAGGAGGTATGGTCTTGTTGGAGGAAGTGTGTCATCGTGGGGGTGGGCTTTGAGGTTTCCTATGCTCAAGCCACGCCCAGTGCCACAGTTCACTTCCTGTTGTCTGTAGATCAAGATGTAGAACTCTTAAGTTCCTTCTCCAGCAACCATGTCTGCCTGCATGCTGCCATGTCCTATCATGATGCTAACAGACTAAACCCCTGAAACCGTAAGCCACAAAATTAAAATGTTTCCCTTTATAAGAGTTGCCATGGTCATGGTGTCTCTTCAAAGCAATCAAAACCTTAACTTAGACTGGAAAAGCCATTAGGTGTTTGAAGCTTCATGAGCTGCTGTGAGAACTTGGAAGATGAGAGGATAGAGGATAGCCTGAGAGCAGTATAGATGATGGAGGCTTTGCCTGTGAAGTTTCAGAGGGAAGCAGAGACTGTAGGGGCCATTTGATCTTTCAAACCAAGAACCTGTGCTTCTGGTCAGCTCAGGCTGAGGAATCAGATGTAATTAATAAGATACCAGAACCACTGAAGTAAATTGTTACTTTTCCGGGACTATGCATGCTGGTCAGCTGGAGCTGAGAAATTAGCAGCGATTAAGAAGAGACCAGCATCCACGAGGTGAACTCTGTAAGGTGTTTCTTCAGGGTCAGCACACAGAAGCTGTGTTCCAGAGGCCAGCAAGGTGATACCTCATGCCGGCAGCTGAACTTCATATTGTGAGTCACCCAGGTGGTACTGGTTATGAAGGCCATGGAGAGCAGCTGGGGCTTGGCACTGTGTGGCAGGACTGGAGTCCCTGAAGAGTGCCCAGGAGAGGCTGTTGGTGAAGTGCAGCCCAGTTGCAGCAGATTTCAGCATTTTGGTGATTCGAGTACCAAGGGCTGACCACCAAGGACACCAGAAGCAGTGGAGTAGATCCAGCCTGAGCCTAGGAGACAATCTGTGTGGGTTGCAGAGGGAAAAGAGCTGAAGACTTGACCTTTGGAGGAACCCATAGATGTGAGTGAAACTGAGTTATTTACACTGCTGCAATTTGGTTTACTTTGGTTTGATTGTGACTGTGGCCTGGTTCTTCTGTCTTAGAATAAGAAAACGTTTAACTTATTTTAATTTGACAGGAGCCCATAGTTGAGAGACCTTGAATTTTTAAAGAGATTTTGGGTTTTAGAGATTTTGAGCATTTTAGAGACTTTGAACTTTTAAGAGTTTGAATTTTTAAAGTGTGGGGGACATTTAAAAGTTGGATTGTTTTTATACAGTGATGTTGATATTAAGGTGTGATTTTGGGCATGAACAACAAAGGAAAGGTTATAGCTTAACAGTGATGTATTTGCATGTCTGGTTGACAAGGGGTCAATTGTGCTGGCTAGTTTTATGTCAAGTGGGCACAAGCTATAATCATCGGAGAGGAGGGAACCTCAATTCAGAAAATGCTGCCGTAAGATCAGCAAGCCTTTAGAGCATTTTCTTAATTAGTGATTGATGGGGGAGGGCCCAGCCCATCGTGGGTGGTTCTGTCTTTGGGCAGGTGGTCCTGGGTTCTATAAAAAAGCAAGCTGAACAAGCCGTGAGAGCGAACCAGGTAAGCAGTCCTCTTCCATGGCCTCTGCATCAGCCTCTGCTTCCAGATTCCTGCCCAGTTTGAGTCCCTGCCCTGCCTTTGCTTGGTGGACTGTGAATCAGGATATGTAAGTCAAGCTCTTTCCTCCCCACGTTGCTTTTGGTCACGGGGTTTCATCACGGCACTAATAACCCAAAACGGGAGGTCAGCTCAGACCCACACTGTGGCTTCGCTAGTCTCAGAGTCTACTTGGGGTTGGGAAGACAGAAGTGGGAAATCCACTTTTATTCTCAGGCTCAGTCATTCTACCCAGAGACTTCTCTGGAAGCTTTGGCCTGTGTGTCCCTTGCATCTAGATATTGTAGGAGACAGAGTTGAAGTGATTCTTTTTCACTTGGGTTTTTAAGAACCGTGACTCTCTTATCAGTCGGGATGCACACACCCACAGGCTTTAATCCTTCAATTGTTTGACCCACATTAGCAAGGTGGGATTTTTCCTTAGTATGTGCTAGCCCCAAGGCACTGGAGGCGAATCTCCCCTTCTTTCCCACTCCCAGGGAAGAAGTCTGCTTTCCCTTTAGATATCTAGTTTGGTCTGTGTGAGCTAAAGAGGCAGGCCACAGGTTCAAGTGTGCTGAGCTTTCTGAAGACTCAGGTACAGCCCTGTTCTCATCACATGGTGGGGGGTGCAGAGGGGTCCATGTGTTGGAAGATGTGTTGGCTGTCTTTGTTGTGAGATGGCTTGGGAAGATAGCTTAAATCAGAGCAAAACTCAGGCTTCTATAGATACCAGGGTGAGCTGAACTCATGCAACCAAGACGTCCAGCTGAATGACTTGAAGATCCCACCTTAAGAGATGGGTGTCAAGTGCTCTGGACTTCACCTGGCCAGCTGAGCCTGATATAGATATATAGGATATAGACATGATAGGATAAAAGGGTAGATTGTTGAACATACTTTCAAAGAGCAACAACTTGTTTGAAATGTTTTACATGGCTATGGATTTTAGTTTATTGATACAAATTTAAAGTTAATTTTGTTATACTATATGTATATTTTTACTCTTGTTTAAGGTATTATGTTTATACAACTCATTTAAATTGTAACAGAACAATTAGTCTTCTATGGTAGTCAAACTTATAGTCATGTTAAGTTTTCTAGGTATACATAGATATATTTCAGATAGATAGGTAATCTTCAAACACTTCAAAGACCTACAGAATATGGCATTTAAAATGTTTTAAAAAATGTAGACTTTCTGGACAGTGAGACATGTCTGCTCCTGGCAGCACTGATTTACTTCAGAGAGGAGGATGGGCATCAAAGACACTCTATATGGAGTTTATCTTCTTCTTGGCAAAAATAGCCATTTGGGCAAGAAACTGTTCTTGCCTGGACTGCTTGATTGACTGGACATGCAGGACCCATGGGAAGGTGACCACTGAACTTTGTTTGGCAAAATGATCCTTCAGGTTCCTGTTTCGCAGAGGAAACTGCCAGACATTCTACAAGACACAGAGAAAAGTCACTAAGAGACTCTAGGCCTGTGGATTGAAGACAGATGCCCCAACTTTACAAAGGAACTTTGGATGACTGTCTAGGCTGCCAGCTGTCTCTGTCTACTCTCGCAAGACTCCTGAAAGTTGCTTGCATCCTTCTCCCATTTCTCAGGTAATATTATATCTTTCTGAGGTCTTTGATGTAGTTGAAGACTAGATAGTTATAATTTCCTTAGTTATGATAAAAGATAAGTTAGATATGAAACCTTAGACTCACAAATATAGGATAGGATATCTTCTTTAATTTTGCCAAATACAAATAGACTAGACATTATAAATAGACTAGACAGTATAACTGTAATTCTTGCTTGATAATTGTTTTATTATCTGTAATTTTACTATGTGAAAGTTAAAACCTTCCTTTTTGAAAAAAGAAAAGGGGAAGTGCTGTGGATATCACTCTATACAAATAAAATGCTGATTGGCCAGTAGCCAGGCAGGAAGTATAGGCAGGACAAGCAGAGAAGAGAATTCTGGGAACAGGAAGGCTGAGTCAGAGAGACGCTGCCAGCCGCCACCATGAGTACCAACGTGTAAGATACTTGTAAGCTACGAGCCATGTGACAAGGTATAGATTTATAGAAATGGGTTAATTTAAGATATAAGAACAATTAGCAAGAAGCCTGCCATACAATTTGTAAGCAATATAAGTCTCCGTATGTTTACTCAGTTGGGTCTGAGCAGCTGTGGGACTGGTGGGTGAGAGAGATTTGTTCTGACCGTGGGCCAGGTAGGACTGGAGAAAACTCCAGCTACATGAGGCCTTGAACTTCCCTCAACTCATCAGCTGGCCTCTTCTGATACTGGAATGTGATGTGTCCCCACAGTTTCATGCTGGTCCACAGCTACTGGTTCTCTTTTGGGAGGTGTGACCAAGCTGGAGAAAGCAGGTCCCTGAGAGTGTGGCTTTGACTGTTCTACCTGTCCCTGGTCCTACCCACACCCTCTGCTTTCTGGTCACCATGAGGTGAAAGGCTTCCTCTGCCACATGAGTTTCACTCCTACAGTGTTTTTCCCAAGTGTATGGGGGTCAAGGACCATGGGCTGGATCATGTGAAACCACAAGATAAAAGGAACACCCTCTCCTGATGTTGTTGAAGACATTTGTTTATGACATACAAACGCCTGTCTAGTACACCTCCATGACCTTGGAAAAGCAGTGAAGAGTAAAAATGTCCGTGAAGAAGATAAGAAAGAGTATCTACATCTTCCAGAATGTCTGTAACATCCGAAATTCCTCTTTGGTGAATGAGCTGTTACCAGGGATGATCCTTTCCCATAACAGCTAGGCAGGCTAACCATACTTCTCCCAGTTGAGTTTGACAGCCCCATTCCCAAGCTGACCTTCCTAGTCTCCTGCCCGGGTCAACGTCCAGGTGAGCTGCTTCTGGAGGCCGACCTAGGGGCAGTGGATTGGACAGGGCACAGAAAGGTCTCTCTTTTAGAAGTCTTATGCTACAGATCTGTCTTACACAGGTCCCTTGCTGGTTTTCTTCTTAAAACCTGTTAACATGAGTTAATATGGTATTTTCCTAGTTAGCTTTACTAAGGCAATGTTCCAACTGGTTTGCATTCTTGAAGCCTCGTTAGGTTGGGAAGCTAAAGGAGACTCCTGTCTGATACGAGGGGTGGCCAAGGGTTTAGGTTGGCACTGACTTAGAAAACACAGGGTCCAAAGGTGACACTCTTCAGCTTCCCCAGGGGAAGGCTAACCAGGCAGAAAGTACAGACTTCAAACCTTGGTTGGCATGACCCTGAGGCACCTGTTACACATCTGAGGGCAACTTTCTCTACTCTCGTAACCATGCTGGGATTTTTGTAAGTGGAATAATGTGGTTCGAGCCCATGACATAGTCCTTGACACCTGAGAGCCTAGAAAACACTCAGTGAGTGGGTGCTGATATTTTTATGATTAGGAGACCAGCTGCCTGCCATTTATATCATCCTGACCTCCAAGCAGTGGCAGGAACCCGGTGTGGCTCCCTCCTGCCTCTCACTCTCTACCCTCCTCTTGAACTCAGTTCTCTGGGTTTCTCCTTTGTGCACACCCTGCCAGTCCCACAGGTCCCTTAGTGCCTTTGCTTTAAATAAAACCAACGTTTAATTCAAATTTCCCTGTCTTCTCTGAGGCTGTCCTTACAGCTCACCCCAGACTTGGCAGTAGGTCAAGGCTTGCACAGTCTCGAGGCAAAGATAAACTTATCAGCTTCCCAGCTCCCCACAATGTCTAGAATATTGTAGAAGGATTCGCCAGAAACAGAATTGAAGTGACTCTCCTGGGTGGCTGAGGACACAGGAACACACAGCCTCAGGCTTTAGGGGGTTACTCATGAGGTTCGGCACTGGCCACACATGATCCACCATTATATTTTGAAACAAGATCTCTCTATGTAGCCCTGGTTGTTCTGGAACTCCATACGTAGATGAGGCTGGCCTGAAACTCATAGAAATCCACCTGCCTCTGCCTTTCAAGTGCTGGGATTAAAGACGTGTGCCACCATACCCGGCTGTACCATTATTTTTATCTTTGCTGTGGAACCCTTCCTCAGATGACCTTTTATAGGCATGGGATGTGGAAGGGCCTACAGGATACAATGGATGAGGGGTCCAGGACCTTAACACCTGTGAGATTCCCCATGGTCAGAGACTGTATACCGCCATGAGGGTGGGGTTCCAAGTATGGATCTCTGATGGTCATTCATTTTCCTCCATTAACCTTTAAGCTATGAATTGCCTGGGGTTCATGCCTAAACTTGAGATTTTTCAAACCCAGTTTTGTTGTTTTTCATGTTTAGAAGAGATGGGCACAATGGCTTCTGCTCAATCATGGAACTGGTACAACACAGGTTGGACCTTCCATTCATAGGAAAAGAGTAACAGCAGTACAGAAATCACTTCATTGTGAGTAGAACTGGCAAGGGGCCCAGGTAGAAAACTTTCCCTTGTAGGTAGGGTGTCCAGTGAGATACATGGGTGGGGATTCCAGGGAAGTGATTTTAAAGAGCCTGACTCACCTGGCAAACTTGACTTTTTCAACTTGACACAGAAGGTGTCTGTTTTCGTTGGAGTTCCAGAAGCTGGAAGGGAGACATGAGGGTAAGGGTACATGGGGATAGCAGGACAGAACTTTGATCTATGCAGACACTGGTGGAGCCACCATATTAACTTTAGAATGCCTGGTCACCTCTGAATGTAGTGAAGACAAGACACAAAGGAAACACTTTACAACTTGTCTTGTAGAGCCAACCAGTTGCGTTAGCTTTCCACCACTGCGGCATACCTGTGATACATCAAGTTGAAATGAACAAAGAGGGTCTGGAGCGATGGCTCCAGAGGACCCCTGTCTGGCTGCTCACAGCTGCCTATAATATTAGCTCTAGGGGATCTGATGCCCTCTTCTGACCTCTGAAAGCACCTGCATACAGGTGGCGTGTGAGTGTGTGTATAAAAAATAAAATAAAGGAAAATATTTCTTTCTTGAAAAAGAAGGATTTATTTTGGTTTATAGTTTAAAGATTTTTGCCCACGGTCAGTCGGCTCTGTTGTCTAGTTTCTGGTGGGGATGGTGGCAATGCAGAGCATCTTGGGTGAGCTTATGGTAATGCGAACTCTTTACCTTATAGTGAACAAGAAGCAGAGACAGGGCTCTGGTCTCTCAACAGCCCCTTCAAGGTCACTCCCTTAGTGACATAACTTCTTCCTACTAGGCTCTATATAGAGGTTTTACCACTTAGGACTACAGGCTGGGGAGCAGGCTCTCCCCTCCGAGCCTTTGGAGAGCACTGAAGAGTAAAAACATAGCATTCTATCTCTGACCTCCCAAAGTGCATGCCTGTCTCATCCCATTTCTGAGAGTTCCCAGAGTCTTAACTGTTTCAGTATTGTTGAAAATCCCAAGTCTCAATTTTCTCCTGAAACTCGAGGCAAATGAGCTGGGAGTGCCTATAAGAAATACTAGTAACATACTCAAATATACAAAGGCATGGGGGGTGAGGGGGGATCTTCATTTCCAAGTGGAAGGAATAGGAAGATAGAAAGATTAGGCTGATTGATGCAAGGCCCAGCGAGGCCAGATCCAGCAATGCAAGACCAGGCAGGTCAAACATTAACTCCTGTAACCGTGTCTGGTGTCTGGGGCACAGAGTGGCACGATATGAGTACCAAATGGTTTCCACAGGCCTGTCCTCACAACCCTCCTGACTGAAGCCTTTATGGCCTATTTCTTGGGCCCCTTGCCCTGGCTGAGGCTTCCCTGGTCAGATGGTCCACATTCCTGCTATCTCTAACTTCCAGAGGTCTCCAACGCAGCTGCTTTCACTTCAGGCTCAGACTTTGCACTCTGGGGGCCTGCATGCAGCAGCAGCTCTGAACCTGAGACACAGGGCTTAGCCTCCAAGTCGTTCCTTTGAAACCTAGTATGCCTCCACTCCCCGAGGCCCTTGTATTCTGCAAGCCTGTAGGATCAACATCATTTGCATGCTGCCTGAGTTTGCTACTCCAGTGAGCAGCCACACAGCTGCAGTGCCTCCAGAGAAACCTGACGACTGCACATGGGGAAAATAAATCCCAAGGAAACTATCCAGGTAGCTCCATGCAGCAGGATGCTGCTGGGGTTTCTTTCAAGCTAATTCCTGAGCTACCCTTAGGCATCTGTCCTGTTCTCTAAATGCAAAGTGTGGTACATCTTTCTCTCTTAACATCATGCTTCCCCTTCCACCCCCTCCTAGGTTCACCCCCAAATTCCTGGTCCTTTTTCTTGAATTATATATATATATATATATATATATATATATATATATATATATATATATATATGAATAAGTATATGAATAACTTGCTGAGTCTGTAGTGCTGCTCGTATGTATATATTTGTATGTATATTATGTATATGTTTCTATGGCTGGCTACTTGGTATTAGCTAAGCTCAGGCTCATCCTTGAAGATTCATTCTCTCTCTCTCAGCGGTCTTTAATGAAGAGCCTGCAACTCTTTGTCTAGGGGCAGAGCCCGGTGAGACTTTCCCCCATCTGCACTGGTTGCATCCCTTCCTGTTATCTCAGACTTTAGGGCCATCAAAATTCAATGCTCTCCATTCGTCCTCAGAAACCTGGGCACACCTGAACACCGTCCTTCTCACTCCTGGAAAGGAGTATCAGCTCACCGGGATTGGTCTGGGACAGTCCCAGCCACTGAAGAATCCTAAAAAGAGACCCTAGAGGGCCTGCTTCCTCCCTGAAGTCATTTTTATTAGATTAGCACTGAGTGGGGATGGCAGCCTATCAAGGCACTGGGAGCCAAACACATTACATTTCATTGCCAGCAAACAAAGGCCCATTTCAGGGGTGTTGCCTTCTGGGGAGTAAACAGTTACAAGAGATTTGTGTGGGGAGCACTGGATATTTCCCCTCTGATTTCAGAATAATACCTGTGACCCCGCATAAGCTGTGATTAATTTTATTTTCTGAGCCAATGCATCGGTCAACTCTGGGACGAGCTCTCCATCTATGAATAGAGAGCAAAAGAGTGCATCATATCATTAAGTCTTTATCAAAATTCCCCTAACTGTTGGGTGGGAGTTTAATAATGAAAAAGCTAGTTATGGCTTATGCAAACGATTATGACAGTACAGAATGTTTTTCAGTGGTTTCAAGTTGGAATTAGGCAATGGCAGTAGGCACAAACAGCCACTTAGGGGACATGCCAGCTGCTTCTAGAGAAGCTGCTGACATAAAAACAGGGGAAGGCACTAAAACAGACACAATTCAAGTCATAATTTGCTTGCTAAAAATTTCCTTTTTGTGTCTGCAGCCTTTGAGGAGGGTCCTGAATGAGGGCATTCATAGTGTCAGCCAATCAGATCAAGCTGTCACAGGGTAAATCAAGATGGAGGTAAAACCAAGAGCTGGAGGGAGATGAAGAGGCCCAGGCTCTGCAGAGCTGTGTTCTCCAGGCTCGGAGGCCCAGTTCAGCTCTGGGCCTGCATCAGCAAAGGGTAACTAAAAAGCTCTGTCTGTTGAAGCTGCTCTGGAATCCCCAAGCTCCTCTACCTCCCACATCCTCTGAATTCCCTTTCCATTTGCACACCAATTAACAGTTCAGTTTGCTTCCTCCTCAACAAGGGTCTCCTTGACCAGAAGAAAAGCTCACCCTTGGTTTCCAAGTCTGTCAGAGAGCCCAAGGACTTCACTGATCTATTTGCTTTCTGACAACACCTCTTCCAAAAGGGCTCTCTCCCACACTCCTTCCCTTTGGTTGGGGGCACTCGAGGCAGATGGGGTGTTTATTTACACATCTCTTTGGATCATTAGGTAAAAGGGCTCCATGCTTCTCTCTCTTGGCAATGCTTTTAAACATAAGTCTGAGCCTTCTTAAATTACATTCTTGTCAACACACATAAATCTGTGCCATGGCAGCTTTGCCGAAAGCTGCCCCCATGCTGGTTTACACACACGTTTTCCAGAATTCTTTTTAAGTGTACCTTAGAAAGCAGCAGTTTTTTAAATGGGTTAGTGTACATAACAAAAAGATATTTTTGTCTAGAAGCTTTGCATGAGAAACTAAGTGGCTACTTTGTTAAGATTTGAAGTAAATTGCATTTTTCTTAGAAGAGACAAATAATTAAAACTTTAATTCATTGTCACTAAACCATGTCTCAGGCTATGTTATTTCTTTACTGACTATTGTTAATGTATTGGGGTAGCTTTATTAGCATATATTTGTACATAATGACAGGTTTCACTATAATGTTTTCATACATGTACACACTTTGGATCATATTCATTCTTCATTCTTCTCCTTGCCCCTTCCACTTCAGATCCTTCCTACACCCCCTCTCCCTTGTCCTCTGAGGTTCTTTTGGGGTGACTACTGACATCATCTGATACACTGAAATGTAGCTCTGATGTGTACATTCTGAAGTCTTACAGCACATATGTACCTGGGTAACTGGCATCCCAATCAAGACAGAGAACATTTCCATCATCCCAGAGAGCTCTTGCCCATTCCTACCTCTGTGGACAACGTGGATCTCAACCCTATTGCCTTAAGGGAGTTCTTCCTGTTTTTGCATGGGAATCACTCAGCATGTTCACTCTGCCAATCTCTTCCTTCTTTTGAACAACATGTTTTTTGGTTTTTGTCCAGGTCATATTTGTGGCTCATTGTTTATTGTAGACTAATATTTTATGATAACAAATGTATGTTGCAATTTTTCCCACTCTTGGATAAAATTTGTGTTTATCCATTCTGCTGGTGGATAGTTGTGTTGCCTCCAGTTTTTGGCTATTAGGAATAATGTTACTATAAACAGTGCTACTCAAAATAAATTGAATAAATGAATAGCAATGGCCAAGTTTTCAAATGTTTTTCTCTGTAATCCAGTTTGATCATGGAAACAAAGCCACAATCTCAAGGAGGGACAAGAGTGTTGATTTAAGGGTATCACTGAGGCCTCATGATGCTAGGATCACACGGTGACAGACTTTGTTTCAATGGGCCTTTGTTAATAGACATGTCTCTCTACAGAGAGAGTTCCCAGTCTAGCGGGAAGCATCGTTCATAGTGATCAGGACTCAACTTTCTTCCAGAGAGGCTCTTATGACATCATGGTGAACAAGACAGATTTGGGTACTTCTTACCTTTAATAGCTGTTCGTTTAAAATATTTAATGTTATTGTATATATTGTGTGTACACGTGTGAACAGGTGTGCCATGGCAGGCATGTGGCAGTCAGAAATCCTCTCCTTCTACCTCCATGTGAGATGGAACTCAGGTTGTCCATTTGCCTGGCAAGCACTTTATGTGCTGAACCAACCATCTTGTATGCCTTAAATATTCAATTTTTGGTTACTTTTAACTTATGGATAATAATAGTTTCCTTTGGTAAATTTAAGGTAGTGATGAACAATGTCTAATAGACAGTATGTAGGTGGAATTCACAGGCCTGAATTTGCCACCAGCATTTAGTTTAGACCACAGAGCTACCCCTGCTTTGGTCACTTACTGGTGTGACCTTTAGTAATTTACTCTCATTTGTTTCAGGGTTTATAATGTGGATACCATGCACTGGCTGTGAGGGTGAACTGAATATGCATGTGTAACCATCAGCACTTGGGGAATACTCAAAAACTTAGTACTTCTGAGCAAGAATCAGCAATCAGGTGGACAAACAATGGCCAGGGATTAATGATGGTGGTGCTGTGTGGTCATGATTTCCAATACTTAGGAGAAGCTCGTGTTCTTCGAAGGCTGTAACCTCAAACAAATGGGCATAGGCAAAAATATGCTCTAGGGGGCTAGAGAGCTGGCTCAGCAGTTAAAAGCACTTGTTCTTGCAAAGGACCTGGATCTGTTCCTAGCACCCACATAATGGCTCCCAGCCACCTGTAACTCTAGTTCCAAAGCATGTAATGCCTTCTCCTCACCTCTGTGGGTATTAGGCACATAACTGGCACACATACATACATGCTAGCTAAACACACACACACACACACACACACACACACACACACACACACACACACACACACACTCACACACTCACATATACATCAGCAGAAAAGTCTCATGGCTTTCCAAGTTTAAGATAGTTTTCTGTGACAATACTCTGCACTCACTGCTCTCTCCTAGGCAAACTCCATATCCTGACATCAAAGTCTAAATGCTTTGGCTGTAGGGCTGGACGGTGTCCAGGAAATGAAAGGTCTGTGCATGTCTGCACTGCACACCTACCCAGGGAGCTCGTGAGCAAGGACTGAGGCTTGGTCCATACCATGTGTTCTGTTGGTCATGGCCAGCTGGAACCTCACCTCGTGGAAGTTGCTCAGATGCCTTGAAGGTGGAGTCAGGTATAGAAGCCTTGGTCTAGCTTTCTGAACTTGGCTCTGTTCAGGTCTTGTTCTCAGCTGACCCTGGCTCTGCAGAACCACACACCTCTTGCTGTGGGCTGGTGCTCTTTGGTAATATCAGGACTGCTGCTTGACTCAACAGTTTTAGTAGGTTGTGTTTATTCTCACTCCTGAACGGGGTTAGCCTATCTTTATGATCAATGATGCAGGTTTCTGCCTGAAATTTCTTTTTTCAAGTCACGAGTTAAGAGATTTAAAGACCTCAGATCTTCTGCCCAGTTCTCACCACGGCTCCAATGCGTTCTTCCCAACTGTGATCTGCATTAGTTGCAATATGGTCTTAAGTGCCAAAATAGTCATTAAGAGAAATAGTTGCTGTCAGTCATCCCTGGAGGCTCCAGTTTTTCTGACTCTGAGCAAACGGCCTTCACTTAAACCTAGATACCAAGGAACTGGGTTCAGGAACGTGAGATCAAATAGGTGTGATTTCCAAAATCTCTGTCAGTTCCTCAGGCACATCCAGTGACCTCTGTCATATAGAAGGCTGTTTCCTCTGTCCAGCCAGGGCACATGCAGCAGAGAGCATGACTCTGTCAGCCGTCTTAGATGTCCTTTGGAAAGCCTAAAGCTCAGAAAGGCTCACCACTCATTTGTAGACTTCAGCTGTTTTCCTGCCTTGTGGGGCGTTTACCCACCACCCCCACAGTTCCCCAGAGTTTTCTTGAGTGCAATCAGCAGGAAATATTAGATAGAAGGATTTATTGTGGAGAATATTGCAGAGATAAACAGATAGAAAATAAAGGATAGCCTTGAGAGGGCCTGGAACCTATTCCAACGGGGGCCCGACTATCTCTGCCCCAGGGTTTTTATAGAGACACCAAGGGATGGAGCAAAAGACCTCCTCCCCCAGCACAGCCAAGTGCAGACCATCTCAGACACCTGCACTCAGGCCCATGGTCCTGATCATCTTCTATTCGGACCTGCTGGGTAAAGCCACGAGGAACCCGAGAATGGGCTCCCACACTGCCTACACTTGGACCTGTTTTACTTTGAATCCTAACCTCGAGCTGTTTTCCACTCAGGAAAATACTGTTTCTTGGGTCTCTTTCTATAGTCACAATGCTGTAGAGTAGCATTGGAACATGCCTACAGTGTCTGTAGGGATCCCCCAAGGCCATCTGTAATCCAACAAGTATTCAGCACACTAATTATTTAGAATTAGTGTTGGCTTATAACATGGATGCCAAGCAAACAAATGCCCAAGTGCCCATATGTAATGACTTATTTCCAGAAAATGATGTGGTAAGTGATCCTTGCCAATGTAGTGTGGCCGGGATGCCAGATGTAATTTCCCTTGGGGGAAAAGAGATGTTAAATACACCTAGAAGGCTGAAACAAAGCAAAACCTGCTAAAACTGTAGAGTGTATCAAATTAAAACAAATAAACAAAAACTCCAAGAAATACACAGACTAAGGTAAGTAAGGGAGCAGCCATATCTTCACACATCGTCCAGTGTGGCCCATCTCACAAGGGCCTTACTAAATCTATTTTCCATATCCCACCCAGAAAAAGGGGCCCAGAACACATTTTCCAGGATGAAATTTCCACATTTATTATTCTTCCATGTGCATAGAAAATGGCAGTGAAGTGTCCTGTGAAAGGCGGGATGAGCATGGCGTGGCTGTCACACTGAGGCCTGTGCTTCCGGTTCACTACACACTGAGGACAGGATGCCAGAGTTTGTTGTCAACTGGAATGAATAGTTCCTTGGGTTTCCCATTTGTGTTTCAGGCTGTCAGTTCTTCAAATCTCTTCTCAAATGACACACTGCATTACAAATGATGGCACTTAACCAATGTGGCATTTCCATATTTACACCAACAGAAGAAATTTTTACAAGACATAATAGCATACAATCTTGACATTTAGTAATAGCAATAAAACATGAAGGGCATCCATTTTATTATTTTTTTCTGTACAAACTATCTGAACATAACTTTATTCACATTAAAAAAATCATCTGTAATTTGATTTGACCTACACATACCCCATCTCGTTTCACCCATTTCTCAAACCTCTCGACACATCACCCACACCTTCACCACTAGAATCTACATGTAAATAGACCTAACACCTACACAGAGCTCAGAAAGTCCTCTCCCAAGGGTTTCCTCACTTCCCTGAAAATTCCTCAAAAAGAAAAAACAGACTCTTCACTCATTCCTTCCATGTCACTTTCACATTTCATCATCAAATCAGCAAGACGGACTTTTCACCTCAATCCAAGCAAAGTTAGAAAGACAGAGTTTCCAGGCAGGCGTCTTGATGCTACACCCAGGAGTCTGGGGACCCCGGGTACTGTTCGGCTCTGTAAGAAGGTCGTTTAGTGGAATAGAAGTCTACGTAATTTGTGGTTGATTTCAGTCCATACTGTGTTGAGTAATCAGTGGAAGCTGGAAAGTGAACTCGGTCATCAAAATAAGGGTCTTCATAGCTACGAGGAGACTGCAGGTACAATCGGTAGGCATCCAAGGTCTTCCTGGAGGAGTCATCTTGATAGTACAGCTGTTGGTGCTGCTGGCAAGATGGAAAGGCAAATAAGCGAGAGCATTTAAAAACACACATTGAAAGCACACTGATGCGGGCAAAGGGGAGAAGCTGTTTCAGGAGCACACCCATGTTTACTCACAGCAGGGAGGGTGTTCAATTATGTTTATAGGCAAGCTGGCTTTGTTTGCTCAAGTTCTGTCCTGGGGCCTCAGGAGAGCTTAGGCCCTCAGTGGGAGGTGGCATGGGATGTAGATTCGGACCAAAAGAGGAAGCAGCTTTTGCACAGGGAAGTTAAGCTTATCATGGAAATACCCGAGTGCTGGGGATTTGGTTTTAAATATTCAGATAACTGTAATTATAGGGTTGCATTTTAAAACATTTACTTCTTGATGAAGATTTGAATCCACCACTCAATTTTAAAAGACGTAATGTGGTTTGGTGAGTTCGGCTGTACAGTGTACTGTTAGAGGATGAGAAATCTCAAGGCAGGAAGATAAAAAATTAGCAGAGACTTGGGAACAAATACAATTCTGGAGGCAAGGCCTTCCACTAAGGTCCTCTGAAGAAGGCGAAGCAGCGTCACATGTGAGCACCCACACAGGGCGCCTGGTCCTCATTTCCCGTTCTGCTGTCTTAGCTTTGACCTCCCCAGGATGCCCTCAAATGATCCCAGCTCTTACGTGTGTCTTCATGTTGCCCAAATCCTCCCAACTCAGTAAGATGTAAGAATTTCCCATCTAGGTATTGGCATCTGACTTAAACTCAGTCTAACATCTTGGTATTTCAGAATTAAGAGTCTACGTGGCTAACTAGCTCCTCTTTCAAAGGCAGTTAGATTTCTCTTGACTTCAAAAGAAACAGCATAAGCTGGGTGTGGTGGTGCATGCCTGTAATCCTGCTTACTCCTGAGACTGAAAACGGAGGTTTGAGTTAGCTCAAAAGTTTGAGATCAGCAGGAACAACAGGAAGACCCAGCCACAAAACAAAATCACTCAAAACTAGATTATTGAGGGAAATTCCTTTTTTCCTATTAAATAAAGATTATGGTGTAGACGGGGGTCTTAGAACACCCTTATTTGGAAGGACACAATGTAGTTCTGGCTGGGAAACCCTCATTTTGTGGTTGAAAGGGGTGCACGTGGCTGTCTAGTCTTAGGGGACAGCTCGAGAAGGCCCTCCTGGAAGCAGAGTCCCCTCATAGATGGGCTGCAGACTCAGAGATTTTAAACCATGGAGCTTGGATGAGGAGGAAGTCACGGTGACGAAGGATGAAGTGTCCAGAGCGAACAGTGAGGTGTGCTCACCAACTCTGCCTCACCCAAAGATGGAAGAGACTTTCTAGGTTAACAGGAAGGGGGAACGTGGGAGAGGGAATCTACTGGACAAAGAGCGTGCACTAGAGCTTTCTCACATCCCCAGGGGCATGTGGCCCCAGAGCACTGATGGAAACAATTATCTAACCATGTGGGTCTGAGGAGCAAAGTCCCTCGGGGGAAGCTCCTGGGGCCTGCATTGAGGCCCAGCTCTCACCAGTGCCCCCTTCCTGTGTGGCTGCTAACCAGCCTTCCGGACAAACGACATTACAAATTCACCTGTAGCCGTCTATTTTGCTCTCTTGCTGGTGAGGAATAGGAACTGATGTAAATTGGTGAAGGTTTGCTGGAGCCTGTAAGAAAATAGTTTATTCAATTAAAACTAATGTTTATTACACTGGTCCACCAGGTTGTGTGGGTCCTGCCTTCCCTAGTGCCAGGGTAGGCAGAAGGGAAGCAGTCCAGACTCCCTGGATCTGGAGGGTACATCCTGGGCCTGGGAGGCTAGCGATGAAAACAGGCCAAGTGTGTGTGGCACAAGGAGCTTGTGAATGCAGAGCCCATCCATAGGGGGGCTGCCTCAAGCTCTGCTCAGTCTCGGGGGTTTCTATAGTTGCCTTTGAGCAGTAGCATGGCTCCCTGTGCTGGGCTGAGGAACATCACTCTTCCAGGGCCCTGAGCCACAGTGTGGATCAGAGAGACGGGAAATGTAACATTAGAATGCACTTCGTGCCTTCAGAGCAGCTGTGATTTAGAGCCCGGGGTCTGGAAAGGGCAGGCACAGGCATGTTCAAAGCAGCGAGCGACACAGAGGCCCAGACTTGGGTCTGCCATGGCTAAGTCTGTTGTAAATGGAAAAGCACTCGGTAATTCGGCAAGTGTCTTCAAGAGCCCAGAGCAGACTCCTGATGACATCACTAGCTGCCTTTCTAGCACTGCTAAAACTAGCAGAGGTTTTAATTGTTTTAATAAGGAAAATAAGGCACACTCCGAGCGAATTAAGTTCATCGAAGCAAGCAAAGATAAAGGGTGCATGCTCAAGAGGCGGCAGTCTTTCAAACGAAGCAGGCTGCTGCACAGCGGACGCCGCCTGCGCTTCGGTTTGTGCGCATGCTCCCTTCCGCAGAGAGCTTGGTATTCGAAATGTAGCATCTGCAATCTTCTGAGCTATTAATTGCCATGGCAACAATACTTGATTAGTAAATAGTCCTGTGAAATCACAATTTCAAAGACAACAGTACACTCAGACCCCTCCCCCAGCAGTAGTTAAACTGCCATCAGCTTTAATTGATTTCTTTTTAATAAATAGGTAGTTTCCCTTCCTCCCCCCACCTTTTTTTGAGGGAAAAGTACTTTTTGTTTTTCCAGTAGCTCATGACTTGTTCTGGAGTAGTTTTAATTTGCTAAATATGTGAGAATAGACCAATTACCTTTTGGGCTGGCAACTTTAAAATATTTTTATACACATCTTTCTGAATAGGATATAAAAATACTAACACTATAATACTATTTTTGGTCTTAAAAATAATTACACTTGAGGAAAATTAAAAGTTAGTCTACAATTCACTCAAACTGTTCCATGAAAACGTAAATGGACTCAATTGCTATTCGTGAGTCTGAGTTTAGAAATGGGTCGGTCTAGAGGGTACACGCAGCTCCCGCAAAGCTACATCGGGCGCTCGGTTCCGATGCATAGGGGACTCTTATAGAGCAGGAGGGGACAGGGGCAAAGGGAAGGGCACCTGGGGCGGCCAGAGCCGTCACTGGATCCAGCCTCCTTTTTATTCGTGGCCATCCCATCGCTCTATTAGCTTGACTTATTGAAAACAAGCAGAAAAGGCAACCATCCCGAAAGTAGTCGAGAAGGGACAGGGATATGCTTTGCTCGATCTAAGCAGAGGCTAGTTTCCAGGACACTGGCTGAGCGCACAGAAACGTGCTTCCTCCGGGTACTGTATCACACACCCCGCTGGGTCTTACCAGGGTACAGGCCTTTGTGTGTGGTGTCCCCTTGGCTATTGTAATACTGCATAGGTGGCTGGGTCCTATCGTATTCAGAGCGAGGGTCTCTGATTCCTAACAGTGCTGGTGAGGAAGAGGTGCTGCCAACTGAAGGGAGAGGCAAAGGAGGGAAGAGGGAAAGAGAGAAGTCAGATCGTCAGCTCCGGAAACCAAGTGCTCATTAGCATGCCACAGTCAAATCAGCTCTTAGAGCTGCTGAGGGGGAAGAGCGGCCAGACCCTGAGGACCATGAACACACCCTACATTCCCACACCAGCAAGGGTGACATCTGGGCACACCCCCGAGCTGCAGCCAGCTGTAGAGGCCCAGAGTAGAGGGTGGCAGGCAGCAGTGTGACTCAGAGACTTGACCTACCCTGGGAAACCGAGTGGAGTAAAGGCCAGGCAAGAATTACCTCTGCCTGATGATATCAGCATTTATATACAGATATTTGGGAACAGGCTTTATGGCCTGTTGTGACTTTTGATCATTTAAAATATATCTGTATGTGTCTAGCAGTGGCCAGCCTATAACATTTATAGTTCTCTTTATGGTGATCTAATGTCAGGAGATCATGTGACCCCTAGCCCAGATGACTTCTGATCCTAGCCTAGGCCACACATCTGATAATGACTAGCCATATACTGAAAGGGTCCCCTTTTGGACATTTTTTTTTTTTTTGGCCAGGAAGGAAGAATGAGGTGAGCATGCACAGCCAGGCCTCTGAGCTACTTCTAGCAGGACAGGAGAGACCAGCTTCCCTTTGGGATGACAGTACCAAGGCAGCGGCATGCCCAGAAGCAGATCCCTCCCCAGTGCTGATGATCAACCCTCAGACAGTTGACAGACAGGAGCGGCACACATTTTCCCTCTGAACAGAGTCTGGGGGCCACCGAGGGACTGGGGTGGGGGCCACTAGTACTTCCGCTTGTATGTTTAGGAGGTCCACCTGGCGGAGCTATGTGCTAACCTGTTTAAAAGGATTCTGAGCTTGCACCCCCCCCCCCCCCCCCGGCAGCCAACTCTACTGGCTTCCCTGACATCCCTATTCCTAAGTCCTCAGACACACTGAGCATTTTTTATAAGAAAACAGCATAAGGGCTTATCGGGGTGTCCAAAACAGGTGAAGTTCTTATTTAATGAAACAGCTCATAATTTTAAAGCAAGACATATCTATCACACACAGTAGGAATAGATAATGTTTGAAGCAAAAAACAAAGCACCAAACCAAACCACAACAAACTCCCAGCACAACTACAGACATTCAATTATGTGGCTAGAGCCCCGGGCATGGATATTAGTCTTTTTGTCCACATTTGTCCACATGAGCAATAGGACTGTCAGAAGCCGCACAGCTGACTACGACAGATAATGTATGTGCAGGAGTGTGTGATTTAAAGCCGAATCAAGGTAAGAAGCATCATTTTTCCTGTTTCATTCAGGTAAGAATGAAATCCACAGCCCTGGTGTGACTTGGCACTCACAAGGTTCCTTTACGTGTCATTTAGTGTGAAGCTCAAAGCGTTCATTCCATTAAGCTCAACTCTACTAACGGGTGGGCGGCACAGTGGCCGAGACCTCGGCTTAAAGTCCAAGGGACTTTCTAGAAAGCCACATTCTGAGGTGGGTGTGGGTGGGCGTGGGTCTGCAAAGCAGCCAGCAACATGCCGCGGCAAAGCTAGGATCCTGTTCCTGAGACGTTTCACCAAAAACTCCGGCGAAGCAGCATCCAGGTGCGGGGACAGGCCCGGAGCATTTTTTTTTTTTTTTAAAACGCACTGCAGCTGATGTGAGCTGCGTTCTGTTCAGATGGAAGAAAGTGGCTGTCAACAGTGCTGACGTGACAGGCTGAGTCAGCGCGTGCTCAGACCTCTTTCTCTCAGAACCATGCTCTGTCACACAAATGCCCACTGACCTGACTGAATGATGGGTGACATCTGTTGGTTGGTGGTGGACAGAGAAGGGTGTGATTTGAATCGGTCTCGCTCCAGCGTGGACACGGGTGTAATAAAATGGTTCTGATTCCACCCATCCTGCGGAGTTAGAAGAGAAAATGAAGAGCGGTGCGTCACTGCAGTGAGTGATTAGAATCGTGTGCTGTGAGGGATGCTCACGGCGGCACCACTGTTCTCGGGGGGTTACCTTTTTGTAAATGCTCCGGAGGTCCCGATACTGCCATAATGTATTTAAGACCTGGGCTGCCGCCTTCACCACTTTCAGCGAGGACCTAGGGAGAGATGGTGGGTGTGTGAGGATGGGTAGCACAGCCACTCACTGAGACACTCAGGCTGCAGACCAGCAGTCACAGGAGCAGGATGCAGTGTGTGCAGACAGCGGAATCCCGAGAAGGGCGAGGGTGCCTTCTCACCTTTGGAACACAGGGGGAGCCCCTGAAAGCTGTTACTCACACCTCCAATTCCTCTCATCCTCTTAAGCTCACAGCCTCCATATTATTGCCTCCAATGGTCAGGCCTCAACCTCATCCTCCATGAATAAGTAGGGGCCTGATTCTTGCCTACCTTTCCTTCCACTTGGCCTCCGAGTCACTGCACGCTCCTGGAGACTCATGGTCTGGCTACTCCTTTCTGGGGTCTTCATCTCCCTGACACCCGTCAAGCTTTACTTCTATTAATAAGTCACTCAGATGCTGCTGACTCCCAAGTGTCATTTTGCAGCTTGAGCGTAGGCCCTGCACACCCAGCCTGCAGCTCTCCCGCTGACCACACACTCACTGGATGTCCAATTCTCTCCCCAAGCATCCAAGTCCAGAGCACATTCGTGGTGGTCCTCCTGCAGGCTTCCCTGCCTTGGGATGACCTCTGTTGACAAAAACTTGGGAGTCAGTCACAACACTGCCCTTTCTTGCCACTCACTTATCTATCAGTAAATCCTGTTGTCTTTCAACCCTGCCAGAGATGCTGTCCTCTTCACTAGTCTTCAGTTTTTAGTCTGTGCGTGGGGGGGAAGGAGGTCATGCCGCTCTTTCCACAAGGGGAACGGACCGTGTCCTTCCCGTGCTCCTGCGCCCCAGTGGCTTTGATTTCATTCAGAGGCGGACACAACTGAGCCACCAGGACTTATTGCTTCTTGGTCCTATTGCTCTTTGCTCTCCCCTGTTCTCTCTCACACTGGCGCTGGCTCATCACACTGGATTCTGCTGTTCTTCTCCCCTGACACAGCTCTCTTGATGTGCCCTCTGCCCACAGGCTTCTGCCCCAGACAGCGGCACTGCCCATCCTCTCCCTCCCTTCTCTAGGTCTGTTCCCCATGGTCCCCACGAGGCCTTCCCTGGTTTTGTCGTTTGCCCCTGTAGGCACCATCTACCAAGCTCTGCTGCTGTGACTCACTGGGCACCTCGTCTGCCTTGGCCCTGGGAGGCTGTTCTGTGATGTGCTGTAAGCCTGGGGCTGAGAACAGCACCCCGACATGCAAGTAGGTGACAAATACGGGGAAGAACCGTGAGGAAGTGAAGTGCGGGGACACCAGCCACAACCTGATTTGGTTCAAGACTTTCTTCTCAAAAAAAGGACTTATTTATTTTTATTTACGTGTACGAGTGCTTTACATGTATATTTTTACATGTATATTATGTGTACCATGTACATGCCTGGTTCCTCAGAGCCCAGAAGAGGGTGCTGGAGACCAAACCCAGGACCTCTACAAGAGTAGCAAGTGCTCTTAACTGAGCCATCTTTCTACTCTGCCTGGGCCTAGACATTCTGAATCTTTGGCTTTCAACAGGAGGTTAGATTTACATACATATTTATGTGTATATTACCAACGCACACATTCATGCACACCTTGTCACTGGCTCAGCATCTCTACAAGGTAAACTTTCAAGAGTGCATAAGGTGATCATATGACCGTGTGTGTGTGTGTGTGTGTGTGTGTGTGTGTGTGTGTGTGTGTGTGTGTGTGTGTAGGCTGCAGAGGGAGCCAGAGGAATGGGACCTTAACTGCCTGAAAAGTTTCATTTTCTTAAAAGGAAAGGCAGGGTGCAGTGGCTTACTCTTGTAATCCTAGAACTCAGACGACTAAGGCAGGAGGACTGCTATGAGTTTGAGACCAGCCTGGACTACATAGTGAGTTCAAGGCCAGCCTGGGCTACAGGGTGGAGCCTTATCTGAAAGAAAAAATTATCAGAACAAACAAACAAACAAACAAACAAACAAATCGTATGCATTTGTTACTAATGAAATTTTAAAAAATGCAAGAAATAAGGCTGAAAGGCAATATTGTTTATGCTGACAGATGTGACTTCTAGTGGATAAAGCTATGGTTTCCTGCATTATTCCTATATTTTAAGAATTCCTTCAGAGGTATCACCTGAAAGACTAGATAAGCTGTAATGTGAATCCTAGCACTGCCATCCAGCTAATTAATAAACTGCCCCCCACACCACACACTCCCAGGGCCAAGCTTTCTTCTTGTTGTCAAGGATACAACAGCAGATAAAAGGACAAAGCCCCAGCCACTGCGGGAGCCAGGATGCTAGAGGAGGACTCCAACACCACACGAGGGGAGTCAGTGCCAGAGAGAGAATGCGGGGGTGGGGGGGTGTGTGGGGGGGTGTGTGAGAGCGGCTGCCGACCTACTGTTGGAGAAGGTACTGGAATTCCCACTTCCATTTGCTGACCTGACATGAAGACGAATTTAGTCACAGCTACAGCCCCGTGACAAGAAACCTCTGTTTGCACCCGTTCGTTCTGCCCACTTGGGCTGCCTCATCTGTTACTGTCACCCAGGAGCAAAGGCAGGAGTGTGACCAGGCCCAGACTCTGCACACTCGTGCAGAGTGGCGGGTTCCATGCTTCCTGGGCACTCGGCAGCAGAATCAATCTCACAAGTGAGGACTTAAAAAGACATTCTTGCAGAGCAGGACTTAGGCTTGACCGAGCTCAAGGTGCAGGCGGAAAGGTGCCCGAGACTGTGCCCGCCCTGGTGTGTGGTTCTTCTAGGAGCTGACGTGAACAAACGTGGCTTTAGAGGTGGCTGAAGCCCGGAGGTCGGGATCTCTCTGAAGTTCCTATGTACAAGTCCTAACTCTCAGTGTGCCAGTGCTGGGAGGTGTCACCAGGAAGTCTTCCGTGTGAGAACAAGGTCACTCTATAAAACCAGAAAGGGGCTCGCACCAGACATCACTCTATTGATGCCCTGATCCTGGATTTCACAGGTGCCAGAATTGTGGGAAATAAACTTCTATTTTTCATAAGCTTCCCAGCCCACAACATTTTGTTACAGTAGCCCTGAGTAGACTAAGTCAGAGAAGAGAGCAGGAGGAGTGAGGTACACTATATAATAAAGGGAATGCCAACCCATGACAAAAGGCACCTCTTCCCACCATCACAGGTCTTAGCCAATGTAGACTGCTTAGCTATTCAGCATGTGAGAAATACAGAAATGAATCCTTGAATTAGGCATGGATCCTCCACAAAGGCCCTCACCACAAGACAGTCCAAGAACCGAGGCACCGCACACTTGCCTGTCTCCTCTGCCTTTGGTTATGTTCACAAGCTTCTCTATCCCTCCTGAGTCAGCCAGCGCTTTGGCGTTCTCCATGTTTTTGCTGGTGACCTCATGAAGAGCACAGCAGATCGCTGCCACGGTCTCGTCGGACAGTATGCTGGGGCCGTTGCCACCGGGAAGCCGGTTGACCAGGTCTCTCATGGCGTATTTACCTGCAGGGTGCACAAGAAGAGGGTCA